>NC_083225.1:66673869-66995952 GCF_032191835.1 Heteronotia binoei | reverse complement strand
GAATTTATAGGTCATGACATCAAGAACATATAGCAACCAGTAAGCTGCAACAAAATACTTGGACATGATCCTTCAGGGAAGTCCTATGTGCTTTCCATACATATAAAATGCAATATCTTACATGAGTAGCAAGTACCTAGGGCTGAAGGAATGTACTCCATAATAGCATGTTGCTTGTACAGTCAGGATCTGAGCAGCAGGAGTGGAAGGAAAGTGCAGGATCCAAGACATTGTGGGAAAGTATTTAAGCACAGAAAGCATTCCAAAATCTAAACAGAAACTAATCTGTACTTTACAGAGAAGGTGAGTGTTCTATAAATGAAATTGGTTCCCACCTTTATCTAATGAATATCTTCTTAGGCATTGACTGTGAAGTAGTCATGTTAATGAGGATAAAATACCAGAGTTCCTCAGGATTGAACAAAAGGGGTACCTTTTCCATTTTGTCAGCAGTTAACCTGTCTCTCACTTTTCCTATCCCAAAACCAATGATTTCCAACACATCTCAGCTGTATTATGTATTTTCTTGACTATCTCTCTTGCAATATCAGGCAAATTAAAATTGTCAAAGCCAAGCCTACCATCACCTTAAGAAACTCCAACAGTCTTTGAGTTCACATGTTATTGTAGATCAATTGCAGTTTACAGGAATATTAACTTCTGTCTTATGATAAATGTGCCTTGTTTTCCAGTTCCATTGTGCCTATGTGTGCCAGTACATACATTTCCCATGATTCATTTTAATTTGGTTGAAAACAGGTAATTTAATTTGAACTAAGGTAAAATATGTGCATAATGAAGAAAAAAATGAAATGAAAGAATATATAAATTGGGAATGTCTACTTCCCTCTCAGATCAACAAAAGATGCTATTTTTGTTACTATCAAGTAGTGCAACATTGCTCTTCCTACAAAAAGAAACAACATCAGGAAATACATGCTACGCTGTTGTTCCTGAAAGAACCAATCATATTCTAAAGGCCTCAATATAAGAAAGCTTAAGTTTAGCTGAAGTTTTTTCCTGTAAATTCTCAATCCTGTTTCACAAATAATTTGCTTCCTTTATGTTGTTCTTGACAAAATGTCTGTTGAGTAACCACACGTTCAGATGCATATTTAATATAGAGATATCACTCACTGATTGCAATAATTAACTCCCGTCTCTGTGCAAAGCCAATAAGACGTTCTGAGTCTTTAGAAACCAGCACTGGAAAGCCATTGTAGTCAGTTTCTTTGATTAATGTCTCCACATCTTCCACCGTCATACTATCTTGTGACAGAACAGATAGAGGAGGCTCTCCACGTCTAGGCCTCATAACATCTGTGGCCAATGTTCTGTGAGTAAATTCATCTTTCACATCCAGAAAGGGATACCCATTCAAGTGTATGTGCGCCTCATAGATCCCTTCTTTCCCAAAGGCATCGGCTACCCATTTGCTTGTTACTGCTGCTGCCATCAGTGGTACAATGTACTCCAGTCCTCCTGTCAACTCAAACATAATCACAACAAGCGACACTGTCATTCTGGTAACTCCACCTGAAGACAAAGAGAAAGAAAGAGGGATTTTTAAGTTTTCAGTTAGTGGTGGAACAAGTTCTCATCCTTAAGAGTCTTACCTGTACTCCCAGAAGCCTACAATTTCATCTTATTCAGTTCAGTATTACTTATGAAGACAATAATAATTTACAACAAAAGTCACTCCTTGGGATCAATGACATTGGAGTGGATGGAAAGGATAATAAAGGCTTCATACATAAACTTAATGTATACAAAATGCATCCTTGATCCCCATAAACATATCCTAAGTGTTTCTAAATTCTGCAATGCATGAGGTTAGACAAGAGCCAAGAACTCAGAATGTTTAGACTAGGGGTGTCAAACTCATTTCTTAGGAGGGCCGGATCTGACACAAATGGGACTTCGTGGGGCCGGGCCATGAGTGTCATAAAATATGCCAGGTAGTGGAGATATAAACTTTATAATGGACACAGACAAACCCAATTAAAGATATTTTTTAAAACTTGAAATACAAAATGCTTAGAACTGTCCCAATGGTTTAAGTTGGAAAGGTGGGGGACTAATTGAATTTGGCAATGCAATTTTAAAAATAAAACATCAAGAAAAAGCACAAGGCTCTGACTCTGTAGAAGCAATGGAATGACATTGTAAACTTATCATATAGATCATCATATAGAGCACCATGCAGAGTACTGATGGTCACCATCGAACTTTCAGAACCGCTGTACTGTACTGTATTAATACAGCACCATGAAATGTTTTAAATAATTTAAATATGTAATTATGTTTTATATGTTTTATATGCTTTATTGGTTTTTAATGGAAGTTATGAGATGTTGTGAGCCGCCCTGAGTACACTTGCGGAGAGGGCGGGATATAAGCTTAACGTAATAAATAAATAATAAATAAATAAACTTCTCCCCACAAGTCTACTAAGATTGGGAAAGCCTTTCCAGTATAATATCCCCCTTTGGCTGTGAGTTCTCACATTAGAGGACTCACTAGGTTAGGTCCATTCAGGAGAGATAAGCTGGTTGAAAGCATCAACCCTTGTTCACAACTCCAAGAAGCATGAGTTCCAGCTAGCTATAGGAAAGCTGAATATGTAACCATCTCCACTCCATTTGAAACCATTGCAGAGTACAGACAAAGCTGCAAGGAAAATGTGGAATGGATCTTAAAATCCACCCCACATTTTTCTTGTAGCAGCTAGCAAAGAAAGGCAGGAAGAACCTGGGAGTCAGCCTGCAAGCTTCAAAGGGTGCTTCAAAGAGCCTTTGAAGCTCCCAGGCTGAAACTGAAAGAACCCCGAAGCTTCAAAGAGCCTGGGAGCTGTAAGTGCCTGTTGAAGCACTTAGAGTACGAGAGGGTGATTCTTAGCGACGCAAGAATGAAGGCTGTACACAGTAGCTGTAAAACCACTATATACATTTATTTACAACACCACTCACTCTCCTGACTGACAATATGCTCCGCTGCACTCCAACTCCATTAACCCACAATCACCACAGTTACTCTGTACATTTATACATGGGACAGCCAATCAGCAACTTGCTGAGTCATGCTGACTCTGCTGGCTGATGCAGTTTTTCTGGCAGCCAGCCACCTGCTGTCACCTGCTGTCATGTAGATCATCTAAGCCCCTAGATCTACTTTCTGTTCTGCAGCACGTGCTATAAGCTGTCTCTTTACATATAATAGTGACACTTCAAAGGGTAAGGACAGGAGGGGGAAGGGGGGGAAAGAGTCCCGCGGGCCGGGTGTTTGACACTCCTGGTTTAGATGTTAAGGTTTTTGCCAAATACAGGCACATGCATAGTTCGCTTCTGTAATTTCAATATTCTAACAGTTCACAGTATTTTCCTTCTTTATAACAAACTGGAGCTTTGCCATTTGGGAATAAATGGCCTCCAATTCCAACTATTCTACCAGCTATAGCTCCTACAGCCATACTGGGTATAAAGAGGCCTGAAGGAATCTCAAATATACCTTTAGTGAATATACCTATAGTGTTAATATTACTGTCTAAATCTAAATTCCAAAGTAGCGTATAAAAATTATGTGCCAAAATAGAACTAGCCATATGGAATAGGGTCTGTAATGTCTGTTACGTACGAATAGTCTAGATTTGATCGAGAGCCTCATTTTAATCAATAGCATGTTTCTCTCTGTAAGCCACATTCAAATCCAATATGCATTCACAACAAAACTAACAAGATAAAATTATCTAGTTAATACCATTTCGTAAGGTAATGTGAACCTGAACCTAGCTTTAGTATCAATAAACCATTAATTCAAAAACTACCAGTGTGTGGTACCTGCACATGGTACAACAGCAGTCTTCAACCTTTTTGAACCTACAGGCATCACTGGAATTCAGACACCATATTGTGGACAGAGCCACAAAGTAACCACCACAAAATGGCTGACACAGAATACAGAAAGGAAAGGTCCCCCTGTGCAAGCTCCAGTCGTTTCTGACTCTGGGGTGACGTTGCTTTCACAACGCTTTCACGGCAGACTTTCTATGGGGGTGGTTTGCCATTGCCTTCCCCAGTCATCTACAAGCTGGGTACTCATTTTACTGACCTTGGAAAGATGGAAGGCTGAGTCAACCTCGAGCTGGCTATCTGAAAGCCCAGCTTCCGCTGGGGATCGAACTCAGGTCGTGAGCAGAGCTTAGGACTGCAGTACTGCAGCTTTAACACTCTGCGCCATGGGGCTCTTACAGGATGCACAGCCAGCCACAAATGCCTGCTACAGTTTACCTTTAGTCACACAAATGAAGATCCCTGAGCTGTGGTAGCAGCTGCTGCCAAAGAAGCATTTTTTAAAAAATCTGCACAACCAATCAAATCTCTAATAGCCAATTTGAAAACCTTACCATGGCAAAAGCTTCACCTGGCCCCACCCACTTTCTGAAAACCCTTGGAGGGCACCAGCAAAGTTGTCAGTGGCTGCCCTGTAGCCAACAGGCACCACACTGGGGACCCTGTCATACAATATGCAACAATGATGAAAATTATACATTGTACCTAAACAGGCTGCAGCTCCCACCATGGCATAAAGTCCTGGGGTAACACAGTCAGCTCCTGGTCGACACCAGTTTCTGAAGATGATCCAGTCATGGTGATGGTAAGCCAGCTGCTCCACTCCAATTCCAACTATTCTACCAGCTATAGCTCCTACAGCCATACTGGGTATAAAGAGGCCTGAAGGAATCTCAAATAACAAAGGAAAAAGAGAAAGAACAAATGTCACAAGAGGAACTTAGTTATGCATATGAAAGTGATGTTAGATTTTCATTTAAATGTGACAACTGAGGAATCCTTTGATCATCTATAACACAATTGTTTAATTATTATAGCTTATTACTGTTTTCACTAGTATAATAATCCATTTAAAGAATGGGAAGATGTACTTCAGGCAAAACTCAGTTTCATATCTAATTGGCAATTCAGAACTATATATGTACTTTGGCTAACTGCTCCACCCTCCAATCCAGGGTCACTTAAAAATTACCAGGAGTCCTATGGCACAAACAAGTATTTACTCTAGTTAGTATAAGCTTTCTGGGATGGACTAGAATCACACCACAGGATTTATGAGATGTGTCTACTGACTAAAGGCTGTCAGGGAAATCTATTGTTGTCCAGGATGGTCAAAATCACTGATGATGGGTGGAATCTTGTGATCCACAGGGGCAAGGATTACTGTATTCCTACTCTCCTCCATCCAGAGCTGTTTCCAAATCTCTGAAAGTTTATTCCTAGGATGAAGGGACCTGAGTGTGCAATTTCCTGCCACTGCAGCAAATCAATTTGGAGGGAGGGCGGCAAAGTTGTTTCTTTCTTTCCCTTCTGTAAACAGATTTCAGCTCACATTAGAGGCAGAAAGAGCATTCTCTTCCCACTTCAGTAGACTGACCTACAAAGCTATTAGCAAATGCAAATCCATCTACCCTAGGAATAAATTTGGAGGGGGGGGCATGGGAAAGATATTGGACTGTAAACAACTTCCACTGGTGGTTCACAGGACCCAAGTCAATGCACTGGAGAGATGTGACCTAGAGCTGCCTTGTCAATCTATCTTCATTTCATTCAGATATGATAATCCTATGAATGCCAGATGTACTAAATCCTTTAGGACTGAGTCACTGTTTAAGGAATGGGCCATGTGGGATCCAGTACTGGAAACGCACTGACTGCTACTCATACCTATGTGCTTCCAGCTGCTGCCCTAAGCACACTGTACCTTTCATTGTCCACAATCATGCTATGTCACAACTAGTGCTCCCTCTAAGCTCAGGTTTTTAGCCTCTGGCTCACACATTTTTGTTTTAACTCAGGAAAAATCGCCCCAGAGCAATCTAATCTATGCAGTAGTTCACAACTTTAATGCCAGTAGCTCACAAAGAATTTTTGCTCACAAGACTCCACAGCTTAGAGGGAGTACACAACCACATTTCTCCAATACTGAACTCAAATCTGAATGATCTGCTGGATTTACAAGCATAATTGACTTCAGCTAGTTTACTAATAAGGGGAAATTTACCTTGCATTATGGTCTTTTATGACTGCTTATTACAGGCAAAAAGTTATTGCTTGTTTACTTTTTCATGTAATTATTCTATGATGCTCATGTGTCCTATAGAGTCACCTTGTTTGCCCTTGCAGCTAAGAAGATAAGAGCAAGAGTAATAGCAAATGCTGTAACTTCTTAAGGCTGACCTTTCTGAGGAACTTTTAAGGTGCTAACTGGAAACTTTGTTTTTTGGGTTCTGTTTTATAATGGCCAATGGCGATATACAATACATTTTTGACTGACTGACTGACATTAAATTTTACTTTATTCATCAGCTGAAAAGTTCCCTTACAATGTGGTTAAATGTAAATTCACAACCATAAGCACTCATTCTCACACAAAACTTTATCAGAATGACAGAAGAAATCACTATTTTGCATCTTTTCCCCAACTTTAATTATTACAAATGCATCCTAATAGCACTACAGATCCATCACTGCATGTAAAAGTTGATGCCACAATTATCTTCAAACTTCAGTTACTTCATCTTACAGTGAAGACTTAATTTTTACAATTTCCAAAATATATAAAAGGAATATTAAGATTTTCATTAAAGTCTTTTATGTAGTCTAATTTTAGTTATGGGTTTCTTTCTAGCTACTAATTCAGACCTCAAAGTTTATTATTTTGTAAGATCCAAAATATGCATGCCTCCCCCACCCTTTTATAGAATCAATGATGTATGTTTCACAGGTAAAAAGACTATGAAATCATTTTTTAAAATCTAAAAATGAGCCCCTGTCATTGAGGATATTCCACAACTTTATTACTAAGCCCTTTCTGTATAATTTAGATTGGATTTGAATTACTTGTCAAAGGTAGTATAAAAATGTTAACAAGGAGCCTGACTTCTCTCACAGGTGAAATCAGGCAATTCATTCATGTGTCCTGACTTGTCAAGAGGCCTTGTGATTTACTGCCTTGCTTGCCTGAGGTTCAATCAAGTCACCAGTCCAGTAAAGCAATAATAGAAAGAAGGCGAAATGAAAACATCAGTCAGTTCCACTTGCTCCCTTCATCTTGGTAAGATATACACTGAAACTTGCAAAATAAAGCTCTTTCCCAGAGGCAAAAGATTTATTGACCAGGGTGAATTTATTTTGCATCATTCTTTTTAACAATGAATACCAGCCTGGCATTTTTAAGACAAGTTAGAACTGAAGTATAGTGACTCGCTAGACTTTACAAAATGAACCGTTCATTTTACAACAATAAACTGGTGAGAAAGAACATAATTATTAGAATTGTGGAACCAGAATCTTCTGATTTTAAACAGGTATATAGTCTATGAACTTTTAAAATATTAAAATAAAACATTCATTCTATATTTCCTGAGGTTAGTCTAACATGCTTGATGACATCACATACAGGTAACATTTAACAGCACATTCTCCAACTTTTAAAAAGCCTTCATGATTTCAGACGCTTTTATTACTTTTGCACTTTATAGATAATGCATCCCTTAGCTTTTGTGTATGTTCATCTATTAAAATTCCTCACCATCCTTACCCAGAAAAACAGAGCACAAATTCCATCTCTGCTTCAAAAGAAACATGATATGCACAAATAAAGAGAATAGTGGATAAAGTGCTGAGAGAAGTGGAGAGTCAAAAAGAATACCTGAACATTTTATTTAATACATTAAATACAAATGTTAAGATTCTCTGAATTCTGGACATGCATCAAAGTCTCAGAGTCTGGATGATCCTGCCAAACATGAAGGTTTAAATGAGGTAAGTGTTATGAGAATACATAGCAGATTTTGGTTTATTAAGGTTCAACCCAGCATGTTTCCTGATTATGAAATGATATTTTTTTAAATGATGCCACAAATGAGATGTTTATGAGATGGTTTTTTCAAATGATCCCATGGGGACGCTATAGAGAGATAGTGTTCATGAAGTATTGTTTTTGAGGATGAGCCCATGAAGTAAGAATCTGGAGAAACCAATATTTGTAGTAAGAGTTTACTTTGAATTTCAGATTGGTGACTGAGATCAATGGAAAATAAAAGCCAGAAAGCTGAGGCAAAGTTACATCTAACACTTTTTCATAAAAGTTACCCAAGCTGATGTGAAAGTTTTGTCTAAAAACAAAGTAATCTCCTCAAGTCATTCCTTCAACCAAACCATGGGCAATCACATCAAGAAATTCCCTCCAATATTGGAGACTTAATATGTCAGAAATTTAGGCTTAGGCATTTAGTGTAGTTTTGTTCAGTTTCACATTCTGACAAGACTTGCCTGTATTTGGGCATCTTCCAGAACAAAATTAAAACATTTCCACTGTAGTTTTGCCAATGGCTTGACAAGGTGATTAGGCTGCCATTTAAGACTGGTCAGTTAATACAACAGCTCTACTTCCTGCCAACATCCTGTAAACTTTCCTTCACTCCAAGGATTTCAGAAAAGACTTTGTATTAGGGACTTTGTAATAATAAACTGAGCCTTACTGCCTTACTGTCACCTCCAGAATTTCATCAGCACAAAAAATGGGGAAGCCCAGGCCCATAGCTACAGTGGGGCCTGGGGGGAGCAGGCCACTCCATTCAAACCCCCCTTCCATCTGTATGGCCCATCCATTGGAAGATCTCCAATCTGCCCCCTTTGCTCACCGCCACTTGCTGCCTCTCTAAATAAGTGCAGCATTGCTACCGTAGGGGCTTCAGATTGGGAGGGGGAAGCCTACTTGCAGCTGGATCCCCCCGGAAGGTTTACTGAGTTAGACAAATGAGGGGGAGTCTGTCGCTTTACTTGAGAAACAGAGAAAGGGCCACACCAGGTGGCTCCCTGCCCCCCCGCAAACAAAAAATGCTGCTGCGGTCCCCACCAAACATGAAATACTGGCTACAGCCATGGGGAAGCCGCAATGCTGTTTGTATTACTTTACTCAATAATTGCACAAAAGAAAGGCATGCACAAAATGATTAAGGAAGCTTGTGCCTCCACAGGGAAGTCCACCTCAGAGTCTGAGGGCCCTACAGCTATATCAAATGGATTTAAGGTACCCGGGATATGATGCACCAAACTAAAATGCATTGTGCCATACAAGATTAAAAGAGGATGAAGCAACTGTAGCGTTTTAGAAAAATAGTGTTGACAGTTGCATACTCCCTTTGTGAAGAGATAAGGATTGGCTCGCCTAACATTTACTTAAGATCAATAGCTGATGACCATGAATGGCCTAGTGCGAGAAGTTTTCGTTTATTTATGTGTTTATTTAAGGCAATTAGAAAACACAACTGAAAAGATTTAAACAGAATCCAGCTAAACTGATTTGTCAAATCTCATTCTTGAAAACATGTTGCTGTTAAAGACATCAGGCTTACAGGACACAGTGGGCTGCATTCCACTATCATTAGAGGAACCTCTGTCAACAGAACTCACCCTGAGATGGTGAAACATCCTATCTGTAGATGGTGGGAGAAACCCCAGTCCCTTTTCAAGACAACTGTGCTCTTGATCTTTGTGGGTTCCTAAACCAGAATCTAACTTGCAATAAAATGGTCTTGACACTCAAAACTTACCTTCATGCCAAAGGTAAATATAGTAATGATGATTTTAAAGATGAGAGCCAGGGCTAGCTGCCACATAGCTGTGTATACTCCAAAACCAGCTGGTCTGTCAGGAATATCATCCACAGGTCGAGTCATATTAGGATCATTTATGTAGTCACAGAGCTGTGAAGATTCTAAAGCCCCACAGTCATTGAAAAGCTCTGAGATGAGCTCGCTGGTACTCCTTCGGGTGTATGGATTGGGATAAGCAATTATAGCAGTGATAGCAGTTACTGCAATGACTTCTAATACTGGGTACTTCCCAAGCCTTGTGGTTTTGCGTCTTCTGCACCATTCAATATTGCAACGGATGAAAAGTGTCCCCCATAGGCCTCCAAAAACTCCAAGTAGAATAAAGGGGAAAAGTTCGGCCATGTACCAAGGTGTGTGATACTCAACATAAAAAAGAACAAGGCGGCTGTTTCCAAATGGATTGATGGATCTCAGGGTAAAAGCTGCAACAAGGGCTGCAAAAAATGATCTCCAAAGAGTCTTCAGAGGAAAGTAATAACTTACCTAAGAGCAAATGAAAACTGTTAATGACAACTGCTGTGTTTCCTTTGTGTGCTATGCTACAATGCAATTTAAAGCATGTCTGTCTCCATTTATTTCCAAGGTATTATCTTACAATGTATGTGGAAAAGATATATTTCAAGTCCATAAAATTATTTTTCTCAAACTCTGAGATGAGATTATACATATTCAGCAAAAAAAAACCCTGCACTATTTTAATGTTAAGATATTCCTGTAGGTTTTCTGTAACTGTTGCAAAGAATGAGCCATTCCTTTGCAAACTACTTTAGTAATCTTTTAAATAAGCTCTGTTGCTCTACAACAGCAAAGTACTATAGCTAACTCACTAAGAATGTAGTACTACCTTGGCTATATAAGCTCAGTAAAATGACCATAGCAACACACACATATTATTTCAGTAATCCTTACTGTAAGATTTAGTACATTATTTTAGGAATCCTTAACTCCTGTAAGGTTGACATGTACCATTAGTCCCAGAAATATTGGCTTGCTAACAGAGTCTGTGCTTGAGTTGGTATATGAACTGAGGACTTTACAGTTTGTATACTCATAGGGTCATAAACGACAAGACACTGGAGGATTATCATATCTTTCTGTGTCTTTAGAAATTCAGTTACAGCCATATGGAGCCCATTCAGATTGGGACCATACAAAATATGGCATCAGGGCCATATACGGATAGGTAGAGAGCCATTTTTTTCCTGCTACCATTTGTTTTAATAAACTGCAATTAACTCATACACTGTTATAGGCCTTTACAAGAAAAAGTGCACAAAGCTATTGTTACCTTTTCCATTAAAAGGCTAATCAAAACCCTCTTTCCTGGCCCTGATCCAAATCAAGGCTGTGCACAACTGTAATTTCCCCTTCAAAGTCTAATGATATCTTTTATTATATTTCATATTATTGTTTTATTTATTTACTAGGAGTAAGGCCCATTGTGAATAAAAATACAATGGGCTCTAGAAGGAAGCTCTGGGTGAGTTCTCTCCCCTCCCACTTGCTGTCTTCACACCCACCCAAGTGAAGGCATTCGCTCCCCACCACCACCTAAGGGGGAGCTGATTTCTGCCATCTGGATGACAGTTGTAATGCTGAGTGATCTCCAGCCCTCACCTGGAAATTGGCAAGAGTGGTTCCCTAGGAGGAAATGGTATCATACCTGTCTGAGGCCCCATCCATCCTCAAACCCCACCTTCTCCAGGACCCAACCTTTTAAATATCAGGAATTTCTCAACCTGGAATTGACAACCCTATCTTCTTCCTTTTATCTGCACCTCTAACTTCAGCTTTCCATCGCCTTCCCCCTCCCTGCAGCTTCTACATAGGGAAAGCACAGTCTTTCTCCACAGGGGGGAACCAAACAGCTTACATCATTCTCCTCTCCCACCTTTGATCTGAACAACAACCCTGTGAAGTAGGTTGTGGAAGTGTGCGACTGGTCCAAAATCACCTAGTCAGCTTCCACAGCAAGAACTTGGGACTGGCAGACCCTGATTTGAAGCCCTAACTCCTGTACCCTCCTCAAACTCCACCACAGAATCTCCAGGAATTTTCCAATCTTGAAAGGTACCACTAAAGGTCTCTAGGTGAGTGCCCCCCCCACCCTTGCTGTCTTCCCAACCACCCTAGTAAAGGCATTCACTCCCCACCCCCCACCTCAAGGAGAGCTGATCTCTACCATCT
Source organism: Heteronotia binoei (assembly GCF_032191835.1). Classification (NCBI taxonomy): domain Eukaryota; kingdom Metazoa; phylum Chordata; class Lepidosauria; order Squamata; family Gekkonidae; genus Heteronotia; species Heteronotia binoei. Next base: position 66,984,074 of record NC_083225.1, on the reverse strand, counting down.
GAATTTCAGAGAACAGATTTCTCTTCCCATTAGGGCTGCCAACCCCCCTGATCCAGGTGGGGAAGCTCCTGCCTGGGAGGTTCTCAACTCACTGGCCCACATTGGGCCAGCAAGGGGAACCTCCCCCCGTGTCGCTTGCACGATGACGTCACCTGGAAGTGATGTCATCAAAATGGTGGCGCCCTTACAGGGTCGCTCTAGGTGTTTCCAGGAAAACTTTATGGTTTTCCTGGACACTCTAGCCACTTTGGAGGTAAAACTCTATGGTACAATAGGTGCCATAGAGTTCTAACCTCCCAAATAGCTAGAGCATCCGGAAAAACCATAGAGTTTTTCTGGAAATGCCTAGAGCAGCCCTGCATGGGTACCACCATTTTGACGATGTCACTTCCGGGTGACATCATTTCATCGCGCAGCACACAGCACATGCACAACTGTCCCCCGCGGGGGAATAAAGAGAACTGGCAACCCTACTCCCCATCCTGGAGAGAATAACTGATTTGGAGGGTGGACTCTATGGCATTATATTCCCCTGTGGTCTCTCCCTTTCCTGGGTTGCCTAGCAACAGCCTCTGGCTAGCACTTCCCAGGGAAGAGCCATGGACTCTAATGAAACAATCCCAGCCTCCCTAACTATTTCTGGGCCCTTAGTGGTTGTGATGGCAGGAAGGCCTTTCATGGGGCCGCAGTAGCTCTGCAGCACTTTCTGAGACTCTTGACAGAGAGGACACAGCTGGAAATGTGACTGTCTCTGAGGTAAGACTACTTTTGGCAGTGTCTTCAAAATTCCTGAGCCAGAAGTAGACGGGGGCAGGGGAGTCAGTCAGTAGGATGCCAGAGACGGTGACCGACATGTGATGGGTCAATAGTGTGTTCCCACAGTACTTGCCAGAACTAAGATTGGTTGTGCTTTACTGATAGGAAAAGCCACTTGTGTGGGAGAAGGGAACAGACTCAACCAATGGCATGTAGGTACTCTTGATTGATAGTACGACATGCCAAACCCCAGTCCCACCGAGTTCCAACCAATAAAGATGGTCACCATGACAGCAGAATAGTCCACTTTTTAATGATACCCAAGGTGAATTAAACAATGTAAGTCAATGCAATCAACAGGATGAAACATCTAATAAACAGTGGCATAGGACTAGGATGATTGCAATCTGACCTCATAGCCACTACACTATCCCAGGTCTCTTCACTAAATGTTTGCAAATATTTAAAATCACAAAACCACCAGAATTACTGTTGAGCATACATACAAGGTATCTTTAAAAGAACTCTAACAGGACACATCAGAGCTTTCAGTTGAGTCACAGAATAGGCCTTGTGCAAATTATCTTCAGAAAAAGGCATATAGTCTGCTGCTATTCATAAACCCAGTCACTTCTTACCTCCTCTAGGCTGAAAAGTACACCACCAATTGGTGCTCCAAAGGCCACAGAGACGCCGGCGGCCGCAGCTGCTGAAAGTACCTGGCACAAAAATGTTGATAAAGAAGTCAGAATTTCCACAAAACATGTAGACATTTGATGAAGTGAAGCAAGAAAACTGTGTGATCGACTTTACCTCTCTTCTCTTTCCTTCGTTCTTGCTGTACTTTGAGAAGAGGCTGCTGAAAAAATTGCCGCAACAGCAAGCCACATGTACAAGAGGCCCTTCTTTGCCAAGGCTGAGACCTGAAGACACCACCAGAACCAAAGTGACTGTTTTGATTAAGAGGGTCCATTTGCCCAGGTAACCCCTAATAATGAAACCGCTCAAGATGGTCTTTATCTGCAAGGCAGGAAGAACAACACATTGGTAGCTCTGGTTTTGTGAAACCAATATGAAGTATGATAAGGACAGGTATTTCTTTAAAAACGTGTGAATCTTAAGTTTATAAAAAAATGCAGGACACCAATTCATAACTCTTCTTCTTTTACCACACACCCTGTTTAAAAGCCTTTGGTATGGATTTCCAAAAATGTTTCAAGAATTTCCCCCCCCCCACCCCACCCTTTCAATGAATTGTCAAGCCAGAAAGAAAAACTTACCTCTGGAATTCCAGAACCACAGGCGTAAGGAGCAAATACTCTGACAAGGGAAACAGCCAGGAAAGCAAATAATAAAGCCCACAAAATGTAAAGAAAATAATTTAGAATGTAAGCGCTCGCACCCTGGAAAAACAATAAGGGGAAAAAAACTACTGTTAGACAAATACAAAAAGTATCAAGTTTCTGCCACTTGCTAAGTAAATGAGGTGGTGTGGAGAATTTCTCATAATTAGTCTTAATGACAGGGCTACTGCAGTAGTGTATGCATGACTTGGTTTCTGCGTCAACAGTTTGTCTGTCTGCTTTATGTTATCTACAGTAAAGCAATTCATGTATACAAAAAAATCTAACAAAAATATGCACCAGCCTATAAACCTGACACATGGCAATCACAAATATATTTCAAATACAGCTTCAAGGATATGATGAAGCACTGGAGAGGGGAGACAGACACAAATGCTCATTAACTGCTCTCATTCTTTGCCAGCTGCCAGCAAGATAACCACATCAGCAGAACAACCTCTTGACAATTCCCAAAAAGCAGGTGGTTGAAAATACATTAGAAGGCAAGAGGGACGCCCTGAAGTTTGTTAAAGCTATTCTTGTTAAAAGAAGTTTGTTAAAGCTATTCTTTCTCCAAATAAGGCCCAGATACCAGAACTAGAAAAAAGGGTATCCTTACCTGGATGACCTAGGCTAGCTTGATCTCATCAGATCTTGCAGGCTAAGCAGGGTTAGCCCTATTTAGTCCTTAGATGGGAGACCACCCAGTTGCTATGCAGAGGCAAGCAATGGCAATCTACCTCTGTTCGTCTCTTGCCTTGAAAACTCTACAGGGTCACCATAAATTGGATGTGATTTGATTACATTTTCCACCATCACTGGAGAAGAGAGTTTGGAATACTGGAAAACCATTGCTGAAGGAAAAGAATCAGCTCTTCCATTCCACCTGTAACAGCTATGCCACAAGGGCAGGATCCAGGTTACTATCACACCTAGGTGTGTGTCCTAACCTATTTCTGATCACAGATGAAAATGCCAGTCAGACACATCTTGTATCAGATACAGCTCTTCAAACACGGTTTCCAGATAGGCAGCCATTTTAATCTGTAGCAGCAAAATAAAAACAGGAGTCCACTGGCACCTTTAACAAAACGTATTCCAGTTTTCGTGAGCCAGAGAGGTGTCTGATGAAGTTAGTTCTGATTCACAAAAATTTATGCTAGTGTAAATTTTATTATTCTATAAGGTGCCTCTTATTTTGAGGAGAGAGTCTTTTACTTTTCCTGACATGGACTACCCAAGTTAACCCCATCTCATCAGATCTCAGAATCTAAGCAGGGTTGGTCGTGGCTAGATGGAAGACCACTAATGAAGTCCAGTTACTACACAGAGGCAGGCAATGGAAAACCATGTCTGATTGTCTCTTGCCTTGAAAATCCTATGGGATTGCCATAAATCAGTGACAACTTGACAGCACTTTCTAATACATCCTTAGCTTTATGCTGGAAGCTCTGCTCAAATACTAACAGGGATGACCTCAGCAGCTATGGTTCCTTTTCTGTCCAATTCTTATTTCTTACTTAGTTGTACAAAATGACAATTGATTGGATAATTCTTCTGCCCATTCATTTTGACAGCTGGATCTGCTAATCCCAACAAAAGAAAAGATGAATGGCATCTCCATTGTTGACATACTGATTCCTTAACTAGAATAGTGTATTCTTATTGCTACAGCTGAAGAGCATTAGTTTAATTTCCTGATGCATGTCTTCTTCTAGTGCTTTAAATAACAGACAGCTATGGCAATAATCATTACTCCTTTACAGGATAGACTTTGTTTGCTATCCAAAGCCCAGTGTGAAATGGAAATCACTTCAGAAAGGAAAAAGGGGCTGGCAGCACATATGATTCTCAAAACTTTTTGGTAGAAGACCTGTTTGCCCTGTAAATTTAATGCCATGCTATATTTGTCTCTCTTATTTCCCCCCTGAAATCTGAGGAGAGAAACATTTAAAAATGCAAATAGAAAGAAAAGAAGCTGAAGCTTACCAAAATTCTATAGGGTAGTTTGGACTGAGATAGTGGGATGGATCCTGTAATCCATCAATGGAAGTTGCTGATGGTGGCAGATCTTTTCCACATTCCCCTTCCTCTCACAAATGCCATCTGACTCTATTAAAGTTGATTCCCAATGTTGAAGAGCAGATATGAGCTCTGTTCACATGTTACAGTGAATGCATGCATGTACATGAATACATCTGTTTGTAAGAAAGAGCAAATGTGCATTACAAATGAAACTGGGAAATGGTACATGGATGTATGTGTGGTTTCAGTCACATGCTCAGCTGCGCACACATTGAATGTAATATGGAGAATTGCACATATAAAGAAAAAAGTGCATACTGTACACAAGTTGCACATGCATTCACTATACTTGTGAACAGAGCTGTGGACTGAAAGTCATGCCATTCCAGGTAGGAAGAGGATGCACTTGGAAGGAGAAGGCAACAAAACTTCCTTCTTTGCCTCTTTCATCAGCAGAATTGTACTGATGGAAAAGAAAATAGATGGTGATTTTGTCCCCTTCCCCCTACCCAGTACAGCCCCCTGCCCTGCATGAATTTTTGTCCACATGGGTCCTGAAACACTGGTATACCTAGTTTATTGTCTTTTAGGATCCTGGCCAAGATATTTCTTTTCACTCAGGCTTTTATCTGAAGGGTTCCATTTCTATGGTTTATAGATGCTATTTTATACTGTTGAATAAATTTAAAGCTGTATTTATGCCTGTAGCAAGCTCCTGGCTTGTTTTATTGCTGATTTTCATACTGAGATTTTTTTAATGCTTGTGGTTTTCAGATTTTATTATTGTATTGATTTTACTTTGTGAGCTGCCTCAAGCAGGAAGAGGAAGCACATACACTTTCTGAATAAATATTAGCCCAGATCAACCCTGAAGCCTCAGGAATGAACTTTACTGGAATCAAATGGAACTTCTTGTGGGGAGTAGAACATGGGAAATATCCCTGATCCAAGCCAGTGAGCCGGCTACTAGTTATTACATTTCATCTCAACCTTCCGCTAAGGAGCTCAGGGTGATCGATACACATAGTTTCCCCCTTCCCTCATTTTATATTTAAGAACTCTGTGAGGTAGGTTAGGCTAACTGCACATTGTCATATGGTTACCCAGCAGCTCACAGCTAAACAGGGATTTGGACCTGAGTCCCTCAGATCCTACTCTTTTAACCACTACATCATGCCATTTCTCTAAAGCATCTCGTGATAGCCAAGCAGGGTTTTCCACTTCCAAGCCCAACACTGTCTTTCACATTGGCATACTGGCTGGCTGGTATTCCCCAAAAGCAAGGCAAAATTGTGGCAGAATAGTAATTGTATTTGCAGAAGTGTGGCTGAGAATTTCTCATATTTATCTACTCCCAAATTACAATACTGCTATATGCTCTGGGTCAAATCTGGTCTTGGAGTGTCAAAGTATCAGGCTAATCTTAAGCAAATGTTAGCCATGTAAAAAGGACTCTTTTGAGACTATTCTATATGGGTAATATTATCTTCATGAAGAATGGAATACAAAAGGAAAACATGGTCTGGGGAAATATCTGACTTACTTCAAGGTTTTCACATCTGCTTTAAAGCATCTGCTTTAATGTCCTTTCACAAAAATGATGATAATTAAAACAATTTTGACAAGTGTCAGAATGCTTAAGTCCTGTGTGATAAGGAGCTTTAAGCTATTCTAAGGCTCAAAACCATAGGGAAAAGTTGTGTTGCAAAAATATCCATCTGTATCCATGTCTTCACATTGTCAAATTCCATCAGCTATGACAAGAAGCTCTGATTAGACACAGAAAAAGAAGAGTCTGAACAAATTACATCTAAAACACTGACCTAAAAAAAATTAAAATTAAAAAATTAAACACTGACCTCTAAAAATTGTCTATAAAGGGGACTCTGAGACATTCATTCTTAGTGCTAAGAATTTTCTACAAATCCCAGAGAAGGAAGAAGCAATCAGATGGTAGTAATAGGAAAGAAATACTAAGCCAAAGACACAGGACACTTTTTGTTTTAGCTTTTGGGCAGCGACTGGGGGGAAGGGGAGAACGAGGTGTTTGTTCATTCAAAGGGAGGGCAATGATGATCATGTACATATTAGAGTTGTGCATTCAGTTTCCCCAAACCACCACCATCCCCCCAAAAACCCTCAATATTTTTCAGGGGCGGGGGTTAAGCCAAAAAGAAATTAGAGTTTCTTTTTGGCTACTGAAACATCTGAGCCTAAATAAAAGCCAATATGATTTGGCTTTTATTTGTGTGTGGCTTGGAGAAGGCATTTAAAGAGGTCACAGTCTCTTTAAATGCCTTCTGAATTCACTCGCTGAGGCTTGGAAAAGGCATTTAAAGAGACCATGGTATTGATCATACACAGATGCTTCCATAAAAAATGAAAGAACCAGGAGGATTTCTCACTTTATGGTCACTATGAAAAAAATGTAATTAGGCACCTCTGAACTTGCAGCACTAAGCTGAAAGGGATGGAAGTAATATTCCTGCCCTTAAATAGCAACCCCGTCTTTGCAATTCAATTTAGTTGAAGAAAGTGTCTGGGATGAAGGCAGAGTAGCCCCCAGACTTATCAGGATGCTGCTGAGAAAGAGGGGCATGTTATTACTTTTTAAAGCAGAAATAACAGAGGATACCCCTTCTGAAGTGCCACTGTTACCTAAACAGCTGTTCCATGGTAGTTCAGCCCTGTTCCAAGGGAGGTGAAGACATGGTGGAGCTGCATCAATAGCTGGGACAGCTCCCAGACTATTACAAAGGCTTGTGAGATGTCAACAGCAGATAGCATATGTGGTTCATGACACTCCCTTTAAAAAGGCCCAGAAAGATGCTGATGGGGAGACATCTGGCTTCTCTCCCCAGTCTGTGCTGGAGAAGCACAGAGACAGAAAGAGGAACAGAACCCACTCTGTTCTCATTTGCTTCCCTGGCTCATGTAGTACAAGGAGAGGGGGGGGTGAAACTTTAGCCCTACACATTATCACAAAAAGCGTCCCAGTGTCAGTGTCCAGAGATGTATGATTCCATTCATAGTCTTATTCTTCTTGCATTCTGTATCTTAGCCTTAATCTGCTTGGGATATAATTATTATGATGATCCAGAAAAAAGTACAACAGTTCATGTGAATGTGTGCAAATCTTTGCATGTGCTCATGCGATAGACGCAGGTCAAATTAGTGGCAATAGCTTTCCTCTAGCTCAAGACCAGGCCTCGGATTCAGCAGGAGCTCACAGGAGCACAGCTCCTGAACCTTTTTGAGGGTTCCCCCTCTTCCTCCCCAACTACCTTGTCCATTGAATAGTAGGTGCAGCTGCATAACAATCCTGGATTAGGAGAGCAGGCAACCAGCCAGCCACCAGGAGTTTTGCCATGCCCCCAGCAGCCCTCATTAACCCCTGGAGAAGCCCACACCACCCTTTCTCCACTTCTTATGTGATTTTGGGCGGCAAGTGGCTTGCTGGCCTTTTGACTGGGGGGGCGGGCAGCCCAGGAGAGTGCCAGGAAAGCGAGGCCTGCTTGGGCTGGCTAGATCTCTAGCCAGCCCAAGCAGGTCTTGCTTGCCCAGGGCTCTCCTATCTTGTATCAAGTTGCTTTTGGCTGGGTGGTGGTGGTGGTATATGCTAATGAGTTATGCTAATGAGCGCCGCCACCTATTTTTCTACAGAACGACCCCTGCGCAAGACAATGCAGCCTCCTGGACTGAATCAAAACCTAGATTTCCTGTCTCATTGCCAATGGTGATTGCTCCACGCCTACTACCCCTCTGCATATCACACCTAATCCAGTCAAGCGGGATACTGTCATTCACCTGCTACTGTCATTCAGCATCTGAAATCAGTCCAATGTCCAAGATTTAAAAACAGATGGGCTCCCATTCTAGCTATATCTGAAGAAGTGAGCAGTGACTCATGAAAGCTCACACCCTGCCACTAATTTTGTTAGTCTTTAAGGTGCTGCTGGACTTTTGCTTTTTTCTACTGCTACAAACAGACTAACATGGCTACCCATCTTGATCTATCAATTCAGAAACTTTTTTTTGTTTTGAATGAAGCAATCTCGACAACAAAGCTGATTTTAATAAGAATGTTTTAATGTTTTCCCTTCCCTTTCAGCAAGCCACACTAAAGCTTATCTGCTGGATTCCTTTTGAGTTTTGTTGGGATATATAATTTTTAAAAATCTATTGCTACCTAATAACTGAATGGAAAAAAGCCAGGTCAAAATTACATGAAAATTACCTTAAAGCCACACATATGCCTACCTCAGACTGATTAACTAGAAGTTCAGACCATTTCTGCCACTGAGGACACTTGTCTCTATCATCAAAGGTTGTTTCATTAGATGTCCAGCAGCACTGCTCATGGCTATACCAGAATGCGGATAAACAGACTCCTTCCTTCAGATCTGTCATCCAGTCCACAGCTAGATCTATAACTCCAGCTAATGTGCCTGGCAGGGAGGAGAAGAGAAAAGACTGTGACAGAAAATATACAATTAAGGAAAATGGTAGACATTTGAATAAAAGGCGATTGAATCAAAGCTATTCAAAACATGTCCTCACAAAAGCACCCCATAAAGATGGGTTAGTCTTTGAACAAGGAACACTCTATTCTATGTTGAGTCACCCAGTGATGTCCAAAGAATATCTTCTGTTTCTCTGTGAAAGCATCAGCAGTTTGCCTAGCCATGCAATTGTCTCATAGCTGTAGGAAAAGAGCATGTGTCCTTATTAGAATACATATTAGTGGGCTAAAAGGAATCTGGGCAAAGAGAAGATAGGAAGCGTTCTTTCTTACCTTGTCTGCTTTACTGTGCAATGTTTCTTTTTAAATACCATCTGCTTTTATTGGCCGGTTGCTGTGAATTTCTAAGCAACAGGTTTTCCCTAATCACACACAAGCAAACATATTCAGTCTAGACAAGAACATGTTCATGACACAAGCAAACATATTCTTGTCTAGACTGCTCCATGTGCCAATAAAATTAACAAGATCTATAGGGTTCAATACCCTATTCTTAAAATATAGACAATTGATGTATTATATTATATTATGTGATGATATATATGATAGTGAGAGATTCAAAGTTTACTGAAATTGTGTGATCTACGATGTATATACCTCTGTAATATCCTGGTATATATTGGCAAGCCAAGCCAGTCTGATAGTTGTTGTTTTTTAATCCTTGCCAACCTTTCAAAAATTTCTCCCTCTTTTGACAGGTTTTCCTGTTTCAACTGTACAGCGCAACAGCAGCACCCAGTGGTAGCTGTTTGTAATTGAGAAGATAATTATTGGAACAGTGAACAATTATTAGGATCAGCCAAAAATAAAAATTTAGCATTTCAGGCTGTAGTTGTACAATGTTCACAAAATACATGGTCCTGCATTTAAATTGGCACCATATAACATGCTGTTTCTGCATATTTTCCAAACCTTTTTCAAAGAACAAGTATCTGCAGCAAGACAAGGAAAGCATGAAAGTTCTGTTCTGTTAGCAGACCTTCCTTTTCAGTTATTTGGATCGAACACCGGGATATCAACTATCCTCTTATTAATGATTTCCCAGACAGCTGCACTTAAAATATCTGAAGTACTACTGTGTGCTAAAAAAGATCCTCAAGATGTTGTTGTTCTTTTGTGGAGGGATGGGGAGGGTAATTGCCTATAGCTTGGATCTTGTAAAATTTAGATTGAAATCTTGTGTGTATATAGCTGGGTGTAAGCCCTACTGAATACACTGGTACTTACTTCCAAGTAAGTGTGCATGGTCTGTAACTGCATGTTCCCAACACATAGATAATAGGCTATACTAGTTAGATGATGGGACTGGTATTCACAACTACAACTTTACAAATAAAATTTCAGAAACGAAAAACAGATTTGTTCTGTGTTACATATTGCAAGAAACTTCATAAATATATAATTTCTGTTCTGTGGAGATTTCTGGTTTTTATGTCCTGCAGTTTTAGCAAAAAGAGCCTATTTTTAAAGTATGCTGGCATACAGTAGCCATAATAGCTGTTACTATGGTGGGGGGATAAAGATGTATATACTCTTTAAGAAGAATATAGACAATTTAACAAGGATAACAAGCTGGAACATGTCCAGAGGGCAACAAAGATTATTAGGGGTCTGGAGACTTGTCCTATGAAGAATGGCTGAAGGAGCTGGGTATGTTTAGCCTGGAGAGGAGATGACTGAGAGATGATATGAAAACCATCTTCAAGTACTCGAAGGAGTATCATATGGAGGATAGTGCACAGTTATTTTCTGTTGCCCCAGAAGTTCAGACCAGAACCAACAGGTTGGAATTAAGAGTTTAGTTTTCAACTAAACATTAGGAAGAACTTCCTGAGTTAAGAGTGGTTCCACAGTGGAACGGGTTTACTTGGGAGGTGGTGGAGGTTTTTAAACAGAGGTTAGATGGCCCTCTGACAGCAAAGATGATTCTGTGAATTAGGCAGATCATGAGAGGGAGGGAAGGAAGGGCTGCATCAGTGCTTAGTTCTCGTGGTCCTTTCTTACATGCCCAGGGAAATGCTGGTCACCACTTTGGGATCCAGAAGCAATTTTTCTCCAGAGCAGTTTTGCAAGGGATCTTGGGTTTTTGTTTGTTTGTTTGTTTTTTGCCATCTTCTGAGCATGGAGCAGGTGTCACTGGGGGTGTGGAGGGAGTTATTTGTGAATTTTCTGCATTGTGCAGCCACCTTGTGGCTATTCTATAAACATATGGACCTCTGCTCTGTATGTTTATCCAATCCCCTCTTGAAGCTGCCATCACTTCCTGTGGCAGTGAATTCCACATGTTAATTACTCTTCAGGTGAAGAAGTACTTTATTTTATATGTTCTCAACCTACTGCTCATCAATGTCATTGAGTTGCCATGAGTTCTTGTATTGTAAGAAAGGGAGAAAAATACTTCTTTATATATCGTCTCTATCCCATGCATAATTTTGTAAACCTCTATCATGTCACCCCTCAGTTATCATTTCTCTACACTAAAGAGCTCTAATCTCTCTAACCCTTCTTCATAGGGAAAGTGTTCCATCCCTTTAATCATTTTAGTTGCCCTTTTTGCTGTCAGCATATAAAAATGCTCAATAAGGCATTAGGCTAGTGACTCCTGAGATCATGCTGATCTAACTGACAGTCAGTGTCAAAATGACTTCAGTACTTTTTGAAACCAGTTCTGACTGGCATTTGGGAATGAGTGCAGAGGTTGAGTGTCCAGTGCACAATGACTCAGCACTTGTAGCCCATTGGTGCAGATACTATGTAATTAGTATATAAGCAGTGCTGTGCTGTGCAATGTTTCCTTCTACTCTAGATGGTTGCTTGGCGGAGCACTTTGCTGGTGAATGTAAATATTGTAAATAAATTGTATATAGTTAAGCACAGAGTATCATTGGACTGTTGCTTGCTATATTGACTCATCTACCAAGGCTAGCGATAATAACGATAAAACAACATTTGCACCTTTTCCAATGTTATAATATCCTTTTTTGAGGTGCAGTGACCAGAACTGTATACAATATTCCAAATGAGGCCACACCACTGATTTATACAGGGGCATTATGATACTGGCTGATTTGTTTTCAATTATCTTCCTAATCCCCAGCATAGTATTTGTCTTTTTTATTGTGGTCACACACTGAGTCAACATTTTCAGTAAATCATCTACCATGACTCCAAGATCTCCCTCTTGGTCAGTTACGACCAGTTTGGAGCCCATCAATGTGTTTTTATAGGATTTTTGGCTCTAATGTGCATTACTTTGCACTTGCCCACACTCAATCTCATTTTCCACGTTGACACCCATTCCCCTAGATCCCTCTGGAGTGCCTCACAGTCTTCCCTGGTTCTGACCGCCCTGAAAAACTTAGTGCCATCTCAAACTTAGCCACTTCACTGCTTACTCCCAACTCCAGATCATTAATGAACAAATTAAAAAGTAGTGGACTTAGTACTGAGTTCTGTGGTACTACTTCTTGTCACCTTCCATTGTAAAAATTGCTTCCTGTTTCCTGTTAATTAACCAGTTTTTAATCCTCAAGTGGACTTGTCTTCTTTTCCCATGACTGATGAGTTTACTCATTTATCAAAAAATTTCTAGGTAAAGTCTAGGTAAACAACTTCTTTTGGGTCACCCTTGTCCACATGCTTGTTCATCCCCTCAAAGAATTCTAAAAGGTTAGTGAGACAAGATCTTCCCTTACAGAATCCATGCTGATTCTTCCTCAAAAGCTTTTGTTTATCACTGTGCCTACTTGGTTGTTATGTTTATTCTTGGTCTTTATTTTTTTTTGCAATATGTTCCTCAGTCTCACATTTTATTTGCCGAATCCTGTGCTCCCTTTTATTTAATTCACTAGGATTAGCCTTCCATCACAACAAGGAATCCTTCTTACCTTTTACTGCTTCCATACATTGTTTGTATACCGCGTAGGCCTTTTAAAATACCTATATGTACCACTCCTAACCTGTGGTATATATTTTATCTGAGCTTTTAAGACTGTAATTTTAAATAGTCTCCAAGCTTCCTGAGGGATTTGACCATCCATACCTTTCCATTCAGTTTCTTCTTTACAAACCCCCTCATTTGAGAGAAATTACCCCTTCTAAAGTTAAATGTGGTTGGGTTGGTCTTTTGGGGCAGTGCCATATTTACATATATGTTAAACTTAATTTATGGTCACTGTTCCCAACCAGTGCTATCATATTTACATCTCTCACCAGGTCTTGGATATTATTTAGGATTCAGTCCAGGATCGCCTTCCCCCTGGTAGGCCCAGTGACCATCTGCTCCATGGCACAGTCATTGAGAGTATCAAGAAACCCAATCTCTTTCTCCAGACTTGAACATATATTGACCCAATCAATATGTGGGTAGTTAAAATCACCTATTACAACACAATTATTTCATCTAACTGCTTTCCTTAAATCTTTTGCTGTTTTAAAATCATTCTCTAGCCTTTGATCTGGTGAGTGATAACAAACTCCCAGATAAGCTTCCTTGCACCCATAGCATTTCTGTAAATGAATCTATTTTTCTCACATTATCAGTCTTGCTGGACTGTATATCCTCTCTGACATATAGAGCCACTCCACCTCTGACCTTTCCCATCTTTTCTTTCTGACTTATATCCAGGAACCACTAATTATCGTCTTCCCAAGTTTCTGAAATGCCCACAATGTATATGTTCTCTTCGACACTAAGCATTCCAGCCCCCATTTTACCTCAGATACTTCTAATATTTGTATATAAACATCTATAATTTCCCAGACACGTTAGGCCTGCAACCTTCCTCCTGTAGCCTCTAGACTTTGTCAGGCAGTCAATATTGTTTGTCTTCCTCTCAGTGGCCAGTCCTAATCCATTTCCCTGTAGAACAATAACAGTTACCCTTTTATCTCTTAGCGTTGTGCCATCCTGAACCATTTCATCTCCTGTTGACTTTCCTCAAGATTTAGTTTAAAAACTGCTCTGCGTTAATTCACTTAATAAGCAATGTTTCCTGTGCTGTCCCTATGTTAATTCACTTAATAAGCAAACAATATTTCCTGTGCTGTCCCTATGTTAATTCACTTAATAAGCAAGCAACGTTTCCTATGCTGTCCCTGGGTTAATTCTCTTAATAAGCAAGCAGTATTTCCTATGCTATTCATATGTTATAGGTCAGGGCTCTTTCACATGTGGCTCTTTTTACATGTGGCTCTTTCCACACACATCGTGTGGCTCTTGAAGCCCCCACTGCCCTGTTGGCTCGCAGCGTGGAGAATGCATTTAAAGTTAAAGTTGGTTTCTTTCCACCTCTCCCTCCCCATCTATTTGCCTGCCTGCCTGCCTCCCTCCCTTCCTGTCTTGCAGCTCTCAAACACCTGACATTCATGTCTTGCGGCTCTCAAATATCTGATGTTTATCCCATGTGGCTTTTACGTTAAGCAAGTTTGGCCACACCTGTTATAGGTACTGAAATATATTTAATAGATGATGAAAAAAAAAATAAAAACTGCTCTGCCACCTTTTCAATTTTAAGAGCCAGCCACCTGATTCCTTCTCGGGACAAGTGAAGGCCATCTCTTTTGTACATGTTCTGCTTGTTCCAAAAAGCATCCCAGTGCCTAACAAACTTAAACCCTTCCTCCCTGCACCATTGCCTCATCCATGCATTGAGACTCCTAATTTATGCCTGCCTAGCTGACTCTGCACATGGAACAGGCAGAACTTCTGAGAAAGCTACCTTGGAGGTCCTGACCTTGAGTTTCCTGCCTAGTAGCCCAAATTTACATATTAGAAAGTAGATCTCAGTGAATTTAATGGCACTTACTTTTACAGAATAATGAATAGGATAATCATCATTTATTTTTAAAAAAACCTTTTGTCTTGGCAAATCCAAGCAACTTGATTGGTTGGGACTGGATGGGACTGTAGTACATCAACCTTTGGCCTGTCAAATAATCAATCAAGAGTACTTGCATGCCACTGGTTGAGTTCACTCCTCTTTCCTGCTCAAGTGCCTGTTGCTAGCCAGCAAAGCTAATTCTGTCAGTAAAAGGCAACCAACCTTAGTTCTGGCAGTTACTGGCTCTCCCTACTCTCCCATTGGCTGAGCCACCTGTCACACTGATTTACAAAAGAGAGAAAGAAGCCCTTGCCTTGATTGACTGAAAAAGGGAAGAGGAGGGAAACAGCCAGAGAAAAGCTTCCTTTGATTGGCTGAGAACTCCTCCCTATCCTCCTCTGGAAAGGGGGGAAAACGAGACTTCTGGACTCTGGCATCTTGGCTTCAGAGGTGTCCGCAGATCGTCCTCCTGCAGCACCTCTGAGTCTGGCTGTTGGAGGAGTGTCACAGAAGTGATGCCCCCATAGGAAAGCCCTGGAGGGGCTTTTTGTTCAGCATGGGACTTTTACAGGGAGAGAGGGGTTCAGCGGCAGCTGTTCCTGTGCTTTCTGTATGTTCTGATGCTCTGCAGCTATGAAAAGCTGGTGCACCAGCAGAAAAAGAAGACTGCCTAACTGCTTTCTTGCTTTCGTTTTTTCCAGTACGCCTTTGATGTAGCATCTTTCTACTCCTAATGTGATGATTCTACTTGACAAGTAGGTGACTTTCCAATTCCGCTGCCTAATGAGTCACTTTGCATAATAACGAGAGACTAGCTCAAAAGAAGAGAAATGAGGCCTCGGAAAGTTACGAGCAGTCTTATTAGTAACTATTTAAATTGGATTGAATACAACTACTAAAATCAACCCAGATTATAATTGGACATATACTAAAGAGATTATTATTAGGCTGCAATATGATCTGAACATAAAGGAGATATATTTTAGAGAGATCTGTCTCTATTGCCTGACTGTATTTGAAAGGATAACATCAGCTGAAACATCAGCTGAAATCTCAGCTGGAGCTGTCGTGGAATGTGGATTAGCAGGAGCTTGAAGCTACTTTATAATTTGAACTAAGAGACTGCTGTCAGAGAAAAATGGCACTGCCTAGCGAAATGTCTTATAAAAAAGATATCTTTTCAAATATCATATCTCTGAAACAGGCTCTTGGCTCATTTATGCAGCTTATTAAAGAGCAAATGGGTTGTTTTATGCTGAAAGCTAGCGAAATTGCAAACCTACAGGAGTTGAGTGCTAAAGACATTCTGCTGACATCTGTGGAATCAGAATGGGAAAGTGATATGCTCCAAAACAAACAAAGGAAAACCAAAATGGTCTCCTATGCCACAGTATTAAAGCAAGACCGGAAATTAAGATCCAGTGAAGTCATGCTGAAGGAAAAAATGGTGTTGAATTCTTCCCCCCACTGTTGAGGGGGCAGGCCACATTGACAAGAGAAAAGGTACACTCCGATCAGCAAATTAAAATATGAAAACTTTCCGGAAGAAGGATTTTTATTTATTTATTTATTTATTCGTTTTTGTGGATGGTTGGATATGGAACCCTGATTAAGAAGTGGCATGTGATTTCAAAGGGCAAACTGTGATGTTTGGGTCACATTAAATGGTCTGTCTCTGATGTAATATGGATGCAGAAATTAAAGGAACTCAAAAGCTTTTAATCTTTGGGAAGAAGGATTCCTGAATTTTGATTTTTCTTTTTTTGTGGGTAAACAAACATGCAACTATTAATAATGAACAGTTATCCAATTTTAAAAGAATAAGGGAGATCCTAAAGAAGTAAGAGAGTTGGTAAAATTGTAATTAAATATATAGTCAATTTGGATTAATGCTAAAGAGTGCAGATAACATATTTCCTTATATAGTAGATTTATTTACAGTATGCTTATTTAGTGAAAATGCTCATACTGATGTAAGAGCTGGATTAACTGTTGAAAAGGCAGATAGCACAATTGTTTTGTAATTTGCTTCTTTGGAGAAACTGTTTAGACTGAGATAGACAAATTATTGTTGTATCTTTTGTAATTTGATAAAGATATGATTTTTATATGCTTGTTTTAATAAGGATTTTGTTAAACCAACAATCTAATTTGTGCCCATAATAGGGTTAAGTTAAATTAGACAAAATTGGCGTTGCGATGGTTTTGAATTTTTTTTCTTTATATACTTATTTGTGTTTAAGAAGAATTGTTTAGATTCATATTGCTACTACTAGTTTATTAAAAAATGGTAATGAAAGAAAGGAAGGTAAAATATATGGCGATCTTTATACTTGCAGGCAGAATGAACTGAGTATTTTATTGGGAGGTAGAATTATAATTGATATATTTGTACTTCTTTCTGTTTCTCCCATTCTGTCAATGCCCCTTTTCCCCTTTTTATGTATTCTCTGCATTGCTTTTTTCTTTTGTAGTTTAAATTAATAAAAAAATTATAAAATTGGAAAGGGGGGGAAATGATGTCCTGTGGCAGCAGACCAGATACAGAGAGAGAGAGATGGAAGGAAAGCGAGACACAAAGAGAGACTGAAGTCCTGTGCTTAAGTCCAACAACGTTATCAGAGACAGACTGTTGGTCTGAAAGGTATTACTAAAGGCCTCTGAGGCAGAACTCACTGGGACCAGTCCTGACTACAGCGCCAAGTTCCAGGTTGGTGGGAAATTCCTGGAGAGTCTGTGGTGGAGTTTGAGGAGGTTATAGGCATTAGGGCATAGGAGTTAGACGAAGTCTGCCAGACCCAAGTTCTTGCTGTGGAAGCTGAGCAGGTGATTTCAGACCAGTCACAGACTTCCAGCCTAACCTGCCTCACAGGGTTATTGTTCAAAGGGGAGGAGAGGAGAATGATGTAAGCTGCTTTGGTTCCCCTCCCTGTGGAGAAATACTGTATTTCCCCTAGGATTGTTGTTCAGATGTTGTTCAGGGAGAAGAGGAGAATGGTTCCCCTCACTGTACTTTCCTTAGGTGGAAGCTGCACGGAAGGGGGAGGCAATGGAAAGCTGAAATCAGAGGGACAGATAACTCCAGATAATTCCAGGTTAGAAAATTCTTGGAGATTTAAGAGATGGAACCTCAAGAGGGTGGCGTTTGAGGAGGAATAGGACCTCAGACAATGCCATATACCACATCCCCCAAACCAGCCATTTCCTTCTGTGGAACCATTGTTGCCAAACTCCAGGTGAGGGCTGGAAATCACTCAGAATTACAACTGCTCTCCAGATGACAGAGATTAGCTTCCTTTGGGGTGGGGTGGGGTGGGGTGGGGTGGGGTGGGGAGTGAATGCCTTCACTTGAGTGGGTGAGAAGACAGCAAGGGTGGGGGACACTCACCCAGAGCCTCTTTCTAGAGCCCATTGTATTTTTCTTCACAACGGGCCTTATTTCTAGTCATCACATAATGATGAAAGTGTTGGTGACTTCTACCTTACACAACTTTAAAGAATCTATACACTTGGGAGGGGGATTAATTAGGTCTAACAATCAGACGTACTGTACCAATGTTAAGGACTGGCTAGTTGTAGTTTCATTGTGCCTTATACTCTAGCCTGTCACCAACAGTTAATATTTGTTCCCCCTGAAAACAGGTAACAGGAGAGGGGAAAATCGTAAAAGGAACTAAGCTGAACTAAGCAGAAATTCCAAGGAGCCTCTCTTCCACCCCCACCTCCTTTTTTTCCACCTTAACCATTGTTGCATAAAAGCAGTCTATAGACAGAAGAAATAGGGAATTGAAATAAGACTTTTTTCATCCTTTGGAGTGCAGCAGGTCTCCAAAGAGGACAGTGTGTCCAAACTGCATAATATGCTAGATTAAAAGATATTATCTTGCATTTAAGTCTGATCAGGTTGTTAAAATTAAATATTTTCATGCTTACCTTAGAAGTCTTTGGTGCAGCCTAAGTCAGATTGACTGGTGCATAGTTTGCTACCAACCATGTTTTGATTCCCACTTCCAGTAATAAGTAACAATTTATCAGTAACCATTTAAGAGAGCAATCATAAACATGTTTACCCAGAATCATACTCAGGTCTATTACTGCCTGGAAAGTGTTCTTAGGATTACACTGTTTATTACTTTAAGAAAGAGCTACATGAGTTTCAATGAAAGCTCATCATATCTGCTCATAGTCATATTTTCATAGAAATTGATATTGCTAATGTTTATAAAAGTCAGTGCTCAGCATGAGATTTTATACATATCCCTCCCAGCACAAAACACATTCATACCCATCTTCTCTTCGCCATTTTGAAACCTTAGGCATCACACTAATAAACTCAACAAAAAACAGTGTCTCGTCACGTGAGAAACTCTTATATTGGTCAACATGACTTTCTTGAACATACCTGCCAGCAGTCCAATAAGAAGCATCACAACCCATCCTGACCATGCATCCAGTAAACTTTTGATGAATTCCCATATGGACTCCTTGCTTTTATTTGTTATCTGGAAGAAAAATTGCTATTTAGCTGAAACATGTACACTTGAAAAGCCTAAAAGTATAATTTGATCACTAACAAAACGGGAGATCTATTTCATATGCTTACAATAATTAAGCAATGATTCACAGGCATGCAAAGAATACAGTTATTTATTTATTTATTCACTTTATATGTGCCCCACTTTTCTCCCCAGTGATGACTCATTTACATCATTTTCCATTTTCCATTTTATCCTAAAAATAACTCTGAGTTAGGTTAGGCTGCAGCATGTAACCAGCCCAAGGTTACCTAGCAAACTTCCAATGATAGAGTAAAGATTCAAACCTGGGCCTTCCAGATCCTAGTACAACATATTAATCAATATATGACATAGACTAAAGATATTTTCAAATAACTGAAACTCAGATACATAATAAAATAGAAATCCATCATTGATTTTGAATGCCAATATTCATTTTTATATTACCACAGATATCAAGGCAGGATATTATTCCAGAATTTACTCACATCAAGGCTATAATATAATACAGGATACAATGTTTTAGACCATTATTTAAAACTTTGACAGTAAAGGATTCACACACTGCTCTAAGAATGAATGTTGAGGAATGCATGAGTGATAGGTGGCCAGTTCCTTCAAATATCTTTCTCACATAATTATTGTAACTGTTTGTGAGTCAGATCTCTAACAGAAGAAAGTTGCTAATTGTCAGTTCAATGGGCTGTCTATAGTGCATTTGTTTCACTTACCTTTCTGTGTCTGTCTGTGTCACGTGATTTTTCCCTTAACCAATCAATAGTATGAAAATCTTCATATGTCCCAACATCAGGAAAAGGTTCGTCCAAAAAATCCATCAAATTTCCAGAACCGTTCATGTCTCCTGCATTAACCATATTAGTACCTATAAGGAAGCAAAACAAAATTCTAGTTTATTTGGTCCCAAATACAGAAATTTCTTCCAGAATGTATGGAATAACCTGTTACTGGCTTTTTGCAGCTCCAGGCATCTATCACGCCAGTGATTCCAGATGGAATACTAATTAATTAATCACTTGTATTTTCTTAGGGAGATCCAATTAGCCCAGTTTATATTCCAGTGAGCATTTTGAATTTCCGTGCCAATGGATCACTTGATGTACAAAACATTTAAGAGCTTTTCTGCATTCACATTTTCTTCACTTCTAAGTTCCTCTTACTTTGGGTTTTTTTTTTCCTATTCCACATATTTTTCTCCCTCTAGAGGTCAATTTGATATTGCACTACTATATGTCTGGCATTAAAAACTTGCAGTTAAAATCCACAGGGAGATACTCTGGATATAAACTGATAAACTGACCACTACAGCAGCAAAACACGTTTGGAAAAGAACAAGAAATGGGAACTTACAAGCAAGGAACATAAGAATGTGGAAAAACTGTAATCTTTTTTGGAAAAGATCAGAGAAATATGTTGTTTGGTTTTAGTATTCTGTTAGACTGCAATAAACCATCCATGTTTCTCATAATGTTTTAAAATTATTCCTTTTCTTTCTCATTTGAAAAAATGATGCCCCCATAAGATATTTTAGTGTTTATGGGATTGTACATTATAATTAGGGATGGACACAAACCAGGGAACTGGTGGTTTGGTTGTTCCATGGTTTGCTTGATTGCCTAAAATGACTCATGTTTCATTTGGTTCAGTAGATGTGGAACAGCCCCATTGTGAGTTAAAGATGCCAACCTCAACACGAATCTTCAGCAGGCTCTCCTCCACTCACCTCCAAGTTTGGCAAAGATTAGATTTGAAATGTCTGAGTTATAGCCCCCCAAAGCAGGTGCCCAGGAAAGCTCTGCTTCAGCTTTCATGGCCACTAACTCTTTTCTCTTCATGCTACAAAATGAAAGCAGGTAATTCAGGGTGTCTGCTCCCATAGAGCCAGTGGCGTAGGAAGGGGGGGGGGCGGGAGGGGCGGGTCGCCCCAGGTCTGGGGGCTCTGGGGGGCCCCTTGGCAATGCCAAGGGGCCCCTCAGAAGCCGGCTGCCTGGCGTCCCCGCCGCCGCCACAGAAGGAAGGAAGAGGTGAGCGTGCGTGCGCGCGTGTGTCAAGCGGCACGCGCACTCCAGCCTCAACTTCAACCGAGATGCAGCAAAGCAAAGCAAAACTAAAGAAAAAAAGACAAGCCCTCCTTCTCGCCCTTCTTAGTCAGTTTCCTGGAGTTGCAACTTAGGCGCTCACAAGAGTCCCCGTTGCGAAGCGAGGCAGATGGCCAGGGCTGCAGGAGGAGGAGCGAGCGGGTCATCAGCATAATGGGAGCCCCTGGGCCAATCACAGGCAGCGGAGGAAAGGCGCCTTCCAGCCCTCGTTAGCAGAAAGCAGGACTCCTCGGAAGGCGCAGCTGCCGCCGCGGCAGGACTTTCCACGCTATTTGCATCAGCCTTGAGCAAGGGGCCAGGCAGAGTCGCTCGGAACAGTGGGATGCCGGCCTGGCTCTGCAAAGCACGTGGGTTGCATATCATTAGAGAGCTCCAGCCCCGATCCGGCTTCATGATTACTGAGAAGTCCCATGGGGTGGCCAGACTTGCTTCACGTAAGAGCAGCACAGAATGAACATCAGATGTTTGAGAGCAGGGAGGAGAGAGGGATTGAAAGAAAGCAACTTTAACTTTAAATGCATTATTCAAGCTGCTGGCTGGTTTGGAGAAGTGATTTCAAGAGAGAAATGATTTCTCCAAGCCAGCCAATGGGGTGGTAGGGGCTTTGGAAGCCACACAATATGTTTGGTGTAGTGGTTAAGTGTGCGGATTCTTATCTGGGAGAACCGGGTTGGAGTCCCCATTCCTCCTCTTGCAGCTGCTGGAATGGCCTTGGGTCAGCCATAGCTCTCGTAGGAGTTGTCCTTGAAAGGGCAGCTGCTGTGAGAGCTCTCTTAGCCCCAGGTACCCCACAAGGTGTCTTGTGGTGGTGGGGGGGGGGCAGTAAAGGAGATAGTGAGCTGCTCTGAGATTCAGAATATAGGGCGGGAATATAAATCCAATATCATCCAATATCACCAATATAATGTGTAAAAGAGCCGCACATGGCTCCTGAGCCACAGTTTGGCCACCCCTGTGCTAGAGTGTTGAACTAGGATCTTGGCGATCAGGGTTTGAATCCCACTCTTTGTGCTTCCTCCAAAGCAAATCCCATGGATGTCTCTGAAGCTTATTCCTAAGTAAGATGTACAGACTTTTGAGCAAAAGAGCTTGGAAGGAAAAAAAATAGGGTCCAAGACATGGGATGTCCTCATTTAAATTTTCTGCCATGGGAACCCACATATTTTGTGCCCTTTTGCGACTGTTTGAAAAAAAAAAGAAACCTGGCTGCTATATTTCTCCTGTCAGGTTACTGTTGAAAATGTAGATGCAGTTCCCAGTGAAAAAATGCTGCCAAACTGAGTTACATTGCTCTTGCGTTCTTTATGAGAGAGTGAGCATTGAAGTCCGTTGAAACGCTGCTAAAGCTGCAGTACTGCAAAGCTCTCTGCTCATGACCTGAGTTCGATCCTGGCGGAAGCTGGGTTCAGGTAGCCACAAAATAAGAGTGGCTGCACAGCAACAGACCAAAACAAAAACAATTGTGCCAAAAACAATTACAAACAGTCTCTATTTCATTAGAAAAGACGCCGCTCGGCGTCTTAAGGCAGGGAAGCCCCTCCCCTCCCCTCAGCCACACACATAGGGGGGCCCACATAAATCTTGGGCCCCAGGCCCCCAAAGCCCTAGCTACGCCCCTGCATAGAGCAGAATGGGAGCTCCATGACTGGCTCCCTGAGCTGCCAATCAAGGTATGAACAACTGCTATGGGTGTTTACAGGGCTCCCAGAACTCCACCCAAAGTGGTGCCTAGGAATTGACTGAATTGGTGCCAGGCTGTCTGGGAAAACGAACTGCAAAAATAAATTTTGAAAATCACCAAGGACCAAACCAGTTCAAAATATACCACAGACCAGCCTAATTGATGCAAGAAACCATGGTTCATTTTTTGGTTTGTGCCCATCCCTAATTATAATGCACTTCCCTATAAATATATATTTAAATAATCAGGGTCCAAGGAATCACGGGCTCTGTGCATCTAAGGAGGTTTTGGATTGTGTTCCTCAAATGCTGCATGGCATGAACATGTGGGGCATTTAATAAGCGGTTTGTGAAATAGCATGGAAGAGTGTCTGCCATTCAAATAAAAAAATTTCTAGGCATTAGCATCTACCGACTCTTTGGAACCTAGCTTGTGCTTTTGAGCACCATTTCCTAGATTGTTTGGCCTATTACAAACTCCCAGTCAATTCCCGCAATCAATCAAGCCACAAACAACTGCTTAAGAAAGCAGTATGAGAGTTGACCTTATGCAAGATTTCCCCTTGTCTTCTATCGATCAGAAAATGGTATACAGGCATTTTTTTTCATTCATTGTCATGAATGGAAACTCACATAAATTTGATGCAAGAATATTACTAATCATAATCACCAAGTAATCTGCAGGACTGAGAAGCTGATCGATGGAATCCACTTGCTGATTTGTATGGAGGCATGTTGGGAGTTAGAAACTGTCCATGTACAGGGAACCAGACATAGGGACTTTGGAATATTGCAGGCCTGTTCCCTGAATATTTAAGCCTTCATTTAAAGCATTTAAACAACGGGATTTGAGGGGAAGTTTTTTGGGGGTGTGGGGTACTCATATTAAACATTTTCATTTTTTTAAAATTGTGAAGTAAGTAAAGAAACCAGGTTGTACTCAATAAAATCTTTTCCAATAATAGTATAGTATGAAGATTTTTATGCATATTATTCCTACATATACTAGAACTACACAACATATTTATTGCTTAAATTGGATCAATTTTGCCCACAATTAATAACATAAGGTATGCCTAATAATTCATTACCAAATAATTCAATATCCAAACTAGGGTTGCCAATCCCCAGGTGGGGGGAGGGGATCCCCTGGTTTAGAGACCCTCCCCCCACTTCAGAAGCAGGGGGGGAATGTCTGCTGGGCACTCTATTATTCCCTATGGAGACCGATTCTCATAGGGAATAATGGAGAATTGATCTGCAGGTCTCGGGGGGGGGCTGTTGTTTGAGGTAGAGGCACCAAATTTGCAGCATAGCATCCAATGCCTTTCCCAAAAGACTCTCCAGATTTCAAAAAGATTGGACCCAGGGGTTCAGTTCTATGAGCCCCAAAAGAAGGTGCCTTTATCCATTAATTCCAATAGTGGGAAGGCATTTAAAAGGTGAGCATTTCCTTTAAATGTGATGGCCAGAACTTCCTTTGGAGTTCAATTATGCTTGTCACAACCTTTCTCCTGGCTCTGCCCCATGTTTCCTGGCTCCACCCCCAAAATCCCCAGATATTTCTTGAATTGGACTTGGCAACCCTAATCCAAACCTGTGGGTCATCCTTAACACTGTAGTGATATGAAGAATGTTTCCAAATCCAAATAATAAACCTTATTTTATTCAACTTTTATTTTTTCCCCTACTCTTCTGATGGTAAAAACTCTATGTGCTCAGGCAATTTGCAATGATTGTGTGTATCTGCAATTCTGTTTGAACAAAATTATGGATTTATACTTTTAAATTCTATAAATACACTTACTAGTACAATTTTATATGCAAATAATAATGAATGATGTATTTTGTTTTGCTAAGCCCTAAATAGAAGTTTAGATTTCAGAAGAAAGGAAGTATTGTATATATTTCCATTTCCTCTCCCCCAGATGTTAGGACTTTATCCTGGGGGGTGGGGGAGAGACACAAAAAGGTAAAATATGCTCCCTCCCTTCCAAATGCAGAATGTATGGGATATCTGAACTGTGCCTGGATGCAGGGACCCACAATCAAAGTTGGGCCTCTCTGGCACCTCCAAGCACTTACGGTAAATACAGCTGCTAGTCTTTGTGGTGAACTCATGTAACGGGTAACATGCAGTCTGGCCCTTAGAGTCCTCCTTTTTTCACCTTGTAACTGCCATGATTGAGTTAATGCAGGGAGAACTATAAGCAGGCAATAACATAATCCATCCTATGGCCCACAATGTATGTCTGCTTGCCCCATACAGGTATGCCTCCTCTGCCATTATCTCTGGATCTAGCGGCATGTCCCCACAACTTTCAGCTGTAATCCATGGGACTCTCAGAGTGAGAGAATGTCTTGTAGTCAATTGCCATATGTCTTGTCTTCAAATCCCTGTGACTAATAACAAGGGGCCATAAAGATTATATAGATAGATTGGTATAGTACAGATTAGAAGAACATACACCATCTTAAATTACTGGTACCTTAATTTTTTTTTTTTAAATCTGCTTTGAAGACTAGGAAAGACATCATCTGTCTGAAACCAAGTCTGCATATGTAGCACAATGTGGTGGTAAGAATAGTAGAATGGGCACTTCAGAATGTACTGCTACAGGCAAGAAGACAATGACAACATTGGATTTATATTCTGCTCTCCAATCACAGAGTGGCTCACAGTCTCCTTTAGGGATTACATTTTTCAAAGTTGCATACAATAAATACAGATGAAGAACTAGGTTTTCCCATAATGCCGCTGTGTGTATGTGTTTAAATTTAAAGAGTGTTTGCATTGGGAAGAATTAATGAGTGTCCCTACCTGCAATCTGAAGTGGTACAAGTGATTTTTGCTACCTCATTCTGAAGCATTTGTAGTCTAGGCCTGAAATCACAGAGCTACTGAAACTCAGATCAGCCAATGAAAGGCCAGATGAACAGTTGGTCTGATGGAATGTGAACCATTTGCATGTATAGCCAAGTTTTCCAAATTCTTTCAAAATAAGCATTTTGATAAAAGCGCTTACTGTTTGTATCAGAACAATTTGCCATTCTAGGCAAAAAATATTGAAATTCCTATTCAAATGAAACCCTTTAGCTTGGAGCTCCTAGGCTTCATTTCCGCTTCCAACCTAACCCATTTAGAGTTCTTTCCACTCTTTCTGGTAACCAGATGGCCTTCTCCATATTTCTTAGTGAGCACTAGTGCTCACAGGTTTTTACCCACCCTTATCTCCTACACACACAATTGTAGTAGCTATTATGGTTTTAAAGAAAGTTCCACTCTGAGAAAGTTTACACACTCATCTGGAAGACAAGCAACTCCTTTAATTAACAAATATTTATGGAAGACGATTTGACCCAATAACATCATCCAGCTTGTGGGGCCCACAATTCATGTTGGTTGCCTCATATGAAATATATTGCAGATATTCATAGAATCATACAATCATAGAGTTGGAAGGGACCTCTAGGGTCATCTAGTCCAACCCCCTGCACAATGCAGGAAACTCACAAACACCTCCCCCTAAATTCACAGGATCTTCATTGCTGTCAGATGTCCATCTAGCCTCTATTTAAAAACCTCCAACGAAGGAGAGCCCACCACCTCCAGAGGAAGCCTGTTCAACTGAGGAATTGCTGTAACGGTCAGGAAGTTCTTCCTAATGTTGAGCCGGAAACTCTTTTGATTTAATTTCAACCCATTGGTTCTGGTCCTACCTTCCGGGGCCACAGAAAACAATTCCACACCCTCCTCTAGATGAAAGCCCTTCAGGTACTTGAAGATGGTGATCATATCACCTCTCAGCCGCCTCCTCTCCAGGCTAAACATCCCCAGCTCCTTCAACCTTTCCTTGAGGGACTTGATCTCCAGACCCCTCACCATCTTCATTGCCCTCCTCTGGAACTGTTCCAGCTTGTCTATATCCTTAAAATGTGGTGCCCAAAACTGAACACAATACTCCAGGTGAGGTCTTACCAGAGCAGAGTAAAGCAATACCATCACATCACATGATCTGGATACTATACTTCTGTTGATACAGCCCAAAATTGCATTTGTCTTTTTAGCCACCACATCACACTGTTGACTCATGTTCAGCGTCACTAAGACCCCTAGATCCTTTTTGCACATACTTCTGCTAAGACAAGTCTCCCCCATCCTGTAACCATGCATTGGATTTTTCCTACCTAAATGCAGAACTTTACATTTATCCATGTTGAAATTCATTTTATTGATTTTAGCCCAGTTTTCCATCCTGTCAAGGTCATCCTGTATCCTGTTTCTGTCGTCTTTTGTGTTTGCAACCCCTCCCAATTTAGTATCATATGCAAATTTAATAAGCATTCCTTCTATTCCTTCATCCAAATCATTGATAAAGATGTTGAAACAAAACAGGTCCCAGGACAGATCCTTCAGGCACTCCACTTGTTACTCCTCTCCAAGTGGATGAGGAACCATTCACAAGCACTCTTTGGGTGCGATCTGTCAACCAGTCACAGATCTACCTAACAGTAACAGGATCCAAACCACATTTTACCAACTTGTCAACAAGGATAGTATATGGAACCTTATCAAAAGCCTTACTGAAATCAAGATAAACGATGTCTACAGAATTCACCTGATCCAGCAAGGTAGTCACTTTCTCAAAAAAAGAGATCAGGTTAGTTTGACATGACTTCTTCTTGAGAAAACCATACTGGCTCTTAGTAATCACATCCATTCTTTCTAAATGTTCCAGGACCGACTGTTTGATGATTTGTTCTAAAACTTTTCCAGGTATAGATGTCAAGCTGACTGGTTGGTAGTTACCCGGATAGGGTTGCCAAGTTCAATTCAAGAAATATCTGGGGACTTTGGGGGTGGAGCCAGGAGACTTTGGGGGTGGAGCCAGGAGACATGAGGGGTGGAGCCAAGATAAAGGCTGTGACAAGCATAATTGAACTCCAAAGGGAGTTCTGGCCGTCACATTTAAAGGGACGGCACATCTTTTCAATGCCTTCCTTCCATAGGAAATAATGAAGGATAGGGGCACCTTCTTTTGGGGCTCATAGAATTTGACCCCCTGGTCCAATATTTTTGAAACTTGGGGGGTATTTTGGGGAGAGGCACTAAATGCTATACTGAAAATTTGGTGCCTCTATCCCAAAAAACAGCGCCCCCCCAGAGCCCCAGATAACCGCAGATCAATTCTCCATGATTTTCTATGGGAATAAATCTCCGTAGGGAATAATAGAGTTCCCAGCAGACATTTCCCTCCCCTCCCCCTGCTTTCTGATGACCCTGAAGTGGGGGAAGGGCCTCCAAACCAGGGGATCCCCTGCCCCCACCTGGGGATTGGCAACCCTATACCCGGATCGTCTTCTTTCCCCTTCTTGAAGATGGGGACAACATTCGCCCTCCTCCAATCTTCTGGCACCTCTCCTGTTCTCCAAGAATTCTCAAAAATAATAGCCAGAGGCTCAGAAATTACATCTGCAAGCTCTCTTAGAACCCTTGGATGCAATTCATCTAACCCTGAGGACTTAGTTTCATTTAAAGAAACTAGGTGTTTATGTACTACTCCTATGCTGATCCTAGGTTGGAACTTCATACCCTTCTTATAAGTTCTGTTTTTGTCATGTTGAGCACCGTTTCCCTCAGAAGAGAAGACTGAGGAAAAATAGGAATTGAGCAGTTCCGCCCTCTCTTCATTACCTGTTACAATTTCACTTTCTGCCCTCGCAATGGGCCTACCATATCCTTGCTCTTTTTCTTACTGTGAACATAAGAAAAGAACCCTTTTTTGTTGTTTTTAGCATATTTGGCCAGCCTAAGTTCATACTGAGCTTTAGCTTTCCTAACTTTACAAGCACTGCTGATTTGTTTATATTCATCCTTGGTTATAAGGCCCTCCTTCCAATTCCTAAAGGAGTCTTTTTTATTTCTCAAGTCTTTAGAGAGCTTTTTATGGAGTCACTTCGGCTTCTTTAGGCTTTTTCCATTTTTTCTTCTCATAGGAATCATCCGTGATTGCGCTTTCAGTATTTCGCTTTTAAGAAACTCCCACCCCTCCTGAACCCCTGTTCCTCCTAAGTATTACTGACCATAGGATTTTACCCAGCATAGTTCTAAGTTTATCAAAGTTTGCCTTTCTGAAATCCAACCTATAAGTCTGACTACGTTTAGTTTTTCCCTTCCCTAAGACTGTAAATTCCAAAATCACATGGTCACTACTGCCCAGGGTGCCCACTATTTCCACTTCTTCAATCAATTCTTCCTTGTTGGTGAGAATCAAATCCAAAATAGCAGATCCGGTTAGTCTGACATGATTTGTTCTTGAGAAAGCCATGCTGGCTCTTAGTAATCACATCCATTCTTTCTAAATGGTATTACTTACCAGCCGTAGAAAAAACATCGTTTATAGGCTTTTGAGCCTGCATCAGCTGGTGGATTCCAGCTCGACCTGCACCTCCTTGAATTCTGACATGAAAGGGCCATTCCATTCCACTGCTTCAGGGTATTGCTGCCACCACTGCGCTGTCTTGGGCTCTGGTTAGGCGGAGCAGCCTCCTAATCTCCCTACTAAGTCACCAGGAACATGCCTTGGGGCTTGCCAGGGATTTTGGGGCTCCCCTGGAAAGTTGGCAACTGGCCATTTTGCTACTTTTCTCTTTCCTAGGGATTCTCCAATGCACTCCTAGTGTTTCCAAGTGGTTGGGAAAACTATATAATACAGAGGGACTTCACTCTTTCAACAGTTAAAACAGGGGTGTCAAACATGCAGTTTGGGGGCCGAATCAGGCCTCCGGAAAGACCCTATCAGGCCCCCGAGCAACTGGCTGTCATCTGCTTCCTTCTCCCTCTTTCTTGCTTCCTTCTGCGTCACAGCTTGCTTTGCAAGGTTTGCTCAATCGCACAGGAGCTACAGAGCAAAACCTCTATTTTCTCCATTGGCTGAGGGTCCCCCACTGTCCCCTGGGGAAGGAAGGAAAAAGCCAAAGCTTCCTTTGCCCAGTTCCCTGGTTCCTATGGGAGAAATACAAAGAAAGCATCCTTAAGACCAATGAATGCTAATGTTTTAAGAATATTTTAAGTTTTTTAAAAATATATACCTGTATATTTGTGTTTCTCTGCGTTCTTTATAAAATGTATATCTCTGCTACCTAATCTTAAATAGGTACACACATGGTCCGACCCGACATGGCCCGGCCCCTCAAGGTCTCATTTATGTCAGATCCGGCCCTCATAACAAATGAGTTCGACACCCCTGAGTTAAAAAGATTTATTTAAAACTCACAACTATTTACAGGCATATCAGAAGTGAACAGAATAGATAAAATAACATAGGAAAAAATGCTCCACTTCTCTCCCTACTATAAATAAACTCATGCCATATCTAAATGGTATACAGGGCAGGCACCTTGCTTTATTACTCTTGGGTAAGCTGGTCAAACATATCCCCCAAAATGACCACCGACTCTGGCCCAGGAGCAGGGCTCTATCTGTTTCAAGTTCCAACTGACGACTGTCTGACTTCTTGCCCAAAACTCAGTAAAATAAATAATCGTTCCCACCCAGGAACTGGTTCTATCTCTTGCAGCATTCTG
The DNA here is from genome assembly GCF_032191835.1 of Heteronotia binoei. NCBI lineage: Eukaryota > Metazoa > Chordata > Lepidosauria > Squamata > Gekkonidae > Heteronotia > Heteronotia binoei. The sequence continues at coordinate 66,953,705 of NC_083225.1, read as the reverse complement.
GGGCAGATCTCCTCTAGCCTTGAGGGATTTCCTGACAGATTACTGGTTCCAGACAGGAAGGGATGGGAGAATGATGAGACTAGGCCAAGGCCTACCTAAAGTTTTATAGTCTGCTCCCATTCAGCTCACAGACAAATAAACTTACACACAAAATGGTGTTTCTCCACAGTTGCCTCATATTTGTTTTTATTTTTACTAAGTTTTAGAAGAAGAAGCAGAGTTGGTTTTTATAGTCTGCCTTTCTCTACCCTAATGAGTCTCAAAGCAACTTACGATTACCTTCCCTTTCTCTCCCCACAACAGTCAACTTGTGAGATAGGTGGAGCTGAGAGAACCGTGACTGGCCCAAGTTCACTCGGCTGGTTTCATGTGAAGGAGTGGGGAATCAAACCCAGTTCTCCAGATTAGAGATGGGTACTCTTACACCCCATTGCCTTTCTTGATAATTACATTGTTACACTTGGTTGTAAAAAATACAGATGGTTCAAGGTGTTCTACATGTTCTGGAAGCCCATATTCATACCTCAATTGGAGGTCACTTGTGAAATTCAAATTGCCTTGATCCTCCATGGGCAATCAGGGGGCTATAATACTAATGTTCCAAAAGGATAGTGCTATTGATGGCAAAGTCCACCCTAGCTGTTCTGTCGGTATAATTTGGGTTATTCTAAAGAAGATACAGCTTGCTTTATTCTTTGGTACTTCCAGTGTAGGATTCAGCATTTCTCAGTTCTCTTGTCCTTTGAACTGGAAAAAAGAACAAGGAGTCAATGCCTTCTTCCCACAAACTGGCTTGGATCCCATCTGTCCAATCCACTGATGGTGGAGGTTTATGCCAGAGGAAAGTTCCTTTGCCAGAGGAATGCAGTTGCAGGATCAATACCATTCCCCCTTCCCTTTTAAAAAGGCTTTGAAGGCCAATCTCTGTTCTTTCCCTTCACCATTTTTGCTTTCCTTCTTTAAAGGTGCAATAGGGTTCTCCCCAGGAGCAAAAAGATCCACTGTTGCAGGAAGACATTGTATCCCTCCTCCTTAGTTTTCAACAGCTGGCATACTCGTGTTAAAGGACCAGGGCTAGTCAATAGATCACATCAAAGGAACTTGTTGCCCTTGATAGTCAAGTATGAAATCAGAACAAGCCTTGAGAGCTAAAAATCCACATTTGGACATGTTCAGCAAAGGCTGGTAAAATATAATGTGGGACATGGCAACTGCCGTGTTTCATGAAAAGAGACTAACTTCAAAAGCGAATTTGCCCAATGAAATTACAAAGATTTTCAAGATTATGGATACACAGTCCTGTTTGTAGCCCATCCTCCTTCTTTAAACCAGCAGTTTTAGCAGGTTTGGCGAGTCTTTCTCATGACTTTCTCCTACTTTTCTCTTAGCATTGGTGGCAGCCTTAGAATTCCTAGACTAGAATTCTGCTTTTCCTTTGAGTTCTGGCATATTGCCATTCTTTTTAAAACTAAGGGACCTGTTTGTTAGTCTGCACTTGAGCATAATGATTCCTAGGATAGAAGCTGTGCTGGAAGCTTGGACAAATCTAGTTGATCCAGTCTAGCCAGAGTTCAATTACCTGAAAACTGGTTTGAGTTAGAAGACCTAATCTAAAAGCATGATGCAGTGCTGGCTATCTCAGAGCTCCAAACCATGGTAAGAAACAGGCCTGCATGAACATACATTGTTTGCTCCACATAGCCAAATACTTCATGCCACAATTGCCAACAGGACATTTGGAGCTGTACTGGCGTATCGTTTCCATCTGATTTTCTGAGGCAATTATCTGAAAAACTGCTTACATCTGATCTGAATAAGATTTCAAGTCAATTATCAAAAGGAGAAAAGATGCACTAAGTCTGAAGGTGAGTTCTTAAATATACCCAAGATACAAAGACAGCATTTTTTGGGAGGAAAGAGCATTTTTATATTTATAGCTCACAATAACCACAGCAGCAACACCATGCAAGCATCCTTTTTTTGAAGCAAAAAGTCAGAGTCTTTGGCAAGCATGCCCTGTACGGTACCATAAGTCCTTTTAGTACTGTATACTGTAACTGCCATCTAGAACAAAGAATGGAGTAATAGAAATAGATGTTCCAAAAGAAAATTCACATGGGGTCTGAAACCGGAGAGAGAGAAGTCTATTAAAGTCCATAAATTGCACTTGTGTCAATAATGCCAAGTGCCTATGAAACAATAAATGGCTTTTTAATTACATAGACTGAATTAAGGGAAGGAAGAGGTAATGCAGAAGAATGTAGAATGTAGCATGTAGATTCTATATGCATACACATAGATAATGTTTCTGAGTATTGATGGTATTTTTGTTTTTACATATCCAATTTATTTGTTTTCAAAATATGATATAAAGTCATCAATGAACTTTCCACATACAAACAATTGCCAGGGCATAGTTGCAGTCATTCTTCTCACCAATTTTTATGATCATGTCAATACAAGTGCTGTTTTTTTTGTGTTAATAAGAAAATATTTCCTTACCAGTGAATGGGGAACAGAACAGTTTCTCTGTGTCAAGCAGAACTGGATGCTGAGTCTGAATTAAAACATAGTTAAAATGACTTCTAGTGTAATCTCATCAAAAACAGGTATGGTCCACTTGTGACTATCTCTCTGGAAATGCATGCCAAGATACCATTCAGAAGGCTTACAAGAGTGGACAGTCAGAAAGCTTTGCTACAGCTGTCTTGCCTAAAGCCCACACTGGAGCAAATTCTAACCATGAGGAGGTTAGTGGGTTGTTTCCTTTCCTTATATTGGGATTGTTCTTAGTGTGACACAGACAGCAGTGATTGCTGTCAGCAAGCCATGTTTTAAGGGAAAAGAAGATTTAAGTTCTCATGACTCACTTTCATGACAGTATTTCAGTATCTTCAGTGACAAAAGTACATGCAGAATTAGAGAGCCTATCGGCTATGCTGCTGCAGCTGAGTCATTCTTTCCCAGGTTGGGAGGTTTTACCAGGGCCTTTAAAAACCAGTAGAAATGAAATACTGTTCTAGTATTGCAATCTTATAAACTAATAATGCTCTTTTGTATGCAAACCTCTTCTAATGATCTGCTGTATGCACTACCTTGATATTGAGCATATTAAACAGCTAAAAACCCTCTCATAAACCAGTCATCTTAATCACCAATACAACTCAATTTAAATTTTTTTTTTTACTTCCAGTCAATAAGAGAAGCAAGCCATTTGATTCAAAAGGCTTGCTCTTCCCCCAAGAAATATCTTTGGTACACTTCTACTGGATGTCAGAATTGCCCCCAAACACAACATAACAAATCAATTAATTATGCACAAAATTCACTTAGACTGGTTTTCCCGGAAAACATTTTAGAGTGTAGACAAGATTCTCTCTAATGACTAATGTCGTAATATTGCAAAAGCCAGACTCATTTAAAAAGATTAAAAATCAGCCTTGTAATACAATTAATCTCCCCCCCCCGCCCCCCGGGCAAACACGCCTGGAAATTCCGCTGGCTGCTTGCTAGAAAGGTCTGATCACAGCCCATTGACAATGCACTGCATTCCTTTTCTGGCAGCATCGCTTTGAACGTGCCAGCCAGAAGAGCTAGAAAGCAAGTAAACAGCATCTGCACCTGCAAGCCTCTAATGCACACACATCCTGTGCACACATCCTATTCCCAAATAGAAAATCTGCTCAGCAGAGGTTTATTTAAAAATAAATGCACAGGCAAAAGCCTAGCAAATCATGCTACAGAGTGTGATTTCCCCTTACCAGCAGTGCAACATCATTTAATTCAGCCTCAAAGATCCTGACAGCATCCTTTCTTCCCTGGTATGGCTGCAAAGGCAATGATGTCATATGGAGGAAGCAGTCATGGTCACATGACTGCACATTCTCTTTATAGAGATCTGATGACAGACAGGCAGCAACAAGCTCATGATCCCGCAGACTTTATCAGAGGCTGTTCACACCTTCAGTCTACTGTTCGTTTGTTCATTTATATTATTAGCTATTATGCTGTCAAAAGGATGTGTAGTCCGTTACTGAATTTTCAAAATAAAGTTTCTTTTAATAGCAGTTTTTTATCTGTGGAAAGCAACATGTTCATATATTTATGGAACTATTTTCATTCCAGGCTTTGCTGTAAATTAGCCAGTAAGTAAATATACATATGAGACTAATAAAATTGTATTACAATACAGTCAGTAAGATTTTTTTTTATTCCAGCAAAGCTTTAATTAATCACAGACATTTATGAGGACAAGGGTCCAATTCTTCTGCATATGGTGGTAGCTGCACTGGAAGGATATCTTCCTTCTATCTCCACTTTATTTATTATACCGCACTTTTGCAAATTGAAGAAGAATTGCAGATTTATACCCCACCCTTCTCTCTGAATCAGAGATGCAGAGCGGCTTACAATCTCCCATATCTTCTCCCCACACAACAGACACCCTATGAGGTGGGTGGGGCTGAGAGGGCTCTCACAGCAGCTGCCCTTTCAAGGACAACCTCTGCAATACCTATGGCTAACCCAAGGCCATTCCAGCAGGTACAAGTGGAGGAATGGGGAATCAACCTGGTTCTCCCAGAGAAGAGTCCACGCACTTAACCACTACACCAAACTGGCTCTCTTTTCTCCCTCATTAGAACCCAATGCAGCCCTCCCCTCCCTCACTAGGGTTGCCAAGTCCAATTTAAAAAGTATCTGGGGACTTTGGGGGGGGGGGTGTGGAACCAGGAGACTTTGGGAGTGGAGCCAGGAGCAAGGTTGTGACAAGCATGATTGAACTCCAAAGGAAGTTCTGGCCATCACATTTAAAGAGATTGCACACCTTTTAAATGCCTTCCTTCCATCAGAAATGGAGGACAGGGGCACCTTCTTTAGGGGCTCGTCGAATTGGACCTCCTGGTCCAATCATTTTGAAACTTGGGGGGTGTTTTGAGGAGAGGCACCAGATGCTATGCTGAAAATTTGGTTCTTCTATTGCAAAAACAGCCTCTCCAGAGCCAGATACCCACTGATCGATTCTCCATTATTTCTTATGGGAATTGGTTTCCATAGGGAATAACAGAGTGCTCAGCAGACATTTCCCTCCTCCTCCACTTTCTGATGACCCTAAAGTGGGGGGAGGGCCTCCAAACCAGGGGATCCCCTGTCCTCACCTGGAGATTGGCAACCCTACCCCTCACCCATTCTTTCTTCACAACAACCCTATGAGGTAGGTTAGATTGAGAGTGACCCATGGTCACCCTTCAAGTTTCCAAATTTGGGTCTAAAATTCTGAGTTTCCCAAATCCTGACACTAAACACTGTGAACAATGTATTATGGCAATCCATGGAATGATATCCCTGCATGATTTCCATATCAATTCAGTTAAGAACCTAGGGCTTATACTCAACTATTGCTGAAATTAAATGCAGATGCAAAAAAGGCTTTCTTTTATCTTCAATTAGTCCATAAAAATGGACCTCTGCCTTGGCCTTGCAGAAATCCACAAGGATCAGGGCTTTTTTTGTAGCAGGAACTCCTTTGCCACACACCCCTAATGTAGCCAATCTTCCTGGAGCTTACAGTAGGCCCTGTATTAAGAGCCCTGTAAACTCCAGGGGGACTGGTTACATCAGGGGTGTGTGGCCTAATATGCAAAGGAGTTCCTGCTAAAAAAAAAAAAAGCCCTGCACAAGTTTAAACTATTGTAATGCAGTCTACCTGGCTGTAATCTTGACATCAACTCAGAAACTCTAATCACTGCAGAATGCTGTAGCTTGGTTACCATTGGGAGCTAGATGAAGTACATATATTACATCTATTCAGTAGTCAAGCTAGTCTTATTACCTGACTCAAGATACTAGAAATCCCCTACAAAGCCCTTTGTGGCTTTTGTCCTGAATCTTCCATATGCTCCTCCATGACAGCTTCACTCACTTCTGAAGTGCCATCCATAAATGGATAAGATCAGCAGTTTCCTGTACCCAGACATTCTGTGTTGTGGCTCCTACCTTGTGGAATAGCTTGCCTGAAGCAGTCAGGAAGGCTCTCACACTTCTATAATTCTTCAGAATGTATAAAACAGAAGTGTTCAGGGGGCCATTTATATGAAGGAAATAGGAGTGTAGTATAATGGAATGTTTCAGGAGGATGCTTAAAGATTCACAATGGTTGCATTGTTTCTATATTTTTTTCATCCACAAGTCTTGGGGAGGGGCAGGCTATAAAGTCCACCCTGTCTGCATGCTTAAAGTTCTTCATACTCCACTGATATCAGACCATATGGACATCCATAACGGAATCCCCATATTTCAGTAAAATTCAAATGGGGCTCCAGTAGGGCGTCCCCTCCCCCAGGCATTTTAATTAGGCTTCATACTGTTATGTTTGGAGGCTCTTGTGTTCTGCATAAAGTACTTGGTTTCCTTAGTAATTATGCTATATCAAACTCATGATAAAGAGAGACATCTAAATGACCCATATTGGTAGATTGTTGTGCTATCTGGATCCTATTGATGTTGCTGTATGCTTTGCTGAAGAAATGCCCAGTGAAAGTGAAATCTGAGAGACTTTACATAAGCTGCATACTCCATTTTAGGGCTCTTTGAAACTCTGCATTTGAAGTGGACTTTAGGATAATTTCTTATTATTATTGCAAGGTCCTTAGTAACGTTGTGTAGACTTTGTGATAGTTATTGTTTAATAGAATTTGTAATAGTTATTGTTTAATAGAATTTTTACAATTGTTTCCATGGTATTTTGTATTTCTTTACATAGCCTTGATTACAGCAGAACCACAGCTGAGCCCTTTCCCAACACAGAGCTCCCCAGAAGAGGAGAAAATCAGAAGAGGAGTGACTTCTCTACTAACAGCCCAGAGTTGACTTCATGCCCTTATTTCTTAAAGCAATGCATTAAGCCTTAAAATTCAGAATTGCCATTAAGAAGAATTATGATTGGAATATAGAATACACTGTGTAAAAAGGTGTCTCTGTTAACTTAGGTCCAAGTTAACAGAAAAATAGGGGGCTCCTTTCTGTTACAACCTTGCCCATATTCCATCCACCCAAAATGGAGAGATCCTGATTCAGGCCCCAGAATTTTGAATTGTTTGTTTATATATTTTATTAAGATTTCTTAGTCGCCCTTCCTTGAAAGCAGGGCTCAGAGTGACTTAAAACAGGAAAAATAAATAATCCAGTTCAGAATTTAAAATACAATAAAAACAATACATTACTTGAGATGGTGGGGGGGGGGGGCGGGATTCAAGAGGCCAACTAGGGAGGAGAGGTTGCAGAGGGTGGGGAAAATAAGAATGCCAGATTGTCTACAGTCCCATCACTGTCCTAAACCAAATGCCTGGCAGAGCATCTCTGCCTTACATGCCCTGTGGAAAGGTAGTAAGTCCCGCAGGTCATGGAGATAGGCTTCCCAACCCCCCTGCCCTGGCGGGGGACCCCCAAATTTGCAGCCTCCTCCCTCGTTCTCCAAAAATCCGGAAGCGGGGGGCGGGGGGAGAACATGCGTGTAGGCATCATGTAGTTGTAGAGCTCCTGCAGGTTTAGAAACCTGCAAACTGATCCGTTTGTAAAATGTGTGCCTTTAAGGCTGTGCAGGAAACAGGAAAGGCTTCATTGGAAAAGGTCAGTAATAGTTTCTGTGGAGAACGGCCCCTCCCTTTCTTTTGCTTTTGTTTTCACAGCAAGCAAAGTTCTGCAGGAAGAACATCTAGTAAGTATTTGTGTGTGTGAGAAAGAGGGAGGGGGCAGGGGATTCCCTGGTTTGGAGGCCCTCCTCCTCCTTTAGAAAGCGTGGGGGGGAGGGAAATGTCTACTGGGCACTCTATTATTTCCTATGGAGAATGATTCTCATAGGGAATAATAGGAAATTGATCCGTGGGTATTGGGGGCTCTGGGGGGGGGCTATTTTTTGAGGTAGAGGCACCAAATTTTTATTATAGTATCTAGTGCCTCTCCCCAAAATACCCCCCAAGTTTCAAAACGATTGGACCAGGGGGTCCAATTCTATGAGCCCCAAAAGATGGTGCCCCTATCCTTAATTATTTCCTATGGAAGAAAGGCATTTAAAAAGGTGTGCTGTCCCTTTAAATGTAATGGCCAGAACTCCCTTGGAGTTCAATTATGCTTGTCACACCCTTGTTCCTGGCTCCAACCCCAATGTCTTCTGGCTCCACCCCCAAAGTCTCCTGGCTCCGCCCCAAAGTCCCCAGATTTTTCATTAATTGGACTTGGCAACCCTACATGGAGATCATCTGGCAGAGTGTTCCACCTGGAAGGGGCCAGGGCCAAAAAGGATCTGGCCCTCATTGAAGGCAGCCAGATCTCTGTCACCAGGGGACCACCAAGAGGTTTTTATTCCCAGAGTGTAATGGTATCCTGGGGACATACTGAGAGAGGTGATCCCAAAGATATGTGGGTCCCTGACTGCTAAAGGCCTTAAAGGTCAAAGCCAAGACCTTGAACCTGATCTGGTGCTCCTAATTGTGATATACTTTGCTCAGTTTCCTGAGTTTCTTCCACTCATTTAAGTTATATCTGCAAATCTTTGTTCTCTATTTTAAGCAAAGTTTCTACTCAAGCACATGGTAGGCCCATTGCAAGGACAGGAAAGTGAAATTGTTACAGATGAGGAAGGAAGGGCAGAACTGCTCAATTCCTACTTTCCCTCAATCTTTCAATCTTCTCTTGTGAAGGAAATTGTGCTCAACATGGCAAAAACAGAACATATGAAGGGAGCTACAACCTAGGATCAGCATAGGAATAGTACATAAACACCTAGTTTCTTTAAATGAAACTAAATCCTCAGGGTCAGGCAAACTGCATCCAAGGGTACTAAAAGAACTTGCAGACATAATTTCTGAGTCTCTATCCATCATTTTTTAGAATTCTTGGAGAACAGGTGAGGTGCATTGGAGGTGGGCAAATGTTGTCCCCGTCCTCAAGGGAAAAAGGAAGATCCAGGTAACTACCAACCTGTCAGCTTGACATGTATACCTGGAAAAGCTTTAGAACAAATAATCAGTCAGTCCTTGAACATTTAGAAAAGTTTGCTGTGATTTCTAAGAGATAGCATGGGTTTTTCAAGAACATGTCAGACTAAACTGATCTGCTTTTTTGAGAAAGTTACTACCTTGCTTGATCAGGGGAATGCTGTAGACATATTTTATCTTGATTTCAGTAAGGCTTTTGATAAAGTTCCACATACTATTCTTGTTGACAAGCTGGTAAAATATGGTTTGAATCCTATTACTGTTAGGTGGATCTTTAACTGGTTGGCAGATCTCACCCAAAGAGTGCATGTGCATGGTTCCTCATCTTCTTGGAGAGGAGTGACATGTGGAGTGTCTCAAGGATCTGTCCTGGGACCTGTTTTGTTCAACAACTTTATAAATGATTTGGATGAAGAAATAGAGGGAATGCTTATTAAATTTGCAGATGATACTAAATTGGGAGGGATCGCAATATGGTAGAACACAGAGACAGGATACAGGATGATCCGGAAAACTGGGCTAAAACCAATAAAATGAATTTTAAAAGGGTAAATGTAAAGTTCTGCATTTAGGTAGGAAAAATCCAATGCGTCATTAAAGGATGAGGGAGACTTGTATTGGCAGTAGTATGTGCAAAAAGGATCTAGGGGTCTTAGTGGACTGTACACTAAACATGAGTCAGCAGTGTGATGCGGTGGTTAAAAAGGCAAATACAATTTTGGGCTGTATCAACCAAGTATAGTGTCCAGATCATGTGCAGTGATGGTATCACTTTGCTCTGGTTAGACCTCAGTTTTGGGCAGAATAATTTAAGTCAAGCTGGAACATGCCCAGAGGAGGGCAACAAAGATGGTGAGGGGTCTTGAGACCAAGTCCTATGAAGAAAAATTGAAGGAGCTGGGTATGTTTAGCCTGGAGAGGAGATGACTGAGAGGTGATATGATCATCACGTTTAAGTACTAGAAGGGCTGTCATGTAGATGGTGTAGAATTGTTTTCTGCTGCCCCAGAAGGTCGGACCAGAACCAATTGGTTGAAATTAAATCAGAAGTTTCCAGCTAAACATTAAGAACTTCCTGACAGAGTGGTTCCTCAGTGGAATAGGCTTCATTGGAAGATGGTGGGTTCTCCTTTTTTGGAGGTTTTTAAACAGGCTAGATGGCCCTCTGACAGCAATGGCAATTCTGTGAATTAAACACACCAAAATTACTGTTTAAATCACATCTTTGAAGAACGGCTAAATGTGTTTATGAACTCTAAATGAACTTTGCACGATGGAATCAATTTCAAGCACTAGCACCTTAAATCCCCCCACAAGAGCAGGTGGATCGGCACTGAATAATCTTTGAAGATGAAGAAGTCTGGATTGTGACATTTATTGGTTTTAATGAATTGCTCAAGAATCTGTTATATCTTTATTGTACTTTTCCACTTTGGTATTACATCTGATGAATTTAAAAATATTTTCAACATTATATAAACTTTGTATGGTGAATGTATCTCGTTAATATTCCACAGTAATTTTGGTGTGTTTACTTTGTTCCGTGGTACTCTTGGATTCTGTGAATTAGGCAGATCATGAGGAGGGCAAGAAGAATTGCATTAGCGCTTTGTTCTTGTGGCCTTTTCTTACATGCCCAGGGAAATGCTGATTGAGACTTTGGGGTCAGTCAGTAAAGGCCAGTTCGGCAGGGGATCCTTCTGAGCATGGAACAAGGGTCACTGGGGGTGTAAGTGTGTGGGAGACATATTTCCCACATTGTGCAGTAGGTTAGACTAGATGACCCTGGAGGTCCCTTCCAACTCTATGATTCCATTTGCAACACTACAGCCCAGTCCTCTCAACTGAACATATATTATGATTATTCAGACTAACTGCCAGGTATTTTAAACAATGGCTGCACAGATGATCTTCACTATGTAAAAAACCAGTAGGTATTAGGGGTGCATTAATTTAACTTTGTAACGCTGGGACATAATGGTGCTCTTGGGGAAACGATGAGCTGTGGGGTTCCTAAAACAAGGACTTTTCTTTCCAGGCAAAAATAAAGGTATGGAATCTTCCTCATTACAGCAGCAATAACTTTGGGTTATGAGAATGTTGCCTTTGTGTTTTAAGCAATCTCAGATCCCAGAGTGTTAAAATCTGTGGTGGTATCCAAGAACAAACGCTATCAATGCTAACCAAGTCAAAACTGAATTTGCATATGTGTACTACCAGTATATACCAGACATCTGGAGGAAAACAAGTTGCTTTACCTGTAACTGTTGTTTTTCAAGTAGGTGTAGGTTCACTCATGGTTCACCTAGTAACCATTTCAGCTTTTCTTTCAACAACTGGTAAAACAATTCTTCTGAGGACTCTTTAGATTATATCCTCTGATAACTTCCTCCCTTCCCTCATGGGATTTTCAGCTTGTCCTCAGTCAATTTATGGGGAAACTGTTTGAATCTATTGCAACCTGTATCTTCAAGCTATTATCATTTAAGACAGTTTTTCTTACTTCCATTTGTTCTGCCAGACAGGAACTGGAATTGCAACCATGTCTACAATTTCAGCATGATAAAGTCATGCTTAAATTTGACCCAACATTCTTACCTAAGGCAATAACAGAATTTCCACTTAAATCAGGATATAGTCTTACCCACTTCCTTTCTTTTGCCAGCTTCAGAAGCAGAGAGGTCATTCTGTTCCTTGGATTTGAGAAAAGCACTGATCTACAGTTATAGCTGCTGTAATGGGGAAGATCACACCTCCTCACTTAGAAGACATAGCAAACTATAGCACATTTCATAATGGCTACCTACTCTGTATTGCGCAAGAACCCGGGCTCAAACATCCACTTAGACATTATGCCTGGACACTACAGCACATTGGGATGCCTTTTTTTGGCAAACCTGTTCATATGACTCACTCGCCGTTCCCACAGCAGGTATTTCATTTTACACTGCAGTTTATTTTATTGTCAGAAGAAACTAAGTAGACTGGAGCAACTTCTCCACCTGGAGTGTTCACAACTAGGTCCCATCCAATGTTTGGGGGTGCAGGGAGAGATGTCCATACCCATTTTGTAACTCTAGAAGTTTCCAAATTTGAGCTCTGCACACGCAAAGCCCAGAAACCACACAGGGATCATTAAGATGTAATCTATAATAAAAGGAGGCATCCATTTGTCCATCAGTTTTTCTGCAACTGAATGACTTATGTGAAAACAAAGCTTAACATCTCAAAAGCCACTTCAGGATGATTGTAGGAGTTACAATGCCAAATGTGAAGGACACTGGAACATCCTGGCTCATATTGATCCAGACATCCCACCCACCATGCTTTCACAACAGAGCCTCACTTTATTTGGTTTTGGCAGATATAATTTAGCAGAAAAAAGAGAAGGTTCTAGGGTTGCCAAGTGGACTTACCCTGCTAGAGGGGGTGGATGGGAGGCAGCTTGCAATGTCGCTGATGGATGATGTCACAGGGACGTTACATAATCACACTGTTAATGTTGTGTGGTGATGCTCTAGCATTTGAGGCAAATGCTAGAGCAGGGGTGGCCAACGGTAGCTCTCCAGATGTTTTGCCTACAACTCCCATCAGCCCCAGCCAACATGGCCAATGGCTGGGGCTGATGGGAGTTGTAGGCAAAAAAACATCTGGAGAGCTACCGTTGGCCACCCCTGTGCTAGAGCATTGCTGCGTGATAGTCCTGGCAAGATGACGTCACTTCCATGAGATGTCATCGCATCAGCAATGTTACTGCATGAGGAGGCTGTTCATGGGTAGGGCTTCCCCCACTGACCAGTGGCAGGCTGAAGCTCCAAAAATCAGGGGATCCCTTGCCTGGACTGTGGGTCTGGCAACCCTAAAAGGTTGTTTGTTTTGGCAGGCATAACTTAATCCAGACAAAATGGAGGTGCTACTGGTCTGACCCCAGGAACTGAAATATGTCCTGTTCTGGATGGAGTTGCGCTCCTCTTAAAAGAGAAGGTTTGTCGCTTGGAGGAGTTGCTGGACAGTGCCTCCAGCTGGATAAATGAATGGCAGCAGTAGCCAGTGATGCCTTTTACAAACCTCATCCATTTCTATAGAGGAAAGATCTTGCCTGTGTGGCGCATGCCCTGGTAACATTTAGATTAATTACTGCTATTAGGAGCCCCATGGCACAGAGTTGTAAGCTGCAGTACTTTAGTCCAAGTTCTGCTCATGACTTGAGTTCAATCCTGGTGAAAACTGGGTTCAGGTAGCTGGCTCAAGGCTGACTCCGCCTTCTATCCTTCCGAGGTCGGTAAAATGAGTACCCAGCTTGCTGGGGGGTAAAGTGGAGATGACTGGGGAAGGCAATGGCAAACCACCCCATAACAAAAAGTCTGCCAAGAAAACGTTGTGATGTGTGACGTCATCCCATGGTGACCTTCAAGTTTTTACTTATTACTATGTGCTCTACATGGGGCTTTCCCTGAAGGCTGTCTGGAAGCTACAGTAGGTAGAAAATGCTGCAGTCAGAACACTAAATGGCATTGCTTGTAGGGATCATATCACTATAGTCTTATTCCAGCTACACTGGCTCCCAGTTGCTTCCAGGCCCAATTGAAGGTTCTCATGTAAACCTTTAAAGCCTTATAGAATACCTGAAGAATCATTCGCTCTTGTATGAACCCAACCAGTGTGGTCATCTTCAGAGGCTCACTTTATATGTCTCCACCATCTGAGGCTAGACAGGGGGCAACCTGAGAAACAGCATTCTTGGTCATGGCATAGAAACTTTTTTTTTCTTTTTGAATGGCAAATCAGCTGTTGCAGACAAAGAATATCAGTCTATCCACCCCACCCTGACCAACAACCACTGCCTAGGGGCCATCTGATTGAGGGGGCACATCCGAAGAGCTCCCACAAGTGACAGCACATAAAGGACGCTTAGCAATTGAAAACAGGGGCCTAGATGCAGTCCGGTGCAAAATGCCAGGCAGGAGTTACTACCCAAAGCTATTCTGAAAGCCTTAAGCAACTAACAAGGATCCGGCAGGGGAAAGAGACCTGCCCTGGATGGCTGGGGGAGGGGTTTCCCTCACAGCTCAGGGAAGAGTCAAGATGTCACTAATTTAGTCATGAAATTCCAGCGGACGCAGAGTCCTTGCGTCTGGCTGCCCAGGCCAGCAGGAAGGTGGAATCCCAGGCCATCCCGCTGAGATTCGGAAAGTCGCCTCATCTGTTTCTCAGGATCCACCGCTGATGGTATGAAAACTTTGCCACTTCTTTTCCATCGAGTTTCATCTGCCTTCCTCTTTGAGTGTTTTTACATTCAGTTTGATCCAGAGTTTTAGAGTCTTCAAACCGCCTGCCACTGTTCCGCTTTAATTATTTTCCTTTTACATTTAAGTGTTTCAATTTGGTGGGGGTGTCTGATCAGAGGGCAGCCGGAATACCAGTGCTTAGTTAAATATATAGGATTGTTTGGAAATGGTGTTAACACTACAAAAACAATACAAATTTAAATTACTAGATGAGGCAAGCAATGATATATAAAAATTTCAAGTGCTGTCAGTTCTCAAGCAAATTACTGCACCTTGTGCTGGCTTTTAGAGGAGTCTTTTAAAATGCATGAAAACTACTACAATACAAGTTTGAAACACCTGTAGAGAAAAGACCAGATCAAAACTAGTGTGGAGAAAAACGTTGCTGCAGCAGCTCAGAAACTCATCTCACTGAAACAAATGTAGATGCTTTGGGCAGCAATGATGCAAAACAATTGTGAGAACGTTAGGTAATGTAAAAGGTGAGTTTCCAATGCGGTGATAGAGAGTCGCAAACTGCCAGTGTAAAAACACTCTTTGTCTCCTATCAGCAGGTAGACCTTTTTGTTTAGTTTGGTGTTCCTTCACTAGCTCTTATTAGCCTTGCTCCCTGTGTGTTTACTTTTTATTTTAAATATTTTATATATTTGTATTTAGATGCTTTTTAATGTTAGTAATGTTTTACTTGGGGACCCTGAGTTTGTGTGGAAAGGTGGCATAGAAATATTTGAAAATTATCTCAAAAATGGCCACCAGCTTCAGAATGATGATGGGAATTGAAACATCCTGCCCCAGATTAGCTCCAGAATATTCCGCAACAATTTGCTATGGAAGCAAATGTTATTGTTATGAAGATAAAATGGAAGACAGGAGAACAATGAGAGACACTCTGGGTCCATGATGGGGAGAAAAGCAGGGTATAACATTTGCTACAAATTTAATTTTGGCTATAGTTTGCAAAAGAAGGCTGTGGGTCCCTTTAAATGAGTTCCCTTCATTTGCTGAGGTGTGCCATTGCAGTGCAACTCAGGGAGGGAAGGTATAGCAGTAATACTGATTATTTCCCAAATCTCAATATCATACCAATATAGGGATTTGGGAATATTGGTATATATCAATATTTTTTGGGTTTTCCATACTGATATTTTTTTGTGCACACCCCTGGTTGTAATTCATTTCTTCAAGCCAGTCTTTGAAAAAGTGAACAGCAAAGCAAAACATTCTAACAATCTTCAAAAGACTATATTTCATCAAACAAACACTGCAAGATCAGCAAAAATCTGGCTAGTGATTGTCCAAGAATAAAATAATATGTATCAAATAACAATGCACAACACTGTGTTAGAAAAGGAAGCCCATACAACTACTTGCCCCATGTTGAAACAAAAGTAGATCAAAGTTGATCTCTCCCCCTCCCCCCCAAAAAAAGATACTTTAGTGAGTGCAAAAAGGATCAAGATGCCCTTATATTCTTGACTGGAATTGAGACCTACTAGTAGGGTAAAGGAGAACTTCCAGGAGCAATATAAGGGGAGTAGAAGGGCTGCTGCTGCAGGGGAGAGAGTAGTTAGCAAAAATTGCCTTCCTCCTCTTCTGGGCAGAGGTTTTCCACAGGTTCCAACTCATTATTTCCCATGAACTCGTGCCCCATAAGAGACCAGAAATTCTATCTTTAGTTAACTGTAACATATATACACAAAGTGCTGTATTTATGGCAAGGGTTTTTATTATTATTATTTTTGCAGAATACTTTTCAAATATAAATGACACAATCATTCAGAACTGTGACAAACAAGAAATGAATACTGTAAAGTACATTATTTTTAACACACTGAAATAGTATTCATTTTGACAGTCAAACTCTTGTCCTCCCTTGATACTGGGGACACTGTCCATTGACCACCACTATAACCCAGTAACACTTTATACCAGGAAGCTCCAAAAGTAGGCAGAGTTCCATGTACACCATTTGACTTAACATACACAAACAAAAGCAGATCACAATTTTTTGCAAGAAATATCAAAATGTTAAACAAAATGCTGCTATTGCACACAAATATAATGATGATGAAAACTGCTCTATATGTGTGCTAATCATATACCTACACATTGAAGAACAAAAGCAGGAAAGCCTTCCATTACTACATTCCCAAAAGAGTATCAGAGTTGCTGAAATTTAACCCCAACAGATCAAGAATTACCCTGTACAAGAATGCAACTCAAGACCATTTCCTGATTATTGTTGGAAAATACTGACATTTAAAATGGCAGCCATTGTAAACAAATGTTTCTATTCCTCCTAACTACTGAATATAACATTATTTTCCTTTAGGCTTCCATCCCAGCTTGAACAGTTTCTTCCTGTTTGTTTTAATATTATGGGACCAGTATGCAAAATTGAACACACCAGAGAGATACTATAGAGCACTGATGATAATACCAAACATTTTTATTTTCAGTTATGATTATGCTGCAAGTTTTTCAATTAGATAAAGACAGATGTGATTTACAAAATCAAATTTCATGTTAATTTAATATATTTAGACATTATCTGAATTATAATTATCTGCAGTATATGTTGCTTAATCACTATTGCAAAATAACAATGGAAGTTTAAGAGTTTGCATAAAGTTAAGTCAATGTTTGTGCACCAAATACTGCAGGGAATATGGATTTGTTTCTGACACAATGATGACTTTTCTTTGGTATCAGGCCTCCTTAAGGCATTCTTAGATTGTATCTAAAACCAAAAGTTCAACTTGATGGTGTCCTATATAAAAATGGTACAGATTTTACAAAGAGATAAGGCTTCCTTTTGTAGGACATAATTCTTTGGAAAACTGAAGCTGAATACAATAGCGTACACTTTCATACACATGCAAGACGCAAAAAGCGGCACTTTTCAGGAATTTAAGGTGACAGATCAATGTTAATAATGTTTAACAGAGAAGTACAAGCAAGGGACCCCCAACTGATCTAAGGTGACATTCAATGACCTTTTTCTTAGTCCATATTGCCATTCTATTAATTTTAAAGGAACTTTAACAGTGCTGTGCCTCCAATTATCTGTGGACCTTCCTGCTTCCTCTTGCAGCTCCCTCCCCACTTTCCCCCACTTTCCCCCAACACCAATATTGTTCTGAAACAAGTGAACCTTCAGGGACAACACAGGGACAAAGTGGGGGTCTACACTGGTTCCAGAACAAGCAAAGACAATTAATCCAGTATTTGTGCTATAAAAATAGCAATGTCTTTAAAATCATGCATGAAATGCAAGGCCAGGAAAGTTAGGACTACAGGTCAGTCCAACAAAAGTTAGGTTTACAGTGTAAAATGATGTGTGACACAAAAGTATTACATAGAACAGAAATAAACAGAAACTGAACAAATGAAGGAATTAGCAACAAGTTTAAAATTAACAAATTCACCCCTAGCATTTTGGTTTATATTTGTAAGATTGTAGGAGAATTCCACATGGTTGAATTTGCATAGCAGCAGATGTGGAACCCTGAAAAGCCCTGGTTTTCATTCCAAGCAAAAACAAAAACCCCAGCAGATTTCTAGTAAAGATAATCAGAAAAACACTGAAAATATACAGATGATTTTCTGCTAAGCTTGAAAAACTGAAAAGGATAGGTAAAAAATCTGGATTATTCTGCAGAGTAGAATCACAGCCAAAAACCACATTAATTTATTGTGCTTCTCCAAACAAGCTGCTGTTGGATCCACACTATATGAAATGGGTCCCACTTCACTGGGGTACTAGGATTAAACATCAGATGCAAAATTGGTTTTTATTTTTTGAATCATACTTTTAAGAAAGCAATATTCTACTGCACAAAATAAAGCTTGGAATGTAAGACCTAGGAGGAACTCTAAGGAAATGAGTAGTTCTGTGATAACTGGGATGATTTCCTGAATCCAGACCTAGATGATTTCTGTAACATATGCATAAAAAACTCTATTAATACTATATTTTCATTAATACAGTAAACTCACAAGCCCCTTTCCTAAAAACAGCTAAATAGAGACCTGTCACCTTGTTCCTTCCCTCGTTAAATGGAAAAAACATGTTAAAGTCATTAAAGACATATTTGACACCACTGAAATTAGAACAATCTACTAACGCAGAATAAGAAAATTTAAGTGCGCCATACAGTGTTTGTGTTTTAACAGATTTTTTTTAAAAAATCCAATACTGCAGGTGATACTTCAATTTCAGACAGTGCCAAAATACATGTTACATTATTAGACAGCAAAGCTGATTAAAAAGTGACAAATTGAGAACATAGTATTTTCATTTCAGCTATCAGAAACAAAACCAGCTCAATGGTTCCATTCTACTGTATGACAAATACTGAGTAACAAAATTTCAGTCTTTAAAACACATCTTAAAGTAGATTTTCCTTCAAGGAAAATGAGTTACTATAAATAAATTACAATACAGTGAATTTGCCTGAACTCACTTTGTTTCTGTCTTCCAGCCTTTTAAGTCAAATAAAATGGCATAAAAACTGTACAAGCTCTAACAGGATAGTTGATTTTTTTCCCCATATAAAATAAGTTGTCATCAGAGATGTCAATTTCACAACAAGGAAAAACCAAGCCTTGCTGCAGTCACTATTATAAAATATATATGTATATATTTATATATATATATATATATATGTTTTTGTTTACTTTTAATTTTTTTACAAAATGTGTATATTAATAGTCTTTGCGCAACAATTTTACAAAATAAACTTAACTAGCCTAGTAACTTCATCTTAAAATAAGAACAAATAGAGAAATACTTCATGTTTACAAAGTAACATGTCATACATCATCGGCTGGCAGAGGAGGTATGTTGATCCTTGGCCTTGTAAAGAATGCCATCTTCTCCCTGTCAATGGGAGTGGGGAAAGAGAGATTATTAGTTAGAAGTGATAACTGACATGAGTAGCAGTTCTCAATCTCAATGTGATAACAAATTCAAATGAATTTACCTAAAAATTTTGCTTACATTCAATCTGTTTAAAGACATTTCCTTAGAGAAATTGCAGAACGATGAATCTTATAGCAGTTTTAAGTTTCATGATGTTAAAAGAGACAACAAAAGTTTTCTACGCTTGTCAAATCATACACAAACCCTCTATAGAAGTGAGGGCATTTTTATTTTTACAGTCTTTATATAAACACTCTAAATTTGCTTAATACATTTCCATTAAACGTAAGCCAATGTGTGCAGACTTGCAAATTAGCTCTAAAATGTGTATATATTTTTGCAAACAGCAAACAACAGAAAACACCAGAAATCTTGAAAACATGACTCCTATATTTTACATCAGCAGCAAAGTAAATAGTTTTGTTCCTATTTTGTTACTAAAAGGCAGGGATTTTTTTTGTAGCAGGAATTCCTTTGCATATTAGGCCACACATCCTATATAGCCAATCCTCCTGGAGCTTACAGTAGGCCCTGCACTAAGAGACCTGTAAGCTCTTGGATGATTGACTACATCAGGGGTGTCTGTGCGACCTAATATGCAAAAGAGTTTCTGCTACAAAAAAAAAGCTCTGCTAAAAGGGTTATAGTTTTAATGTCTCTGAAAATTCTCAAGCATTTCTTTCAATTCCCTTTTACTGAGTGTACAATATTGCTTTTCTTTTGTTGTTCTTTAGTTTTGTAATGCAGTCTTGTTTCATTGTTTACTATATGTCTTATACTAGTTTCTTTTGCACTGTTTTCTAATTCTGGAATTCGCCCTGAGTCTCAATTAAAAAGGCAAACAATAAATGAAGTGAATAAATATTTTTTGAAAAATGTTTTCCCTAGTGCTGGGTCTCTAACTTGGTTTGCAAACTTTAAATTAAGATGGACCAACTAGAAGCATTCTCTCTGATAACTCCATTTCTATCTACAGGGAAATTTTTGCATGGAAGAGCACTTAAGTATATGATCTCAGCAGTAACATGAAGTCGTATCATCTCAGGAAGAACTAGTTCTAGTCTGATGTTCTGAGCCATCTGTTTTTATGTTACACTGTTCATAATTTTTAAAAATTACTATAAATCAAACCCTCCAGATTACCTCACAGACTATAAAAATGCTGGCAAGTCTACAGATAATAAGCATATATAAAAGGTTTTCAAATATCTAAAAATATGCCCATGCACAATTGTCTTCTATATGTAATATATTCAAATGTCGACCAGCTTCTAAGGTCCTCAATTCACCCACCAGATTAGCGGAGATGGGCATTTATCTTTTCAGTAACAGAAGTCTTTTTGTAACAGTAAAGGCACAGAGGGTCAATTTTCACTAATCATCAGCTAGTCTCCAGGAGACAGACAGATAGTTTAAAAGCATGTAAACATCTTTAAATACTAATGAATATTCTAATACAAAATTGATATTCCAAATAACTGGACAGACCCAACTATATATGTTTAAGAGCTACCCCACAGGAACTATAACAGCAGCAATTAGATGCATTACATAGTTCTCTACTAAAAAGGCACTGGGTTGTCCAGTATATTCTAAACATAATTTTTTGCTGAATAAGCCACAGTTTGACATTTAAAAAAACAACAGATACAAAAATCAGAGCCATATCTCATTGCATGGTTTCTAATGCAAGGCTTCCTGGGGACCAACACACAATGTCCCCCATGATTTCAGAATATTTACAAGTAGGGACCCACAAAAAAAACTTGCAGGAAGGATGCATCTCATCCCCCTTCCCATCTTTGCTTCTTTCTCTCTTCCCCCTTCTCAGACCATCTTCCATCTTTCTCACCATCCCCTTCTCTGACAATCTCCTCCTTCTCTTTTCCCCCTTCTCCTTCTCTATCAATTTTTTCCCTTCTATTTCCTGACAATCTCACCTCATCCCCCTTTCTCTCACCCCTTCTCCATCAACCTGCCACCTCTCTTTCTCCACTCTCCCCTTTTCTGACAATATTTCTCCCATATCTCTTCCCTCCACCCCAATACCTCCTTGTCAGCTGCTGCATCAGAGGGGCTGCACCAGCCCAATGCACCAGCGTGGGCCCAATGAACAGATTTAGATATCTGTAGATCTGTCCACACTTGAGATATAGATATATTGATAAGTCACTCATTCATTACAAATATTAGTTTACTATATATCTCCATTTTGAACATTACAATACTTGAATTCTATGACACTCATACAAAGTTTGCCTGAGGTACATGAACTCAAGCCACAGAAATGTGTAGGTATAAACATTACATAGAGAAGAAATAAGGTAATAACAAGGCATAGGATGTTAGCAACATGAACATCAGGGAAGATGATGCTTTGACGTAACAACAGATTAAAATCTATTGAAAGGATAAACTTATTAGGGATATTTGACTCCTTACCGGAAGGTCTGCACCTGAATAGGCTCCTTCTGGTTTTGACCTCGTAGCTGGTACACTTCTTTGGATACTTTCTTGAGCAATTTTTCAGCTGCTTGTTGTTGACGATGTTCAAATTTGGTCTGTCTTGTCTAAAGAGAAAACAGAAGAACATACACATTATGAATAAAAGCATTAAATGTAATATGAAAGCTTATTCTCTTCATTGGAAAGCATCCTGGAGTCAATTACTTTTCACACTCATACCTAAGGCAGGGCAAAATAAAGTTCATCTGAGCTTACTGGATTCCCCCAATTTCCTAACAATGTCACTATCCAGATGCATCGCACATTTGTTTGAAGAGCTTGGCAATCAACATTTGCAGGACAGAGAGAAAAAAACAGCTGCACAAAGAATGATATCTCACTCTCTATGACACTGAAATTAAACAGTACTTCTGTAACATTTACTAATATCACTGTTTTAAAACTCTTATAAAGCCCTGTTCCTTATCTCAGTTATTTTACACATGATCATCTAAACCTAAACAGTGTCATACCTGTCTCTCTGCCTCCTTAAGCAAATTTCGGAATCGTTCATCCCGAAGCACCCAGTGAGGCAGATCAGTTTGCCCTCTACGCTGAGCATCCTCCAGGCGCTGCTGCAGCTCTCTCAGAGTGCATATGTCCTCATTCAGCTGTCTCTGCTTTGTTCTGATGGCCTGGAGATCCAGCTCCAGGTCTAGTGATGTCCGTTCCATAAGGTCAGCCAAAGACGACCTACAGGACTGCTGAAAAATTAATACAAAAGTGTGGCAGTAAGACCCAAATTCACTAACAGAAGAACAAACAGAATCAGTGCCAGACAGCTGAATACAAGCTGTGTTTCTTTTAGATTGTCTTCTCTTACAAGGCATCATGTAGCCCTCCAAACAAGCTAAATCCATTCAACAGAAATCTAAAAATTAGTTCACTACTGTGACCATTTCTTTCATGACTATAAGTCACATTTACTATATCGTAATATCAAAACATTATTAAGAATATTTTAAATGAAGTCAAAATTTATTTTATTTTAGTAAATTTATATCCCACCCTACCCCACAAACAGGGTATCCCACTTCATTCCACCAAAATGTCTCAACAGTGTAAAACCTCTGCACTGTTCACTTTTATATGCTATACCTGCTTATAACGCAACGTTCGCCTTTCCAAAGTATTTCTGATGAAGGGTGACTTTCGTGGCAGGGTTGAACTGTCGCTGTCACTACGGTATAGCTGACAGAAAATTATAAGACACATCAAGTTATCAGTAATAGGCAATAGCAAGAGGTAATAACAAATAGCCCTGCTAGAAGTGGCATACATCATAGGAACCCCAAAATTCCTTCCCACAGAAAACTGCCTCTGCTGTTCTTCTCCTGAGGAAAGTGAAAGCTTAAATTCTGCCAGGTAAAGGGACCTGAGAGGATTTTCAGCAAACAGAAGAGTCTGAGGCTATCAGAGTCACTTGAAGACATAAAAAATTTCTGGGTATCCAAGCTACAGGAGGAATTTTCAGACAATGGTCTATGATTCTTCAGATACCAACTGCAGTCCCAGGAGTGTCTCTTGCATAGTCTTTTCCTTGGAGTCCTGGAGTGAAACCAACAGGATTCACAGGTTTTAGTGTAGTACAAGAGGCACTTTGCTTAAATAACACTGCCTCTTGAACTACACTAAAAACCAAAGCCTTAATCTGTGAGAGAAACTGAGGTGTAAATTATCTGATCCAGCCTGAGAGGAAAGGACTGGCCAGTAAGACAAAGGCTCCAATCAGTGGAGATGATGATGGACTCATCAGATGCAGGCCCACAGCTGTGGTTTATCTTTGCTTTCCCAGGTTTGGTGTGTCCAAGAATGAGAAAGGAAAAAATGTACAGAGACATGCACACACACACACACAAAATAAATCAAAAGACTGAATCCCTAGAAGTATAGCATGAAACCTGCTTCCAAAGCAAGCAGAAACCAATAAAAAGCTGGCTCTGCCTACTAAGCAAGAAAACAGGACAGTCAAAGGCCTCTCCACCTACTAGGGAGAATAGTAGTTTTATACTAAGTGCAGGACAAAATTATGTACTAAACATCATTAGGGTTTGTAGAATCTTTCGGGATCAAGTGCCGTGTTCTACTGGAGAAAGTTTTCCTTCGTTTCGTTCTCAGCTGCGGAGAACATCCTCAGTGGCGTTGCAGCCGGAGCAGGCGATCAGACCTTCTTGGCTGCTGTGCATTGAGTGGGGCCCCACTCAATGCACAGCAGCCAAGAAGGTCTGAACGCCTGCTCCGGCTGCAACGCCACTGAGGATGTTCTCCGCAGCTGGAAGGAAAACACGGCACTTGATCCCGAAAGATTCTACAAACCCTAATGATGTTACCAGCCATGAAAACCTGAAATCTTTGATATGTACTAAACAGCTTTCTGCTTAAAATATTTTTTTCCCAGTAACACAGAAACACATACCCAGAACGTTCATATGTCCTGATAACAGTTTTCTAAGGTTTCAGGCAGAAGATTTTCCTGTGAGATCTAACCTTGTGTCCTCATTCAGGAAACGCAGTTGTTCTTAGGTGATATTACAGCAATGATACAGTATTTTAAATATAATTCAGTTTTAAATCATAGTTCAAATCTGCTCATTTGAGGTGAATGTGATTAAGTGATTTCTACTCACACGACAAACATACTGACTTCGTGCACCAGGAGAGAATGTCTGTGAGCGAACAATAGTACTACTGCGAACAAATGCAGACCCTCGGGATCGACGGCCAGTTCTGCTTTTGTGAAGCAAACCCATTTCTTCTGGGAAGAGATCTTCCGTGTTGGTCTCCTTATCCACCTACATCAGATTCAGAACCAAAATGTTCTATTACAATTCTTCCAAAAGAAAAGCACAACCTCATTTCATATTGCTTATAAGATTCTTTAATAGTAAACTGCCCCACCCCACTGTCAATTACTGAGGCACCAACAAAAAAAGTATCACTAGAATATCAATAACAGTGATGTGAATGAGAGAACTCCAACCCACCCTAATATGAAGAAACTGGAATCTATGCCACATATTAGAACTGCATCCCACCTGAACCCAACGTACTGGAGTCAGGATTCTAGAGAGATGAAAAAGAGGCTACATTGGCTTGGAAAACTATACTAAACCACCCCAAGATGCAGATTGGAAAGACCAAGGAGGTAAAAGCTGGAACATGAGAGTCACGGTGGCATAATGGGTACAATGAATGATTAGGAGACAAAGACCAGGTTTCAAATCTCCACAAGAAGCTTTTTAGGGTTATGTTAGACCAATCACTCTCTTCAACTTAGCCTACTTTAAAGAATAAAAAAAATAAAGGAGGGCACAGTCAAAATGAGGTCCTTGCAGAAAAGGTGGGCAAACAAAAGGATCAAATGTGGTGTAAGAAGCACAATGAACAAGAGAACACCATGGCCAGAAGAAACAATTGAACCAATGCTGTTATAATAAAATGCAATTTATTCAAAATTAATATGTGTGAATGTGCTAAGTATCCCAAGGCATACACAATTTGAATATCACAATATCAACAGCCCAAAAGAGGCTACACAGTTCAACAGAGCTTACAAAGTCAAAAATACTAAGCAGCCCAGTAACACAAGTTGTATAAAGACCAAAGGCACTGCTTTGATCATGTGAAAACAGGAGCACATTGTCCTTCTTCCTGTTTCAATATAATCTTTTTCAGATTTTTATGACAAGTCAATGTATTGTCAGTGCCTGTGTCATCAAAGACTATAGGGCACGTCAAAGCAATATAAAGGATACAAACAAGGTTTTTCAAAGAACCAAATCTAAGACAAGAGAATCACCAATCTAACATGCAACAGAGGAACAAAGCCTTCATGTTCTTGAAATTGTTGGTAAAGATTCAATATTAAATTCTATTCCATAAAAACAGCCAGAAGGTGGTATTATATGCCATCACAGCTCTACAAAATGAAATGGTCCCAATCCCCTAACTGCTAGAAAGAGCATGGATAGATAGGCGATTTTAAACATTCATGGTGGTCTTGCCCCACAGTTAAAACATTCTGGGAAAACACTGTAAAGGAGATCAACACAATCACAGGAACACCATTCCTGCTGCTGCCTGAAGCTGCACTCTTAGATTAGCGGTCAGGAATGCCACCAAATAAAATCTCAATGGAAAGACTTAACACGGCTATCAACAGTGGCAGGATTGGCCCTTGCGGCACATTGGAAGAACTGCACTATGCCCTTAGTCAATGACTGGAGAACTTGGTTCTGGGACTACTTCATATTTGGGTAAATTTTCTCTAATAGTTCTCAGGCATTCTAACCTAAGTCTCAGAAAACCTTCATAGAGCCTATTGTTGCACATCTCTCTGACCTCAACATTCTGCCAAAAAACAATTCTTACCATAGTCTGATATTTTTCTTAAAGCAGAGATGGTCCTTCATTTCTGTGATATGGCCGTGGTGCTGTCTTGTTCATTGTGCAGAAAAGGAAGGATCAAAATGCAAAGGACTACAATCCAGGTATTATTTACACTTACCTTTAGAGGAGGAGGCTGGACTTTTCCAGAAGTATATTCATCTGTCTGACCCACAAACATATGTAATGTTTCACCACAATAAGCCTCTGGGTAGTGAGGACTGCTCTGTGTGCAATTACTACATCCACTGTCAACTGATTCTGCTTGCCAACTTCTGCAGGCAAAAGATACACAGCACAGCTGAAATTTGTCAGATTTGTACCATGAAAGATATGACACCCTCTTTATCTCCTTGTAATCTCAAACTTCATCTTCTCTATCAACTCTATTTTTAAAAGTTACCTCTCCGACACAGCTTCCACCTGATCTTCCTTTTGTTCCATCTCAAGTAATTCCTCTTCTGTGTATTCCAGTTTCACGTTCTCCTTCGCTAGTTCTCTCTCTACAGCTTTCAGTTGAGCTTTGGTCTTAGCTAATAGGGCAGTCACAGCATCCTGGAATGGAAAGTGAGATTCAAAACATATATTACTCTCTTTCAGAGACTGAATCATAACTAACTTTTCATTGGGAGTATAGGGATGATGGGGGAGGGAAAATGGCATGTTACAGATCCTGGAAGATGGCAGTCAGATCTTGGGAGCTAAGCAGGGCCAGTACTTGGAACAGGAAGGATTCTGCAAAGGAAGCCAATAGCAAACACCTCTGCATCTCATTTGGCTGGAAAGCCCTTTGCTGCAACTTGATGGCACTTTATGGCTCACAGGGATGACAGTGTGTGATCTGCACCAGACCAGTTATACAAAGCAGGATATGTTACTTCAGAGTTTCAAAGTATGTAACTTTAGTGTTTAAATATGGCAATGTGGAATGGCTCAGATTTTTCAATAAGCCGCTTAGTTTAACACCTTACCATTTTCACTGTGGTTTTGTTTTCAGAACACTGAGCAGTGCTTTCTTCACACTTGGGATTATCCTTAGTCAGCTGACAATCTGAGCCATTGAAGATCTGGATAGGATACCAGTTAAGCTGCATTTCACTTGAACTCTCATAGCCAGCAAGGCTAATCTGAGCAATGCCCTGTGAAGGTGATAAAGCAAGATCAGTCCATCTGCTATAATTAGTGACAATATTTCCTATGTACAAGACTTTTACTTAACATAGGAAATGTTCACTGGAATGCTCAAAACAGGTTTGCATGCTTTATTTTACAATCGGTACCTATATCCTATTTAACAAAGTAGGACTCCAGTAGCACCTTTAAGACTGATGTAGTTTTATTCAAAATGTAAGCTTTCATGTGTATGCACACTTCTTCAGACGAGGAATGAGGTACAGTGAGCAGAGCTACAAATAGCTGGGAGGCAGTGGTTTAAGATGCAAAATGGTACAAAGTTAAAATCCAGTGGCAGAATAGCAAAATTAACAAATTGAGCAAACCTTTGATCTGGGTAGCATTAGCGTGGGAAACCAATAAAACAGAAACATGTCAGAATGTGAGAATGTCTGATAATTATTATATTGCTTGTAAGCCTGGGCCAAAATGAGGGCATTTCTTTCTCATAAGGTTTTCCTATTCTGCCACTGGATTTTAACTTTGTACAATTTTGCACCCTAAACTACCACCTACCAGCTATATGAAGCTCAGCTCACTGTACCTCATTCCTCATATAAAGAATTGTGCATGCACACAAAAGCTTACATTCTGAATAAAACTTTGTTGGTCTTAAAGGTGCTACTGGACTCCTACTTTGTTCTATTGCTTCAGACCAACGCAGCTGCCCACCTGGATATATATCCTATTTACTAAGAGCAAATGCAATTTATCTTCACATCAGCCCTGTGAATAATGAAGACTGAGCTAGTGTCTTGCTTTAGATACAATACAAAACCATGGTTTATTTTAACTATAGTTAGCTTGGGAATCCAGGATTCATCTCATAGGTCACTCAGTCCTGACTTGCCTGTACAAATTTTGGTTTAATCAACTGTGCTCTTCCCCCCCACCTCTCATACAAACCCATCACTCAAAGCACAGAGCACTCAGGCTCTTACTTATGGCAAACAGTTTGCTAATCTCACAACTGTGCTGGAATCTCACACCTCAGAAGACAGAAGTGTAGAGAGCTAAATGGCTGACATAGGAAGATAGAACAACCCAGGACAGCAGAAGACACAGGGGGAAAGCTCTTCATCTTGGATGGGTACAAGACATGAAGGACTCAGGCTTTACCTAAGACTCTACCGTGTCCATATGGACAATGGAGGGAAGTCCCAATTCTGAGAACTAAGGTAATGATAGAAGCTTATCTACTGCAAATGCAAGAAATGCTATCCTAATCAAACACCATTTAAGATAAATGCCAAGTATAGGGTGAGAAGATTGCATTTTTCCAACCTTTTCTTTTATATCCTTGTGCAACCCAATGTTTGAACAAACCATATAGTCTTATTTTTGTTTAAATTTTCTGATATTTTGAATGGTTACAACCTGATTTCTATAATTTTATTATTATTTATTTATTATTTTACATTTCTATCCCGTCCTTCCCAAAAATGGGCTCAGGGCAGATACAAACCACCTATGACTATTCAATCTTGATATCTAAAGTGCAGTAATGGGTACAGCTAATGTGCAGGCTTACCATCTCTAGCGCACAATACCTCAAAAATGCACATTATCAATAGCACAACATCAGAATTGTGACACTGCAATAGATTGTCCTGGTGCTAGCTTGTGGGAGCAAAGTGAGAGGTGCAGCAGCTAGGCAGAGCCTTAAATGACAACATAGATTCAGGGTACTAGATGTTCAAGTCTGTCTAGCAAGCTATACTCTCAGAGTTTCTGCTGGCAGCAGTCATAACTGTTTGTTTTTGGAAACCTGCAAGAGTAAGGGAAACAGTAGCACCACCAAGCAGAAACGTCACACTGTGTTTTACATGATGTCTAAAATCAAGTCCAAGATGTTTTAATGCTTTTTATTATACTACAATACCTCTTAGAGAATGAGTGGGGAGAAAATGCTTGAAAAGTAAATTAAGAGGAAAGAAAAATAACTGATGTACTGTAAAGAAGTACACTCAATGTTTGACAGAGCCTTCTACATCAAGAGAATGGAAGTCCTGAATAGAGCATGCATTTATTCTACCATAATTTCTAAGAGATATTATGAATTAGATCCACTCTGGCTCATACAAGGGGCTTTTCTGTTCTCAGACTAGGCTTCTTGAGTAACGTGGAAGGCTGTAGAAGATGGGGGAGATGGGAAAGTTCTGATCCATAAGTGAAGCTCTGCTTATAGTTCTTTGGATTCAATTTCTATGTGCAAACAAATGTATTTTAAAATTCTAAAAAATATTATTAGTATTATTTATGTTTACATTTACCTCTAGTTTTTGAGCTTCCTAACAACATACCAGTAGGGGGCTCTTTTGTTTAAAAAGCATGGGTATAAATATTTTTTTTAAAGTCTGAATGGTATGCAACAATTCAGCAGCTGTACAAAGCCATTCAGAAATACTGACTTTATTTCTGCACTCACACAGAAAATGTTAGAAAATATGTTAAATATTTGTTTTATTGCATTCATGGAAGAATGCTCCCTGGAGCTGTATTTAAACAGGTGGATCAAGCATAACAGAGAAGTGCTTAAAATAAATATAGAAAACTGCTAAATTATAGCAAATTATTCAAAGAATTCAGTGACAAATGCACGTTTATAATATGCTCTGTATTTAAAAAGAATTTCTCAGGCCAATATATATATATATATATATATATATATATATATATATATATATATATATATATCTTTTGTCATCTTCCATAAATATTGACATCATTCAGGCAGAGAAGGATTATTTTAGTGTTGTAAGGATTATTTTAGCATTTTAAGCAGACACACACATTTAGCTTAAATAACAGAAAAGTAAATCAGTGTATCATAACCACACTTTGGTAGATAAAATACTACTACTAATAATAATGTTACTTCGTTTTCTTTTGAAAAAACTAAATAATTTTAGCTGCTATTACTAAAGCAATGAATTGGCTATCTTTTCTTCATTAGATTGGCTGCATTATCTGCAAATTAGCAAATTCAGAAAAAAATAGTACAAAATAAATTATTTTTGAGAGACAAAAATCAGTTTGTTTCACAAGATCCAAAGCTTGTTCCAAATACCCTGAACAAAGATAGACATTTTCACAGGAGATGCAACATTTCTTCCATTTAGATACTCCCCCCCCTCCCCCAATATTTATGTATTTATTTATTTAATTCAAATTTTGGCCACCCTTCCATGGTAAAAATTGCATTCAAGTTTGCAAGTCCCTGCAGGTGGAGGTGTGGAGAGTATGAGAGTGCCAGACTGCATACTGTACCATCTCTGTCCTCAACCAAATGCCTGGAGAAACATCTCGTATTCCCTGTGCAAAGAGCAGAGCCTGCAGGGCATGGATGTTCTCCAGCAGAGAGTTCCACCAGGTAGGGGCCAGAGCTGAAAAAGCCCTGGCTCTGGTTCAGGACAGTTGGATCTCGCTTGGGCGGGAGACCACCAGGAGGTTCTTGCTTCCCCAAGAGTAAAGCTCTCCTGGGGGCATACTGAGAGACAAAATCCTGAAGGTATTTGATATCTTATATCAGTCTCTGAAGAATGTTATCAGGTTGTCTTTCTCTGGAAAGAAGATGGGGCTGTATCTCTCCCAGGCACTTAATAATGTATCCCAGGAGCAGTATTTTCTAGGGGGAAATCCACATGGGGGGAGGGGTCTACCTCCAACATCCATTATACCATCTTGGGCACAACATCCATTATACCATCTTGGACACACACGCCCATAATAAAATGGGTGGATTTTTCCATTACTGTTTTATGACAAAGTGCTTTTTTGTTTGCAGAAGAAACTGCAAGGAGCAAGTGGCTGTGCTTTGTTTACTGCTGTACAGATGACAGTCCTAAAAGGAAAAATTTCATAAAGCCATTATTCTATGTATTTTGTAAAAAAAAAAAGGACATTTCCCCCAATAAAATTAGTAAAGGAATTATTAATCCCTTTGAAACACAGCCACACCACAAAGAGCACAAAATAGAATTATACATTGACAATTTAGGCTAGCACAATCTTGTCAGCTAAACAGGGTCGGTCCTGGTCAGTATTTGGTTGGGAATCTGTACACAGATGCAGGCCATGGCAAACCATATTTGAATATCTCCTATGAAACAGGAGATATGTATTTATTTGTATTCCCCCTTTTTTTTCTTTCTTAGAATATTATAGTATACCATTTAGATTACATTATATGCTGCTCTGAGCTACAGGAAAGACAAGTTACATATTTTAAAAAATAAACCTTGAAATTCCATTTGAAATTATAAGGAAAAAAAGTAATGCATAATTCACTAGAAGTTTCAGAAAAAGATCCCCCCCTCCCTTACCAACAATTCTTCTTGTTGCTGCTGGCCAACTGAACAGATGTAAAGCTGTAGTGATTTTAGCTTCAGGATACTTGACTGAACAGGGATCCGGAAGACCTCATTAAATATTAATGGAGTTTGAAATTCCAAAGCTCTAGAACAATAAGTGGTTGGAGTGCCAGACTCAAGAGATGGTAAATATATTCTCACATGTCTGTGAACAGGAAAATAAAGTCAACAATTTCAAATGATGGCACTATAGTCATTTTAAGTAGCTAAGTAAAATGGAACAAAACATAAATCTCATTATTACATCTCAAAGTTCTCTTAATAGCACAAGCACTTTGCTTATTTGTAACAAAGATTCTGTAAATATCTGTACACTACAGAGAATGTCCACAATTTTATGACTGATGGTGTTCACAAGTGAATGCTAACAATCCCTAATTAACTTTGTGAATGTCTTAGTGTGTATGAAATTTACTTATTACTGATCAAAGAGAATGAGCTCCAAAGATTCATGAACAGAGACAAAATAACTATTATTGTTATTTATAGAATTCTACTTTGCCTTATGACCCTGAAAAACCCCCAAAGGTATCTTATACAAAATGGTCAAATACCATAAATACTGAGATGTTTCCATCTCTTCTGGTATAGTAATACCTAGGCTGGCATCCCACCCAAACCCCAGTTCTCATGGTGATCTTCTGTTTTTTTCCTAGTTCACTCTACCCTGATGACAACTGGATGGTCAGTTGCCAGGCTTGTGCTCCTTATGCCTTCTCCAGGACAGCTGGACTTTTGTCTGTGTCCACAAACAAGAAGAGGACAGGGCAGCATCAGCTTGCCCTGGCTGAGGGGTTAAGTGAATGAAGTTACTCAAATTCACAGTGCTGTACATGGTAGGTTCTGTAGCCGTTCTATCGCTTACACTTGTGCAAATCTTGTGCAAAAAGAATTCATCTTCAGATCTAATTTTCCTTTTTAAAAAGCTTCTATTACCAGAAAACTCTTTTGGCACAATGAAGGGCATAAGTTTCCAACTCTGAGGCATATACTAGGTGAATGCTGACAATCGCACTCCAATAACTGTTAACAAAGAACAGTGCATTTATGTATTTTTGGCCACTGCAAAACCGGCCTGGACTGTCAATGTTCACACAGAGAAACTCATCGAATTTCAGACATTCACTGTAACAAAGGTTATTAGCATTATTCTCTTAAGGATTCAATTTTTAACAGGTTTAGTAAACGAACTGCTATATAAATGAAAAATACAAACATAGACATTTGGAAACTGCTTGTTATACTTTGACATTGCAAGAGACAATATACATGAAAAGAGAGACACTAGGTGGAAAATCAATTACAACAACATGCAGGGCTTTTTTTGTAGAAAAAGCCCAGCAGGAACTCATTAGTATGTGAGGCCACACCTCTGACATCGCCATCATTTGCATACTAGGCCACACCTCTGGCATCACCAAAAGTGTATAATGTCTTTTTTGGGGTGTGGTAACAATTCTAGTTATGACACCTCAAAAAAGATATTCTAGCACTGGAAAAAGTCCAGAAATATATAGCCACATATATATATATATATATATATATATATATATATATATATATATATATATATATATATATATACATATACACAAAGCCATAAATATATAGCAATCCCAGGGGAAAAATCAAATTCCAACACACTATTACAGAGCCAGCATGGTGTAGTGCTTAAAGAAAAAAACAAAAATAAAGCAAACAGACAGGAGAAAAGACTGACTGAATGAATGAAAGGGGGGAGAGAGCTGGAAAGAGAGAAGGAGAGAGAGAGGGGGGTAGTGGGAAATAAGGCAAACAGGGGAAAAAAATATTGACAGAGAGAAAGAGTGAGGGAGTGGAAAATAAAGCAAATAGAGAAAAAGAAAGACTAACAGAAAGAAAAAAATGAATTCATGAAAGGAGGAGAAAGAAAGAAAGAACACTGCCAAAAAGAAAGAAATAATGAATGAAAAGGACTGATGGAAAGAAAAAATGAATGAATGAAAGGGGGGAGAGAGAAGAAAGAAAGAAAGAAAGAAAGAAAGAAAGAAAGAAAGAAAGAAAGAAAGAAAGAAAGAAAGAAAGAAAGAAAGAAAGAAAGAAAGAAAGAAAGAAAGAAAGAAAGAAAGAAAGAAAGAGAGGGAGGGAGAAAGGGAGGGAGGAAGGGAGTTGGAAAGAAAGACTGACAAAAAGAAATAAATAATGAATGAATGAAAGGGAGGAAAGAGTTGAAAAGAAAGACTGACAAAAAGAAAGAAATGAACGAATAAAAAGGAGGGGGGGAGACAGTTGGAAACAAGAGAAAAAAAGAGAAATGAAATAGGAAGAAAGGAAAAGGGAGGGAAGGAGTTAAAGAAAGGAAGGGAAAGAGCAAGAAAGAAAGAGAAAAGAAAGGAAAGGAAAGGAAAAATAAAGAGATTGAAAGAAAGGGGATGCAAGCAACTCACCTGTAAAAGTGCTGACTCCCACAAAACCTCGATCCTGCAGCTTGGCCCCTCGAGCCCCGCCGGTCAGCTGGACGTCGGGAGGCCCTGCCCCAGTGCGGCAGGCCTCCCCGAGCCCTGCTGGGCAGTGTGATGTCAGGAGGCCCCCGCACAAGCGCAGCAGGCTTCCCCGAGCCCCACCAGACACCCGGACGTCGGGAGGCCCCCGTGCAAGCACGGCAGGCCTCCCTGAGCCCTGCAGGATAGCGCGACATCGGGAGGCCCCCGCACAAGCACAGCAGGCCTCTCCGAGCTCCGCCAGACAGCACGATGCCAGGAGGCCCCCGCGCTAGTGCAACTGGCCTCCCTGAGCCCCGCCAGGCAGCGAGGGAAGTCGATGAGGCTGAGCCGGAATGCTGCCCAGGCCAGCTGGAACAGTGTTCCGGTGCGTTCTGGCTCAAAAAAAGCCCTGACAACATGGATAAAAAATATTCAGCTTACATTTTACAGCCTTCTTTCACAGCAAGACCACTAAAATTCATTAGTTGTAGCACATGAACCAGCAGGCACTCACTTCCACTGTCATGTCTGTGAAAAAAAAGTTGTCTGATGAGTTACTTGCCCAACATGGGATTCACAGAGACTACACAGATGAAATATCATGAAAAACCAGGATCATATTGTTGGCTCAAAAGAATGTTTACCTTGTTCTTTAAACTACTGCATTTTAAAAAAGTATTATTTTTACCTGAATCTGATCACCAGTTTACATGAGAGATGCTGCGAATTTTGCCACTAACATATTTGACAGTGAAACCATGTTCAATGATGTCAATCAGACATGAACTGATTACTCAGTCTGTTCAATTCATGCCTATTAGCTGTGAATGCCTGCTGAACAAGTTTGCTCTGGGTTTTTGGACAAGTGCATATGTGCAACCCCCCCTTGGCAGGTTTTATTAAAACAAAGCATTTATTTATGACATTTATATGACAGGTGGCTGGTTTAAGTGTCTATTTAAACTACTGGCTGCTGAGCAGATCAGTCAAACAGCTAAGGTTGCGGGGAGAGAACTTATTCAGGCTGTGCGAGATCTCACAGGGGCAAAAAGCTAATTGTGCTGTTCTAGACTGATGTGAAGAAATACAGCAAAGCAACCTAAAGGAGCCATCACCAGAAGTCTCTGTGTTTTGGAACAAAGAAGAATATTCTAGAAGGCAGCTCAAATTATATTTATTCTCTGTCTCCATAGTCTCTAAAGTCACAACTCTTAACATTAAGTAACTCATGAACCATGGCTTCCATCTTAGTAATTAACAATGGACAAAGAAGAAGAACAATACTCACAGAAATCCAACTTGCATTTTTGGCTCTTCACTGACAGCATCACCATACAATGATTCTTCAACATCCTCATTCCTATGTAAAAGGAAAAACAGATAAGCAGTAGAAATCTAATCACAGAACAGTAGTTTACTACCTTTTCTAATGAAATAAATTGAGCTATTCACAGTATACAAAGTATAGATTTCAACTGCATCTCAGAGAAGCCAGCCTTTAATCCTTGGGCATAAGAATTCACTTTAAGTTTTTGTGTAGAGGAGTACCATGTCTTGAGTGTGTGTATATGTTTGCATGTGTGGCACAGCTAGTGAATTCTGACTGCCACACTTAAGGAACTTTCATTATGCTAGCATATCACTGAGTTCCACAGCTTCTTTGTAATTTAAATTTAACTGTTATATTGGAAATTCAGTATAAAATTTCCTATACAAATAAAATAGTCCCCCCCCCCTCCCATTCCTAGGCACCATAATCAAGTTTCTAGGAATTTAAGATATATTCTTGCAGTTCTCTTCAGGGCTAAAGGTATCTATTGTTTATAGAATTTTTTTTTCTAATCATTCAGTACAGACATCCTGAGCTTTAGATCCTATATTTGCTCTTGCTGCATGTGCTCATTTCTTCCTGTTTCCAACATGTCACAGCTTTACAAATTTAGGGGGGAAATTTTGCATGTAACGTAACAGTTCATTCTAGAATCTAGCAGGGGCCTCCCTCTACAAAACATGGTCAATTTGCACAGCCTTTATTGTTAGCACTAAAATGTATTCCTAATATTCTTAAATTGGTCAAATAAAATGTGTATCAAATGCTTACTTGTCACGATTCTCAATGGTTTCTTACATTTTTAAAGCAGCTGTAGATCAAAATTCTAATACTACACAGATGTGATCATATTGAAGGGGTGGTATGCATTGTAGACCGAATACATAAATTGAGAGAATGTATAAATGGGTACTGTGTTTGAAGCAAGAAGTTCCCATGACACAGGGTACATATCACTCATGAGTCCCCAGGAAACAGTTCTAGGGAGTCATCCTGAATACTTAAAAAACTTGGATCTAGAGAACTGAGTTGAATCCTATGGAATAAATCTTTGTATCCATCACCCCAGAGGAAGCCTTGGGTATAAAGTAGGATGTAATTAGAGATGCAACCACAGAAGAGTTTGCACAAATCACTTGTGCAAGAATAACAGAGAACAGTACCCACTGATTTTTCCTTTGTACCGCAACTGGCCTTCTATATTGCATCCCATACTATTCCTGAAGGATTCAAGCCCTTTAAAAAAAATCCTGAATCAACTGATATTTAAAAATTTTACTTATATGAAGTGTATTTTTTAAAATACTCTGGTTAAAATGAAATCTAGTATGCTTTATTGCAACTGAATCAGTGGACTTCTCAAATGTGTTGCCAAAGCCTCCTTTGATTTATCGAAGGCTAACATGCAGTACATGACCAAAGTTTTTAGAGTATGCCACTAGGTAGCATTTGTCAAAGGCTAACATGAAGCACATGACCAAAGTTTTTAGAGTATGCCGCTAGAGAGCCAGTTTGGTGCAGTGGTTAAGTGCGCAGACTCTTATCTGGGAGAACCGGGTTTGATTCTCCACTCCTCCATTTGCAGCTGCTGGAATGGCCTTGGGTCAGCCATAGCTCTCACAGAGCTGTCCTTGAAAGCACAGCTTCTGTGAGAGCTCTCTCAGCCCCACCTACCTCACAGGGTATGTATTGTGAGGGAGGAAGGTAAAGGGGACTGTAAGCCACTCTGAGAATCAGAGTGAAGGGCAGGGTATAAATTCAGTATCTTCTTCATTAAAATGGCTCTATTTTACTGAGAACAAATATGTCCTACGAACAGCAAATGCATGGACTGCAAAATGGGAACGGTAAACTAAATCACTGATTTAAATTATTTTCTCTTCTTGATTTAATTCATTGGTTTAGATTGTATGAATTAAATTAATCCATTCTGCTTTTTTACATTATTAAGCAGTAGTCATGATTTAATAGTAGATATTTAAAAGACATTTACCAAATATTTTTGTGACTTACAGTTCCAATTTACAATACAATTATACACCTGACCTTTTGCTTAAAGCTTCAAACACGCCACTGTCACTAGCCAGTGAATAATTGGACAGACATGCTGAGACTCGCCTGGCTCTCCTCTCCAACCTTCTAGCACTGTCTTCACGTAGAGTCACAACTATAATATGGGAAAACAACAAAGGTGAGGTCACACTGAAGGTATTCTCAGCAACAAGCCAAAACCAAATGTCCAGAAAAGCAATCAATACGAATTATGGCATATTACAAATATTAAAGAAAATAAGTTTTTAACTCCCCATAAATCAGGGTGAGGTGGGGATTCAGAATGACTGAGAAAACACTAATGCCTTTAAGTCCCTCTGATTTCAATATAGCACATATTTGGCAATATTGTTCCATTTGTTTATGTGGTGAAAGACTGAATATATGATTATCTCATTGCTATCTGTACAGTTCACTGCAGGATGAGCTGCTTAAGAAAAATATACTTATAAGTTAAAAAATATTTTATTTGGATTTTTTGCTTTACCTCACTAGAAGTGTATTTAAAACATTAGATTATTACATTATTCATTATTTAGTTTGCTGAAGATTGGTTCTTCACACCGTGAGAATACTACTGCTAACACCAGTGAACAACTGTTTCAAGTTTTTAACTTCATCCCCATCAATAGATAAATATATTTATTATATGGCACAATTTAGACCATTTTGTTTACAGTGTACATACTACATGACCAATTACTCTCATGAGAATTTCACAAACATAAAATCTATGAGAAGGTATTCATGTACAACAGTCAAGATACATGAAACAGCTTTCTGAAATTCTCATTCAATAAAAGATATAGAATACACACATGAAGTGTGAATGCTCAAAGGTATATAGAAGGTTACTCCTATTAACTTTGCATTAATTTGGGATTCTTGCCAAAGTACCCCAAAAGCATTTTAAAATATGTGAAACTGAAATTATTACTTGCAACTACACATTCTTGTCCTGTTTTTATTATAGACATATGAACAGACAACTGCAGCCCTCTACAGAAATAGGCAATGTAATGCATATTCTTTGCAGAGTTACTCCAGTCTAATTTCAGTGAGTTTAGACTGGAATAACTACACAGGATTTCACTAATAATTTATCAAGGACTATGTCTACAAAAGACCCACAGGACAAGTTCTTATATGGCAGCAATTTACTTACTTTAAAAATGTACAGACCACAAATCCAGAGTTGAAAGTTTCATGACAAAGTTTTACAAGTAACAGCAACAGAATAATATACGGTTTAAGATCTTTATGATTTTATACAAGTCAGGGCCTGGCTAACATTAATGGACAAAGGGCAGACTGCTGGTCAACCAGGTATGTCAAAATACTAATCCTGCACCATTCAGCACAGTAGCATTTCAATAATAAAACCAAGGTCGCCAATCCCCACGTGAGGGCAGGGGATCCCCCAGTTTGGAGGCCCTCCCCCCACTTTATGGTTATCACAAAGCGGGGGAGGGGGGAAATGTCTGTTGGGCACCCATTATACCCTGCGGAGACCGATTCCCATTGGGTATAGTGGAGAATTGAGATGTGGGCATCTGGAGACTGGAGTTAGAGGCACCAAATTTTCAGCATAGCATCCAGTACCTCTCCTCAAAACACCCTCCAAGTTTCAAAAAGATTGGACTGGGAGGTCCAATTCTATGAACCCCAAAAGAAGGTGCCCCTATCCTCCATTATTTCCAACTGAAGGAAAGCATGTAAAAGGAACATGTTTCCTTTAAATGTAATGGCCAGAACTCCCTTCTGAGTTCAATCATGCTTGTTACACCCTTGCTCCCAGCTCCACCCCCAATGTCCTCAGGTATTTCTTGAGTCAAATCTGGCAACCCTAAACAGAACTCTTCACTGCCCTCAACCATTTTGTAGCTGAACTTCCAAATGAAAACACTATGCTGAATTTACAAATCCAATTTCCTACTATCAGGGACAAAAATTATGAATACTATATGCCAAGCCCTATTTTTAAAAAAACAAAAAACAAAAAAACTGTTAACATGGTTCTGCAAAATCATATAAGGTATCAAGATGTAACATGGAAATGTCACAACTCTAGTGCGTTACAAAATGTTTCATTTCTGTTGTTTGACTTGGTGCTTGCCATGGAAATACTTATTTATTTATTTATTTATATTTATTTATATTAAGATTTATACCCCGCCCTTCTCACCTAAGTGTCTCAGGGCGGCTTACAACATAATAATTAAAACAACTTCAGTTTAAAACATTTAAAAATACAATTAAACCATAAATTAGTAAAAAACAAGATAGAATAAAACCAGCGGCCTATAGATACATTTTGTTCCATCCAAGATGTTTTACATTGTCTGAACATCAAGACAACACCCCGAAGTACAGAAGGTAGGTTGTAGGTGCTGGAGTGCATTTTTGATTGAAAATCCACAGGAAAAGAGCTTTAGGTAGAGGCATCAAATTTTCAGCATAGCATCCAGTACCTCTCCTCAAAACACCCTCCAAGTTTCAAAAAGATTGGACCGGGGGGGGGGATCCAATTCTATGAACTCCAAGAGGAGGTGCCCCTATCCCCCTATATTTTCAAATGAAGGAAGGCATTTAAAAGGAACATAGTTCCTTAAATGTGATGAAACACTATTTGTAATGTCATGCAAGTGGGACCCACCAAACAGCATTTAAGCGAAAATACAAAAACAATGCAAAAAAAAAATCTACGTAGGATAAACAGATCTGGTAAAAAGGGAAACAGAAAGGAGCTGAAATATCTGAAAGACTTGGTGAGGGTGGCCAAACTGTGGCTCAGGAGCCACATGTGGCTCTTTTACACATATTGTGTGGCTCTTGAAGCCCCCACGACCAGTGTTTCCTCTAAGCTGATTTAGTGTGAGCTGGTTCACACCTGGGGTTCTTATCTCAGGAAGGATGGTCCCAGATCAAAGAAATTTATGTAGTCATCAAATTGCTTGCTCACAACTTTAATGCCAGTAGCTCATGAAGCAGAATGTTTACTCCACAATTAGGAGTATTGCCCACCACTCCATCAGCCATCTTGGAGAAGGCATTTCTCTCTTTAAATCACTTCTCCAAGCCAAGCCAGCCGGCAGCTTGGAGAAGGCATTTAAAGTTGCTTTCCTTAAGACACTTCTGACATCACCTAGTGAACTTTGTCATAAAAACTAGAGTAGAACTAGATATTCAAACTACACCAACAGATTTACAAATAAATATGAAAATGTAATGATTCTGACATTACTGTTTTATGTGTTTTAAATGTTTTAACTATGTTCTCAACAAAATAATAGAAAACCTGTCTATCTAGCTATCCACAAACATATACTGTAGCAACTTTGTAAATCCTCACGCTAAATCCTCACCCATAGTTTATCAAGCTCATTAGGATACCGACTGAAACTTCAAAACACAGAACCTTCAGTAGAGAATACCAATGAATAATGGCTTGGATCCAACACCAAATTTTCACTTGGGCTAGACCATAATAGCGCACAAAATCAAGCATGCAATTCCACCTGCACAATATCTTATGCAACCAATTTCTGCGTGCTGCGGTATATAGGAAATAAAGCACTAGGTGTTGTACAAGATCTTGTGAGAGCAGAACTGCTCTAAGATGTGCATTGCTTGATCCAAGCCACTGTGTGCAGAGTATTTAAAGACGAAAATACTTGAAAGCACTACAAGGGCTGTGCATATAAAAACACTGAACAAAAGCGATGGAACAACATTCCTGCCTTCCTACATGCAGCCAATACAGAACAAACACAACACACAGGGTTTTTACAAGCAGAAGCGGAGGGGGAGGGGGTGCACACACATACAATAATGAAGTCTAGGTTCACTTACAGCATATTTTTCTGTGTTGCCACAATGAGAAACAAAGTAAAAAAAACAATTTAAGTACAAAGTGCAAACTGGGAAATATATTTTTAATGAATACACTTGTGATTACTTAAACTGTACCTGAAAATTCCCAACTCATAAAAATACTAAAAGTGAAAGGATAGGAAATATAGATATCATGGCTTATTATTTGGGTTTCAACAGATCACATTAAAATGTGGCATTCCCTTTCTCTGGATTTCACACAAGACATACATCTTTAATAACTAAGCTATTTCTAGAAACACAATCAACAAGAAAAAAATTAGTGTCTGTAAGTAGTTCTTGATACAATATGTGAAAAATTTAAAGTCCACTTCCTGTGCCACTATTTCCCATAACCCAATAATATAGTCTTCTATAAGAAAGATAGATATTATGCTGCATTCACAACATGTCTGTTCCTGACAAATTAAGACATATGAATGTCATTCTGTAAGCAAGGCATTTTCATTTATTTTGTGTCATTTATATCCTGCCTTTCTGCCTAATGGGGACTAAAAGTGCCTTACATAGTTCTTTCCGCCTCCATTTAATCTGCACAAAAATCTTGTGAGGTAGGTTAGGCTGAAATTGTGTGAAGGCTTCACATTTATGTGAAGTGGTTCCTAAACAATTCAGACCAACTTTAAATAAGCTAGCAAAGCCCCTCTTTCAGGAGAAGGCTTACTGGTATGTTAATATATAAAATAGATCCAAATCTACGTAATACTACCACCATATCTAAAATAACTTGGTGTTATATAACAGCTGAAGAAATGGAACTGTGGAGTAGTTATGCCTATTATATAAATAATACAGACAATATGTATTATGCTTCTCCAGTATCAGAAGGCGGCTATTCTACAATGTCTAGGCCAATTTAAAAACACAGACTATTTAAATGCAATTTTTCCCAAACAGGGAACCACTTTTAAATGACCCAATTACATTGGTGAGGACAAACTACATAAATCCAAACAACAAAATTTAAACTCCACCAGCAGAGAAGGTGGTTCTCTGTGGGACAAACCTGTGCATCCAGCCCTTACCCACACGTTTAGGTCACATTATACTACGCTAGCCACTTGGCATTTGCTCATGAAAAGGCAGGCCCCACACAACTGGGGCAGCATTTGAAGGCCCCATGATGACTCCCCGAAATGATTACAGAAAGAAAACAAAAGGAATCTGAAAAGTTCCAAAGATGAAATTCTTCAGGACATCTTTGACATATTACTTAACACAAGAAGCTACCTTATGCTGAGTCAGACCTCAGGTTGCCAAGTCCTGCCTTGGCTTTGGTGGGGCATTCTTCTAGTGCATACTTTGTATGCATGGCATGATGACATCACCCAGAAGTGACACCATCATGCTGGGCATGTCATGCCGGGGACATTCTAGGATTCAGGTAAAAACTCTATGGTACCATAGAGTCAAAAGGAAGAGAGGAAAAACACTGTTCATTTTATAGATAGAAAACAAACCTCAACTTACTTCAAAACAGACTAAGAACTTATACACTAAGTACTTCCTTATGATAAACAATTTAATCAATATAAAAAAACCAACTAGAAGGACATAAAGGCTTTTTTACTGGAGGTTTGCAAGAAGGATCAGCCAAGTAGTCTGTTAAGGTTCTTTAAATATGATATACCACACATTATGAGGGTCTGCACTCCACTGCTTGTCTTTTCTAGCACATGAAGCAAGAAGAGTAGAAAATGTTGATTTTTGGCTTTTGGGCAAGAAGGCATGAAATAGGACAACGGTTTCTCACTAGCCACTTAACTTCCTCCAAACCTGCATAGCTTCATGTTAGTACACAAACTGATTAGATTTTCATTTTTTCCCACTCCTCAAAAAAAGAGGTGGAGAGAGGAAGCACATTCCTTGTTTCATTACAATGAACTTAAGGGGCTTTTTTGAGACAAGCCATTGCATTCTATAAAAAAAGCTGGCGACTGAGGCTGTTTTCAGATA
Organism: Heteronotia binoei; assembly: GCF_032191835.1. NCBI lineage: Eukaryota > Metazoa > Chordata > Lepidosauria > Squamata > Gekkonidae > Heteronotia > Heteronotia binoei. The sequence goes on along the minus strand of NC_083225.1, from coordinate 66,910,369 downwards.
CACAAAAACCCTACACTCCATGGATGAACGGGTAAAGATATTCAGAATATGCATCCTTCCACCCTCCCACCATGACTGAAAACTTCCTAAAGCAGAAAATCTTCAAATGAATCACAATTTCTTGTGACATCAGAATTTGTCCTCTATGAATTCTAAACCTCAAGCTAATCCTGATTTAGGTGTGTGACAAGAAACAAAACCAAATTTGTTGAAGCACCAAAATTTGAAGCAACTCAAACAAATTTGCTGTGTTTTAAGAATCAAAATTTTGAGTGCTGATAGATGACTTACCTCCAGAGGTTGGAATGTTTGCCAGCTGTAGTCCTTCATTGTCTGGAAAATAGTCATGAGCCTTAGATGACACTGTTTCTTGAGATTTGTCTTCACCCAAAACAGAAACATGAGCTCGAAGCATTTCTAAGGCCCCTGTGCCCATCATTTCCTCATATCCTTCTGACTTTTGGGCCAATGGGGAATCCCGAGAAGCAGGGAGGAAGGGAGTGTCCAGGGGGGAGCTTGGAGGAGACAATGAGGACAGAGAGGACCGTGATGAGAGGGATGCCAGTGACAGAGGTGTATCCAAAGATCTTCTTTGTTTACCAAAACTAGAAGGTCCAATGGAGTCAACATACTGTATATCTTTACTGGGACAATCAAATGGAATTGCATCAAATCGCATGTGCTGCCAGTAGTCAATAACACTGTCTGATTTCTCATATTGAGGAAGACCATAGATGTCTGTGAAGCTGACAGAGCTAAGAGAGCCCCTGCTGGATGCCAATGATCCACGGCTGGATGCCAATGACCCCCTGCTGCCACTAGAAGATATTGTCAGTGTGCTGGCAGACAAGCTAGAAAACAAACACACATACAGCTATTATTTATGAAACTAGGAAACAAAATCGTTTAAAAACACAAAACAAAATAGTTTAATCAATGATTTTAGCAAAAAGAGTTAGCTAATTCATTTGTCTTTATGTTTAGGATTATTAAAAAAAAAAGTAAAGGTAGTCCCCTGTGCAAGTACCAGTCGGTAAGACTCTGGGGTGACGTTGCAGCACAACGTTTTCACGGCAGACTTTTTTACGGGGTGGTTTGCCACTGCCTTCCCCAGACATCTACACCAGAGATGGCCAACGGTAGCTCTCCAGATGTTTTTGCCTACAACTCCCATCAGCCCCAGCCATTGGCCATGCTGGCTGGGGCTGATGGGAGTTGTAGGCAAAAAACATCTGGAGAGCTACCATTGGCCACCCCTGATCTACACTTTCCCCCCAGCAAGCTGGGTACCCATTTTACCAACCTCGAAAGGATGGAAGGCTGAGTCAGCCTCAAGCCAGCTGGAAGGCTGAGTCGAACCTGAACCCAGCTTTGCCACTGTGTTCCCCAGTCATCTACACTTCCCTCCCCCCCAGCAACCTGGGTACTCATTTTACCAATCTCGGAAGGACGGAAGGCTGAGTTAACCTCGAGCCATATGGAAGGTTGAGTTGAACCTGAACCCAGCTTCCGCTGGGATTGAACTCAGGTCAAGAGCAGAGCTTAGGACTGCAGTACTGCAGCTTTAACACTCTGCTACCAACAGGCAAAAATGGCAGAAAACACCAGGGATAGGCACTTTGTGGTTTAATCATTCTGGTAGTTGTGTTCCAGCTTTTAAATGGCCAGAGGAGGGGAAAGACATAAAACATAATAAAATCTCTTTCAATTTTTACAGCTTTATTGCCAATTTAACAAAAACTCCTCTATTTTCCACTTTGTCACTCTCAGGCTGGTTTAGCAATAGCATATATACTGTAAATTTATCAGAAGGTTTGTATTTCCATGTCTTCAAATGCCAGTTAGGAACCTACCAACTATTCATTTTCTCAAGATAAATTCAGTGTATCTTAAATTTCAGAGACAGACTAACAAAAGATTGAGCAAAGAGTGAATGTCTGTATTCAATGTCTAATTTCTCAATAAAGGTTAATCATACAATAGCAACTTAATTGACTTATTAGAAGTATTTTTTAAAGTTGCTCAGAATTGTCAGAAAACTAATCTTCAGTATATGGAGGTCATATACTTCTTTTATTGTAGATTAACACAGGTTTTTTCAGGATTTGTAAATATAAAGGGAAAATTAATATCTCTAGCTCAATGAAATTACTGTAACATAGTTTAACAAAATTTGTAACCATAACTAATCACAGTAGAAGTCAGGGAAAAAAAAGGAATGTTTTCTGTCTTATTTAGATTACAAAATGTGAAAACGTAAAGAATTAGGTCTGACTTACACCTCTGGAGTGATACTACATCATGGTATGCTTTAAGAACCCTCTTTCTAAATAACTAACCTTTTCAACTGCGACTGTAAATACGAACTTAAACGAGTTGCTTCTTCCAGCTGCATCAGCAGACAATTAGTCTTTTCCTGTAGCAGTATCCTATAAAAGAGGAAAGTCATCTTCATATGTTACAAAATAAGTCACAAAAAGGTTATTTTTCTTGCTATTCTTGACAAGCTTCTGGTAACATCTATTGAGGGTCCAAACAGTCATATTCATATGGGGTTTTAGTGATAACGCAACAGGTGATGCCAGTGTAGTGTGTAGTTTCTTCAGTGGTTCACCTGAAACTCATGCAAACATCATGCAACCTTGAGAGTTTTGTTTCAGAGGGATAATCTGTTACCTGTTTAGATAAGAACACTCCCCTGCCTATCTCCATGTCCCACTTCCCTTGCCCCAAACTTATAAAACAGTGCCAAGCAAAGGGTGGCAGGGGTTCTTTGGAGGCCTCTGCCTGAAGCTTTCCTTTCTCTGCTCACAGTCCCTACAAATGTTGCAAAAGCAGCATACCTGGCACAAAAACAATTAAAACTCCTTGCATTTGGGCTGCTGCAGCCTTCTTTGGGGTGTGGATGTGTGACAAAGGACTCATAAAGAAGTCACAACTAGGAATTTGCTGCTGCTGTTTTGTCACAGTAAAAAATGAGATGGTGTTATGGTAAGGTTTGTTGGGGGAATTGGGGATGTTTGGAATTAGTCACTATATCACTGGATTTCTGTCAAGAAGTTCTACTGGGACAGTAAACTATTTTCAAACATTTTTGTAATTGCTCAGTTTCCCACATCCAGTTTTATACTAAGCCTATCCCTTCGTAGTTGACATAGCATATCAATATATCAGCATATCCCTACCATATTATTCCCATCCCTGAACAGTGATACAAGGCAGAACAGGTTCTGTATAAGGGTCTGAAAGGCTTGAGTAATAATAATCAAAATTATGTGAGAGAAGTTATCAGAAAGTATATGTAGGGAAGAGTGAACCTGATCAATATTATTAGTATTATTAACATTAGTACTCAGTCTTCTATTTTGACGTTTCTCTTACTCCAGTCTCTATCACAATATTCTCAGAAGCAAACAACATTTAGGTTTTTGCTTTTATTTTAAAAATGTTTTAGACACTTAAAATATCAGCTTCTGGGGGTAAACTTGGGATGCTCCTGACAAGCATGTGACTTCTTCACTTTCAAGGAAAATATGAAAGATGACAAAAGTCCTGTTGAGACAGACTAGAGGGATCAGTAGTCTGATTAAGACTAGAAATTCTTACAGGTTATAAACATGGTCCAAAACTTTCATTTATTTTCAAAAAGATCTGTGCCAGCCTTGCCAAACAACCTATTTATACAACTGGCACCCATATAGTTAATAATGGATTGGGATAACAAGCACATCAGTTTGTTAAATAAACTTATTTACTAAGGTTATGTAGCATAGTATTTACATTTTTATCTGTACCTTATAGCATCTATAAAAATGACCAAATTCCCAGACCTTTCAGCAGCACCATGAGAAGAACTGGCCCTAGCCTGTTGGATCTCAGCCTCCAGACGCCTTTTTTCATCCTCTAGATGTTCAATGTCCTCAGGGGATCGCCGCTGCTGACTGATGAGCTGCAAATCTTGTAGGAGAGCCTCTTTCTCTTTGATGAGTTGAAGACGATCCCTGTCTGCTTCTGCCATTCCTGGCCAGGATTCATTATCCAATTGGGCCAGCTGTTGCTGGATACTGGAAACCCTTTATCATAATGGGAGACAAAGAAATAAAGATTAAAAGAGGACAAATTAACAAGTCAATTAAAGTCCTTAAAATAAATATAAAAAAACTGAAATTAGGAGAAAGTGAGACTACACATTGATCTGCTGTCCTTATACGATAAGTATCTGGAGAAAAAAACCAGGATGTTAGAAATAGGTATTTTAATGCAAGTTGTATTTTATGTTGATTCAAGAGTATTTGATACCATACAAGACAAAACATATACTGAAAAGCCACAAATCCATCCTAATTTCTGTTTTTAAAATATCAATTAAAAGGCAAATAGCATAAAATACCACAAATCGCTAAGATGGTAGCTGTGTTAGTGTGTTTGTAGCAGCAGAAAAGAGCAAGCATCTTTTGTAATATACTGGAGCCAGACAGAATATTTTAACAGGAAACATGAAAACATAAAGTTGGAGATGTAAGTATATGAATACCACATAAATACTCTGTGACTTTCAAGAAAGAACCCTAGTAAGAGCATTATCTATACATTCATACTGTAGGAAAAAGACAGAAAAATCTGATTCAGTGTTTCCATAATGGATCCTAAGTTGCTGTCCACGTAAGTTTTGACTCATAGAAGGGCTGTTTTAAACTAAGAAAGTAAATTAAATCCAAATATACTGTGCAAGTAAATATGTGCAAGTAAAAACATGAGAACAATTGTAGGGTCTACCTAGTTAGCACTGTATGAACTTATGTGGAAGCTCTTCACAAATGTTTGTACAATAGAGCTAGTAAGTAATTTTCCTTCAGCAAACACTTCTTAGGATACAATCCATTATCTTACATTAAATTAAACTTTTCACCAGGTTTTTTCCCCCATCAAGTCACAGCTTACTTTTTATTTAGTGTAACTTAACTAACCTCACTCAAGAACCTGAGATGTTTGCATTTAACAAATACATACAATGCATTTTTAGTAAAAGTCTGTCCTAATGAGGAAAAAAACAACACACACACTCACACAAGTTTAAGAGAGTATAAAATGATTGTGTGATGCTCTCATCCCCGAGTCATGACACCTAGATTTCTCTCTCTCACCACTCGTTAAACAAAGAGGGTGATTTAATTTTTTTTCGTGTGCTAAAGGCATTTCAATTTTTTAGCATTTTGTTCATTTTAACCTAATACAGCACATTCCTGCCCCCACGCTGTGCAACTGCACTAGATGTTTCATAGCAAAGCAAGAGCTGAACATAGAAATATTTAGTGGAGACAAAAGCCCTACAGAAATGCCAGCAGGCTGAAGGGAAGGAATGCATGATAAATGAAGAATGTGACCACAGAGATAACTGGTAAAAGGAAATGTGCTCTGAGCTGTTCTCAACGTTTTAAAATGTACTGCTACTATATATTTAATGCTAATGGTAACAATGTTGGGGGTTGGAAGAAAATAAAATAATAGTAATAGGAAACTTTTTATTTAATGGAGATAATTTATTGAAGAACTGTATATAACCATGAGGTGGAAAGCAAATTTAGATAAGATTTCATAGAATCATAGAGTTGAAAGGGACCTCCAAGATCATCTAATCACACTGCACAATGAGGGAAATTCACAAATACCTCTCCCACACACATACACCCCCAGTGATCCCTCCAGGATCCCCAGCCAAACTGGTCTGAATTACTGACCAGCCTCAAAGTGTCAATCAGCATTTCTCTGGGCTTGTAAGAAAGGCCATGAGAACTAAGCACTAATGCAACCCTTCCTGATCTCCCTCTCATGATTTGCCTAAATTTACAGAATCAGCATTGCTGTCAGATGGCCATCTAGCCTCTGTTTAAAAATCCCCAAAGAAGGAGAGCCAACTACCTCCCGAGGAAGCCTGTTCCACTATCAGGAAGTTCTTCCTAATGTTTAGCCGAAAACACCTTTGATTTAATTTCAACCTATTTGCTCTGACCTTTTGGGGCAACAGAAAACAACTCAGCACCATCCTCCATAATGACAGCCCTTCAAGTACTAGCTGATTTAGCTGATTAAATATACAGGCGGAGGGGGTAGTTGCACACTTATGATAAATCATCTTGCTGAACTTTAAAAAGCTAAAATATATATCCTCTGTGTTCAAGTTCTCCCTGAGATCCTCCATTTAGATTATTATTCAAGTCTTCCTTTCCCACTCAAGCCCTAGGCTTACTCTCATCCCAGCCATCACTGCTGCAGCCCAGGAAAGGAGCAAGCTGTCTAGCGCCATAAAAGAAATCTTGCCAGTTTCCTCCTGTCAGGGGGCTCTTGCTGCAGTGCAGGTATGTGTGGGGGAAAGACAAGCTCTTCCTCTCCTTTCCCTCAAGCTTCATGCCTTTCTCTCATCCCCATTGCTACTGCTGCACCTTTGGACCATGCTAGCCAACCTGAATGGGCATGAGGTAGGAAGAATGAGTGAAAATGGGAGCTGGCAAAGAGGGCAGCATACAATGCTGTCGGTGGGGGGGGGGGGGGGTAGGGCTGATCTGTCCAAAGGAAACCTCTCTTTGCTCCTTTCATCTTCAAAATATGCCTCTCTCCCCATTCCCATCTTTGTTGTGTTGCTTTTATTTTCTTTCTCATCATCCTTTCCTTGTATCTTTTTAAAAATTCCCCATTTTTTGCTGCACATGGATTCTGTGCATGAAGGAAAGGGAGGGGGAGAGAGAGAGCAAGTGCGCGAGAGATATTCCTCCTCCTGTCATGTTGCTTTTGTTTCCTCTCATTCCATTTTCTTTGTATGTTTTTAAAATTACTCTTCTCCCCTGTACTGAATTCCTCTTTGTGTGTGACTTCCCTAATATCATATTGTTTTTATTGTCTCTCACCCTCAGACTTTAAAAATCCCCCCGATTCTCCTGTGCTGGGTTTTTCTCTGTGTGTGTGATTCCTCCTCTGGGCTTCCCCTCTCTCTGATTTTTATTCCTCTATATTTCACTCATGAGAGAAGGGGTTTTTTTTATAAAGGGGATAGCCAGGTAAAAAAGTATTCTTCCCTTTTCCTTTTTCATAAGTGTGCTAAATGCCTACAAATGAAGACAGATACTGCCCAGTCAGGGTTTTTTATTTAGCACAATTATACTTACATTGTGTGTATGCGAGAAAGCATTCTTAAACAATGTTCATTTTAGAATGCCACGAGAGGAGTGACAAAAAACACGTAAGGCGCTATCCCAGCAAAATAATGAGATTTGGTCATGACTTCTGCCAGTGGAATTCTCTCCCTGACACTCCTGTGGCAGCCATTTTCTGTTTGGCTCAACCTCCAGTGGCAGCCATTTTCTGGTTATGGCTACCACCCAAAGTCAGAACCACAGTGGTGCCCATAGGCTGAAAAAAGTTGGGGACCCTGATCTAGGATATCTAGATCAAGTTATTAGGGGGAGTAGTAGACTGAGCAAGCTTGCCACTAGACAAGAAATTCATCAGCAATGTTTCTTAAATAATTTGTGCTTGATACACAAAACTGGCCAAGCCACTGAACAAAAATCAGCATTTGTTTCATTTATTTAGAATATTTATAAGCCACATCTTCAAAGACCTATCTGAAACTTTGTTGTTGCTCAATCACACAGTCAAGTCTGACTCTTCGCAACCCCATGGACTACATCATGCCAGGCCCTTCTATCTTTCACCATCCCCCTAAATTCATTCAAATTTGAAATTACTAGATATTTAAAATAATGTCCAATCATGACTGGCTATTTCATTGGACCTTAAATTTACTAAGTGCATCATCTCCTCAGATGCCAAGATCGACAAGGAGATTGACAACAGGCTGGCAAAGGCAAACTGTGCATTTGGCTGACTGCACAAAGATTGTGGAGCAACAAGCATCTGAAAAAAGGCACAAAGATCAATGTTTACAAAGCGGTTGTGATGACAACCCTCATCTACGGCTCCGAATCATGGGTTTTATACCGTCATCACCTGCAACTCCTTGAGCGCTTTCATCAGCGCTGCCTTCGCACCATCCTCAACAACCACTGGAGTGACTTTGTGACCAACACTGAAGTCCTCAAGAGGGCGGAGGTTACAAGCATCGAGGCACTGCTGTTGAAGACGCAGCTGCGCTGGGCAGGGCATATTTCTAGGATAGAAAACCACCGCCTTCCCAAGATTGCTCTGTATGGCGAACTTTCCACCGGCCATCAAAATAGAGGGGCACCAAAGAAGAGGTACAAGGACTCCTTGAAGAAATCCCTTGGCACCTGTCGCATCAACCATCACCAGTGGTCTGACCTAGCCTCAGATCGCAAAGCATGGAGGCACACCATCCACCAGGCTGTCTCTTCCTTTGAGAACGCACGCATAGCTGGTCTTGAGGACAAAAGGAGATTGAGGAAGAATCGCACTGCTACAGCACCAACCCCAAATCAGACTTTTTCCTGCAGCCACTGTGGCCGGATCTGCCTGTCCCGCATTGGTTTTGTCAGCCACCAGCGAGCCTGCAGCAGACGTGGACTACTGCACCCTTCTTAAATCTTCGTTCGCAAAGTTAAGCCAAGAGAGAAATTTACTTACCTCTTTTGGGCCTCTTCATACTGTAGAGCTAATCGTTCTCCATCACCGAGCCTTGCTTTATCATCAAATCCAAACTGTTGTGAGGAGAGAAAATGGGAAAATTAACACTGAACATTTATTTATTTATTTATTTAATTTGTATTCCGCCCTCCCCACCAAAGGCAGGCTCAGGGCCGTTCACAGATCTAGCAATCAGACTGACATGACCAGACAAGAAAAAACAGCAATACAAACATAAAAACATAAGAGCAATTACTACAAACATCAGCAGGTGCTAATATAATAGTTTCAGACAGCAGTTAAAATTCTAACTGCTAAAATTAACATGATTAGAATAAGAACACTGTGAAGGAAACATAATTAAGTTTGCCCTCTGTTATATCGTGTAATTTACAAAGCAAGAATAAATGCAACCACTCTTATTATGCTTTCAGTTCATTGGAACATCACAAACACAACTTTCAACCAAAATACAGTGGCTCTTCACTGAGCTCAACATACATAGTTGTTCCAGATCAATATTTTGCAGTGCTATACAGGTACAATAACTTGCTGTCTAAAAAAGTCCTGTTTTTTGGTAGATGCAAGAGTACAATTTATTCAAGTGTAATGAGGGTAGCAGTCCTCAATCACACAGGTACAGTGACACGCCAAGATCCTTCCGTGACAGGCCAAGATCCTTCCGTGTTTCATATGCCACTTCCACTGGCCGTCTGTATTTTTTCTGGAACCCATGCTTAGGCAACAGCTCTCACGTAGCTTACATGTCTCATCTGCACGCTTGGTTCTCCATGATCAGAGATTGAAGACTGCTACCCTCACTACACTTGAATAAATGGTACACTTGCGTCTACCAAGAAACAGGACATTTTTACATAGCAAGATATTATACCTGTATAGCATTGCAAAATATTGATCTGGAATGACTATGTATATTGAGCTCAGTGAAGAGCCACTGTATTTTGTGTTTGTGATGTTCCAATAAACAGTTGTGTTTGTGATGTTCCAATGAACTGAAAGCAAAATAAGAATGGTTGCATTTATTCTTGCTTTGTAAATTACACAGTGTTTTCCTATTTTTACCTTACCAATTGTTACACTGTGGTTTCCTGTTTGCCTCTGTTATATCATGGCAAGTTGTGAATTTGGTGAATTTTAAAATATGCAGTATAAACTTTTTATATATACAGGTATTTTTCTGTAACATATTTCTCTAGCATTCTACCAATTACCGAGGAGAGAGTTTTATACTTCGCCTTTACTACTTGAAGGAGTCTCAGAGCAACTTACAATCCTCTTCCCTTCCTCTCCCTACAACAGACGCCCTATGAATTAAGTAGGACTGAGGTAACTGAGAGACCTGTGACCGCAGCTGCATGTGGAGTAGGGAATCAAACCCGTTCTCCAGATTAGAGTCTGTTGCTCTTAACCATTAAATCACAGGTGACACTCAGGATAGTCAACATAGTCAAGCACAGAACTGGTGCATTTTAAAGTTTTTGTTAAAGATTTTAAAGATTTTTTTTTAGATTTTTAGATCTTACAAGGATTGCTCCCTCTATATGATTGGGCGCATGAATACATAACACAGCATCTGAGTTGAAAGAAATGGAAAAAAAATATATTCTCCTCTTTAAAATACAACCAATTTATACTGAAGCCTTAAGTAAATTGGAATAAATCCCCCTTCCTGCATAAAAGGAGATAAGTTTGGCTACAAGCCTTTTGTCAAAATAAAACAAATCCTAAGATTTCACATCCTATGGGGCTCTTTCACACAGCACACATCCTGATGATAGTTAAGGAAAAATCTCATGCAATTCCTTTTATTCACCTATGAGCCCTTAGTACTTAACATGCTTCTTGCCCTGATCCATTTACTTAGTACGCATTTTTATTTCACTGTTCTTCCAAAGAGCTCAAGCTGGCATCACATTTTATGCTCCACCTACTGTGTAAGGTAAATTAGTTCAGTTCTTGCACACATTCAGAAACACTACTATAAATGTAGACTCAAGTACAGAAGTTAGAAGCATTTTAACCTTTTATTTTCTAAATTTTCTGTTTTATTGATGCCTTTGACTATGTTTCACCAATACATAGACTTGTCTTTGGTTAAATGCTTTAAGCTTGAGTAACACTGTGTGTAAACAGATACCAGTTATCAGGACAAGAGTAAATAACAAGGTTTGGACAACTATTCCCTGCATGTGGCCTTGTAGACCCTGACCACAAACTATATCCTAATAATCCATCTCTCAAGGGCATCCTACCTTGGCATAAAAAGCATTTTATACAGGGATGGTAGCAATGCAAAACACGGTGGAAAAGCTCAGAAATTACATTTTTAGCTCTAATGACAAGGTTAACAAAATGAAGAGTCCAAAGGCTGTCAGGTGAGTAATTTGTGTGAGACTAGGGATGGGCATTGTCACAAACCTGAGTTAGTCACAACAATTGCCCATTTCATGAGCTGAGGGTCATGTGATTGCATCTGCAATAAACCTTCCATGAACCTCCATGGAGGTTCATGCAGCAGTCACACTGGTGCCAATCAATTAATTGTCAAAGCAACAAGGGGGATGGACTTCTGCAGCCCTGGAAGCACCAATAGTGGCCTCTAAAGCAGTGCTGGCTGCTAACAAGACAGCTCTCATTCTGCTCTATGGAAGCAGAATGGATATATATGCCCCCAAGCTCACATGTAGCTACTTTGCAGCAGGCAGTTAGGCATAGAGAGAGAGAGAGTTAAGAGGCAGAGAGGAAAGGAAACGGGAAGCCAATCCTCAGTGCAAAAACAGTGGGGTTGGGAGTGTTTGGTACTTACTCAGGGCTCCAAGGTGCCTGTTTTTCTGCTCCAGCCAAGCAGAGTTGCTCAGCCAGTGGGTTCCTTGAATCCTCAGTTTTGAATCCTCAATTTCTCTCCCCCTCTTTTGTCCTTTAGACCCTCAGATCCTCAACTTCTATGTCTCTAGGCACCCTCTCCCTTGGCTTAGCATCAGCAGCCTTTGCTTTGCCTGCCCCTTATCTTGGTTTTCCAACTTTCCTCCCTTCTCCTGAGCTAGATCTCTTGCTAGTTCTCCACCTCTTGCACTTTGGACCACTTTGGACTATTCCTGTGCCTCTGGGCATCTCCCTGCTGTCCTTGCTGTGCCTGCTCCTCATCTCATTTTTCCATCTTTCCACATCCCTCACCTCCAGTTAGATCCCCCCTTTTGCATTGTGGACCCTAGGATGCTCAACTTCTATGCCACTGTATACCCCACTGCCAGGCCCTTCCTGTGCCTGTCCCTTGTCTTCATTTTCTAACTCTCTACCCCTCCTCCTGCACCAGAACTCCTGTTGGGTCCCCCCCTTTTGTACTTTGGACCCTAGGATCCTCCAGGAGGAGGTGGGTGGGTGTCCATCTCCTGGGCCCAAGGAAGACTGCCCATCTGTAGCAACAATGTCTACAATGAGGAGGCAGGCAGTGCTCCCCCCAAGCCAATCCTCACCAAACTTGGAGAGCAGGGTAAAGAGGCATCCCGGGTAAAGAGGCATCCCGGGGAGGTCTGCAAGTTAGAGGCCTCTAGCTTGCAGGGGGGCTTTTTGATGTACTTCTCTAGAACTTGTAGCTGTGATTTCCCCAGAGAGCACTTTTCTGGGGCACCTGCTTTGGGGGCCACTACTCAGCCTCCCGAAATCCAATTTTCACCAGGGGCATCCTGGAGAAGTCCTTAAGTGAGTTTGATGCCACTAGCTTGTAAGGGGTCCATTTGAAACACTCCTGAACCTGTTGATGTGATTTCCTTGGAGAGCACTTTCCTGGGGGCACCTGTTTTGGGGGGCTGAATCAGAAGCCTCACAAAATGAACCTGTATAGTAAATGGGAAGGTTACTGAGACCCAATTCCTAAGACTGCAGAAACTGAGACAAACCTCCATTTTCCTGGTTAATGACAATCCCCATCTGAGACTCTCAATCAATTAAAGAAATAAGGAGATCATCAATACCTCTTTAAGGTAATGAGATAACAGCCACTGGTTGATTGTTCTGTTTTTAGGTTTTTAGGTCTCAAAGTGAAGCTTCCTATGGAAACTGGATAAAACTTACCTTCAGTATACCTGCCAATGGGTTATATAGAAGAGATGTAAAAATAACTGAACAACATCTTTGTAAACAACATCATGTTACCTACCTTTAGAAATTTATCATATTTTTTGCTTCTGTACAGATAAAGACAGGAAATAATTTTTTTAAGAATCCTTATTTCTCTTTTGAACCAGAAAATGGATTTAAACTATAGTATCATGCAATTTATCAAAACTGCCATTTTTATATACTGCACTGCTATACATACCTCCCCAATGATGTCAGTTTGAGAACAAGCATCACATTGTTGCTGAGGTAAACAGGAGTCAGTGTGCGAGCTAGAATTATACTGAAGATCCTGCAGAGATTCTGTAATACAACAACTATTCTTGAATCCCTCTGTCAGCTTGGCCAGACTCTGTGGAAAAAAAGAAAGAAAGAAGGGAGGGAGATGGAGGGAGAGAAATAAAAATGATCTTTAAAATCTATTTGTGATTTAATAAATTCTTCTTTAAAATAGTGGAATTACTAATAGCTAGCCCAGAGATTTTTCTTATGAAGATGATCATTATATAGAATGGAGTCATAATTTGCATACATATATCAAGTCTTAAAAATTATTGTTCAAAAATAAATGTAATCCATATAGCAACTGGTAAATATTGCAAATTGCATTTAGTCTAGACAGGTTTACCAAATAACTCAACTAAAAAAAAACCCACAGTAAATCACAGAACCAAAAGCAATAAAAGTTAAAGAACAACAAATATTATGCTGCAAGTACCTACAAATTTTCCCTGCACACTACTAAGATTTGAGAATAAGGCAAAATACAATGACAGGCAGCACTGTGATAAATATACTTTCAGCATTACATTATATTGGGGGACACTTTTAACCCATACCTATGCAGTTTCTCATGCTTACTTTGAATTTTCAAATATAAACAAATAAGACTTCTAATGTATCTTTTTCCATTACCACATCATGTCACACCACAGAAAAAGAAGAAATTACTCTGAATACTTCTACCAATATGCAGAGATTTCAGTGGAACAGTACCCATGTACATAATTGGTAAACTGTCTCCACTTGGCAGAAAATCCCATCTGCCTCCTACACCTTAGTTTAGTCATATCCATTTATTGCAAATGTCTTTCAATGTTTTCATTTGCTGTAATACAGTAATATTTCAAAAATAAAATCTCCATATGCCAAACAGAAAAAATATGTAGATGATTCCATAAAATTGGAGTTGACCATAAAACCTAAGATAAATATGGAACACTCTGAATTCCTCTTTGAAGCTTTTATAAATATGCTTCTTTTGTCATTGCTGCATTTGGCAGCATTTCTAACCATCTTGCCCTATTTAGACCTGACTAATCCTTCCTGATGTGTCTCAGACTTCTCTCACCTGTATTCTAACCAAAGTGTTGTCAAATTTTACAACAGCCAAACACCTACACCAGAATGAATCATGTCTATCTAGTCTAGAACCGCCACCTACAATGACCATGCTGAAATTATAAGGTACTTATGGAGTGATTTCTGAAAAACTTGCAATAATATTGAACTTAGAACAGTCAACATACAGGTTACAATACATTTCAGTGAGGCACTGAATTGACTTTATGCAGTGTTTTAGGATTTTAGTATAGTACAGAAAATGCATATACTACAAAAGCGTATGTAAACTATGCATTACTTCAAAGTAATCTTTAACTATAGCCTTGCTGAAACACAGACTTGCTCCCTTTTCATGCAAAATTATCTATCAGAACAATGTGAATGTGAAATCTTTGCCATATGATAACAGTGTTTATTAATAAACTAGAGATAAGACCTGTTGTGAAGAAAAATGCAACGGGCTCTAGAGAGAGGCCCTAGGTGAGTGCTCCCCTCACCCTTGCTGTCTTCCCACCCAAGTGAAGGCATTCACTCCCCCCATGAGGCAAATTTATAGTTGAGCTGATATAGTTAACCTTCTCTGCCCTGTTTAGTTCTACGTCTTACAACTGCTGTGCACACTGCACCAAAAACCACTACACAAGAAGCTAAAGATAATCAGTATGGCAGCATGCAGCACAATCTGCAACCAAACCAGTCACTCTTGTCTACAAGCATCTGCACTGACAGAGAAAATTTGCTGGAAGCTGCGCCAGAGCTGTGAACCATTCTATCCACGGTTATCACTGGTGGTCCCTTGTTCAGTCTTTTGCTCTCTCATCTCTCTGAAAGACTTCTGAAAAGCCTAGGGCTGGAGTGAAGCAGAGTGAGCATTTAAAGATTTCTGCGGGGTTGGGCATTTGAATATCTGCATTTACTCCTCCTCCTCGATGACTGATGCTCTATGATAATTGCATCAGTTCTAGTTGTGAGGTGGGTATGTGCTTGGTTTTCAGCCACAGAATCATGTTGAAATCTACTAAATAAGTATTTTTCTCTTCTGCATACAATACTAAAGAACAAATTCAGTTACAGGAAACAATGCAATCAAACTTGTTACATTACACTAAGACAAATCCATTTCCTTGCATTCAAGGTCACCTTGTTATGCCTGATATAAGGTGGGTAAGTTTGAAGCAGGGGAATATAGCAGGACTGCCTAGATCTGGGGTCCACATGGCTTGGTAGCACTACAAGCAAAATACCCCAGCCTCTTCATCAGTGAAGTCTGGCAGATCAGAGTGTGGTCTTCTCCTTTCCCAGATTGAGAATGTCCATCCAGGAGAAACCCTGCCCTCCCCTGCCCACCTTTGGTATCCACTATAGGCATGAGCATATAAACCAATATGACCCTATGGTCATATAAACCAATATGACCCACTATAGCAGGGGTGGCCAACGGTAGCTCTCCAGATGTTTTTTGTCTACAGCTCCCATCAGCCCTAGCCAGCATGGCCAATGGCTGGGACTGATGGGAGTTGTATGCAAAAAACATCTGGAGAGCTACCGTTGGCCACCCCTACACTATAGGCATGAGCCTATAAACCAATAAACAGTGAGAATTGCACATGCTTCCATCAAGCATGCATTTTGAGCTACCAAAGAAGATAGCATGCAAAATACCAGTTGTATAAACAGCAAAACCTCAAATATCACTGTGGAGAAATATATTTTATTTTGGAGGTCAGGGCTATAAAAACCTTCACATTTAGTGTAAACATTTTTCTCTCTCCTATCAGAGGGCGGGCAGAAGCAGACGAGTTAACTGCTTTCAAGCCTCACCCAAGTACTGGCAATCAGTGCTTTAGAACTGCTAATGGCCATCTAAACTGTAGACAATGAAACAGCCAACTCACACCTCCAGCTGGAAGCTGACACCTAGAAAGGAAACAGAGACGTGGGAGCAGGGAGTGGGGCGCCAGCCTCCTGGGTGCGCTGAACTGGGCACCTCTATGTGACTCAGTGACATTATCAATGTGGAGGGAGGGGGTATCAGAAGTTAGCCTTGCCTAGGGTGTCAGACAATCTAGGGCCAGCCCTGCATGGGAGATGGAGAATGTACCTTCTTGGAGACTTCAGGAAAAGATTCTTTGACCTACAGAGCCAGTTTGGTGTAGTGGTTAAGTGTGTTGACTCTTATCTGGGAGAACCGGGTTTGATTCCCCACTCCCCCACTTGCACCTGCTAGCATGGCCTTGGGGCCGCCATAGCTCTGGCAGAGGTTGTCCTTGAAAGGGCAGCTGCTGTGAGAGCCCTTTCCAGCCCCACTCACCTCACAGGGTGTCTGTTGTGGGGGAAGAAGGTAAAGGAGATTGTGAGCCGCTCTGAGACTCTTCGGAGTGGAGGGCGGGATATAAATCCAATATCATCTTCTTCTTCTACAGGGGGTGGGCAAACAGGGATAATAAAATCCCTTGGTATTGAAGAAGAGGAGTCCATCTTGGCTCATTTCATTATTCCCAAGAACCAGTTGAAGGCCACCATTGCCATATGGAGCAAAAAAAGGGCTGGCTGTCTAAACAAAAACTCCTAGATAAAGGGGAGCTTTTAAGAGTCTGTTTAGAACAAGATCAACTAAGGAGTATATCGAGCAAGAGGCAGAGGAATTGTGTGTTTATACCTGTATTCCTTACTCAGTCTGTTGCTGTGCTCAGAGTATACACCTGGACACTTTACTTCTTTATAAATTCTTTACTGTTTTGAACACTGCTAACTGTTATCTGTAGTGCACAAACTGCCAGGAAAGAAGGGTTTGACTAGCTGGTAAATCACTATTTTCCTAGGAGTATGCAAGTATGGTAAGCCTTCCCTGTGGTAACTGGGTAGTGGGAGACACAGGCCCTGAACAGAGCAACAAAATAGCAATAGAGGAAGGGAAGTTGGGACCACTCGCCTTCTCAGTGGGTAATTCCTAAAATGACCAATTGGTGGCAGCAGTATCTAAAGGAGAGAAACCTCCAAGGATTGGTGGGCCAGGACATCAGCATATTGCTGGATGGAAATTTGGGCAGCTACTTTCATATAGACACATAGGGAGGGCAAAACAGAACAGCCCTTCCAGGTCAGTGGGGCCATTCTGTTACAGTTACTATTGACTAACAGAAAGTGTCTTACCTGCATTAGGTCTTGTCTCTCTCTCTCACCCATACAAATTGCCTTCCTGATGGTTCGGAGTTCATTCATTATTGCTTGGGCTTCATCCAATTTGTATTTCATATGGGCATTTGATATCTTACGATCAATCCTATCACACAAAACAAGAATCAGGAAATTTGCTAATTGTTGTGACTTCCACAAACAATAGTGAAGAGGGAAGGCTGCAAAGGAAAATGGAAAGTGTGCCAGTCTCCCACTCCAGGTAATAGCAGTAACTATAGTGTGCAATAGATTCATAGCACCTTGCAGAGCTTCCTACTTGCACAGTCCCTTTCAATCTTTGGGTTTGTACTCCCATGTCAAGAGAGTGACCATGATAAAAACCCTTTCAGAATGTTTATTACTATTTGTATCAAAGAGTACAAAACATTAATAAAATTACTGTTTGAACACACTTGTGACCAACACATTAACCTTTGTTACTAGAGTTACATAAACATTTCAAATTCTGCTGCATTTCAACTCACTCTTGCAATGTCTCCACTCCTTTCTCTTTGTACTGCAGCTCTTGCTTCATCTGTGCCAATTCTCGTTTTAACCTAGAGAGCTTGATTTAAAAAAGAAAGTTCAAGGAGGAAAGATGTGACTAAATAGCAACTCTTTACAACCCTTTCTCCATTTTTATAAAGTCTTGCCATTTCCTAGATTAGCCTGTATCCTCCATTGTAATCCCACCTTTCTTCCAACAAATTAAGACTGAACGTGGCTGTCACTGCCTCCATTGTTATTTATTTTATTTATAGGATTTATACCCGGCCTTTCTGCTTTCATCAGGGCAACCAGATTAAAAATATCCAGCATAAAAACACAACTTAAAAACCATTAAAACCAAACAAAATGTCATTTAAACAGTTAAAAAGTTACAATGCACAAACAATACAATCACACACAAATACATAAAAGCAACAATTAAAAATAGAACAGGAAGGAGGAATCACCCACTGATTGAAGACAGCAACAGAAGAGATAAGTCTGTCTGGAAAGAAGACAGCAACAGAAGAGGATAAGTCTGTCTGGAAAGAGAGTTCCACAGTTTCTGTGCCAAGACTGAGAGGGCCCTCTCCCCGGTTGTCACCTCTTAGAAGCTGCAAGTATCTGAGGCAGGCCCTTGGAAAATGAATGTAGCGGTTGTGTTGGTTTGTAAGAAAATAGACCTTCAAGTATCTTTCTTCCAAGCACCTTGAATTTCACCTTGTCCAATAGGAGGATAGGGACAGGGTTCTTAGACATTTGAGACTTTCCACCTGCTTATATGAATTTTGCCCCTCCTAGCTGCCAGGGAAAGGGGGTGGCAGACTGGATCTAGGAGCCACCCTGAGTGAAGGGGTGGCTGTTCCCGACTTGAAGTGGGCAGTCGTTCATTCAGTCTGAAACAAACCTACTCTGGACTGAGGAGTCAAATAATTCAGGCTAAAACATACCATTCTTGAGCACAGTGATTGAATGAGAGGTGGTTGGGAAACGTCAGCAATTCCTGAATAAAGTGGATAGGTTGGATCAATGCTAATCAGGTTTCAGGCTCAGTTACAGTACTTAAATGGCCTGGGTCACCCTAGTGGATGACTGAGGAGGCTGAGTTCATCCCTTTTAATTCTCCTTGAACTCTTAGCAACTTTTAATACCATGATCATGGTATCTTTTTTGACCGCCTTTCAGGATTGGGACTGTTCTGAGATTGTTTTGGTCCTATCTCAAAGACGAGTTTCAGAGTTTGGTGCTGAACAACTGCTGTTCTTGGGGTCCCACAAGGTTCTATCATGTCTTCCATGCTTTACAATATCTATATAAATCCACTGGGGGAGGTGTCACCTGGAGATTTGGGTTGAGTTCCATGAATATGCAGATTATACTCAGCTCCATCCCAGGCTTCCAGCGGATCATCCACCAGCAGGTAAAGATTTCATTATTTCGTTTAGTGTATCCCCAGTTACTCTTATTGGCTCTCTTCCCGATTGTGTTGTGTTTGTATGTCTATACCTTTTTATTGAATTCTTTAAATATTTTATATATACCGTATTTTAAATGCTGCTTTAATGTTTTCAATGTTTAATACATCAATGTTTACCACCTTGAAGACCCAGGTGGAAAGACAGGAAAGAAATGTTCTAAATAAATTGTATGTGCATGTATATTGTCAAGCTGCAACTGACTTACAAAGATGCTGTAGGATTTTCAGGGCAAGGGACATTCAGAGGCGATTTTGCCATTGCCTTCCTTTGCATAACAATCCTGCAATTCCTTGGTGGTTTCTCATTCAAATACTAACCAGGGCTACCTCTGCTTAGCTTCCACATTCTGATAATATCAGGCAAGCCTGAGCCATCCAGGTCAAGGCACAGAAAATACATAAGAAAAATGCATCTCCCCTGTAACTCAGAGATGTGTTCAGTGATTAAACATCTAGAGACTCTGCTGAATGAATTTCTCACCATAGCATCGTCTACAAGGTGATCATATCTAGTCTTCTGATGCCTTAATCTAGACTGTTTTAGATTGTTTTTTATCTTGTTGTAACTATTTAAATCTATGTATTGCATATTACACTCACTACATTTGCTGAGCTGACTTGTGTAACCTGCTCCAAGCCCACTTGTGGGAAGGATGGGATATAAAGCAAACAAAATATTTTATTTATTTATTTAGATTTATATCCCACCCTCCCCTGATGGGCTCAGGGTGGCTAAATAAATAAATGATTCAGTAAAGCTACCTAGAATGTTCCCTGCCTGCCTTAGGGACCGTCTCTCCCCACATGTTCCCCAGAGGGTACTTAGCTCAGGAACACAAAACTTACTATCAATCACTAGGCCGAGGGAGGCAAGACTGAAGACAACTCGAGAAAGAGCCTTCTCAATCACCGCCCCTCATTGGTGGAACCAACTGCCTTAGGAGGCCAGACCCTTGCCCAATTCCACAAGGCCTGCAAGACGATACTATTTCATCTAGCTTTTAACTGAATGACGACCACAACCGAGATATTAGATTTAAATAGATGTTTAAGATCACTGAATGCCATCTTTAAACTGTATGGAAATTAGCACCAAATCGTTTTAATCTAACGTTTAAATTAACTCTTTTTATTGTTATTCTATCATGTATTGTGAGCCGCCCTGAGCCTGCTTTGGTGAGGAGGGCGGGATATAAATCAAATAAACTAAACTAAACTTTATAAAAGTACCACCTGAACAACTGTTTTACAAAGTAAGGCTAAAACTGCAACATATTGTAGAGATCTAAAATGCTCTCTCCAAACTGATTTGTGGACAACAGAGCGGCAAATGAAGTTCAATGTAAATAAACGTAAAGTGTTGTGCATTGGGGCAATAAATGCTGATTTTACATATATGCTGATGAGGTCTGAGATGATAGTTAACCAGGAAAGTGATCCTGGGGTTTTCACCTAGAAGATAGTCAGTAACACAGAGATGTATCCATCCTCCAAAAATATGTACTCTTGACCTAGTGTGTTTGGAATACTGCAAGCCTCTCTCTCATGTATCTTTTAATAAAAAGAACTTGCAATTTAACATTGTTTTCTATCAGAAAGGCAGGAACAGAAAGACAGTTCAATTCTCTGTATTTCATGTTCTACAAATAGTTTCACGTATACTAGAGTGTAATTCTAAACAGAGTAACATCACAATTATTTTGAGAGAACATAATACATAAACAGACCACATGTTTCTATATAAGGAGTTTAACAGAAAACCACAGTCAGGTTGAATAACTTCAATACAGCAAAATTGTTTTCTTATACTATTGTTTTTTCTGAGTGTAATTTTTATTATAAAATCGAGAAAGGCCAGGGATCAGCTGTGCAGCATGTCAGTCTGAGAGGATGTACGTACAGACAAACAGTGGAAGCTTCAATGCAGCTAGTAACCTGGAGAGGCTTCCTGCAATATTCCAGCATGGAGCCTAAGAGACCATGCCACCTCATCAGTCAAAGGCCAGTATGTTACTCATATGCAAGTAACGCTGTAAATTAGAGACATAAAAACTAGAGATAAGATCTTTGGGTGTATCAACAGAGGCATAGCATCCAAATCACAAGATGTCATGGTCCTGCTGTACACTGCATTGGTCAGGTCACACCTGGAGTATTGTGTGCAGTTCTGGAGGCCTCACTTCAAGAAGGATGTGAATAGAATGGAGAGGGTGCAGAGGAGAGCAACGAGGATGATCAGGGGGCTGGAGACTAAGCCCTGTGAGGAAAGGCTGAGGGATTTGGGAATGTTCAGTCTGGAGAAAAGGAGATTGATGGCTCCCTATAAGTATTTGAAGGGCTGTTACTTAGAGGAGGGCAGGGAATTGTTCCTGTTGGCAGCAGAGGATAGGACTTGGAATAATGGATTTAAGTTAAGGGTGGGAAGGTACTGGCTGGATAATAAGAAAAACTTTTGTAAGTTGTTCAACAGTAGAAACATCTACCTAGGGAGGTGTGAGTCCCCCCCCCCCCGGGCAGTCTTTAAGCAGTGACCGGACAAACAGTTGTCAGGGATGCTTTAGGCTGATCCTGCATTGAGCAGGGGATGGGACTAGATGACCTGGATAGTGGTTTTTTGCACTGCTGCCCCAAATTTCCCAATTTTTCCTCGCTGGAAAAACTGAAGCAGAAAAAAATTCCCCAGAATTTTTCAAGGCTTTCACATCTGTACACATTCCAGGAGAAGAGCACTATAATTAACTCCTATAGTGGTGTTCTACATAATGCTGTTTCCACAGCATTACGGAAGGCATTAATGTACAAGCCCAAGTAATCCTAAATCAATGGACTTACAAAGGAGAAACTATGTTTAGAATTGCACTATTAATAACCTATGTATCTGCCACTTTTGTTCCACTGCTGTTTCAGGGTATTACAAGCAAGTTATCTATTTTTCAGTCTAATAAATGTACAGTAAAATAGTATAGGTAAGTAAAACACAGCAGCAAACTTTAAAGAAATGCCACTGGTAAACAAATGGCACAGTGTGTCTCACTGGGTTGTAATACAATTGCAAAAAAGATGCATGTTTAAGTACAAAGAAAGCATAGAAAGGAAAAAAGGCAACATTAATCATTTTTCAATGTATCAAACTAATAGAAAGAATTACTCACTCTGTCACGTCGACCTGCTATTTCTGCTTTAATCTGGGATGGGTCATATTTTGTATTGGTTGAAAATCCAGAGAATGCTTGACAGAGAAAAAAAATGTCTTCATGTTTAAAGCAGACACTTGTAAAAATGATATATAACAGTATAACTGGATAACCAAATGTTTTAGTAGTTGGATGTTATGTGCCACAGTCTTCTGCTAAAGCTAAGATTGCAACACAAAATCAAGTCATCAAGTCAGTCAAATAGAGGATAACTACAGCTAATCATTCTAAGCCACTTTACAAAATTCTATCAAACATTATTTTATATTTTAAGTGAGGAACAAGTTTCCAAACTGTATTTAATTTAAATGAAGCAAAATCATATTGCTTTCTTCTAAACCCCACTTAAGTTACAACAAGCACTATTTTTAATTATGAAAATAAAGGATCTTGCCTTCAGAAGGGACAATTTCTTCCCCAAATCAACAAAATTCAATTTGCCCGTAAGTATGAACTATAAAATTGAACAAAGCAATACAACAAAATTATTAAGATGTACAAATACTGATTTTGTTTCATACTGTGGAAACTGACCAAAGACCCACAACAAGTCAACTCTCTGGACCATGCTTCAATCCGGAGTGGTATTACAGCACTGTGGGCATGATAGAAAATCAACAGCTTTTTCCCCCCCTCATGGGGAGTCATAATTCCAAATTTTCCTTTAATCCATGTTGAAGCGCAATTGAGCATCTTGAAGAACTCTGCAAGCCAGATACCTCCAGGTAGACTACTGTAACTCGCTCTACACTTGTCTGCCCTGGAGACTGAGCCGGTAGCTCCAGCTGATCCAGAATGCGGTGATGCAAGTCCTATTGGGAACATCACAGATGGCACACATACAACCAGTACTGTGCCAGGTACACTGGATCCCAGTGGAGTACCAAGTCAAGTTCAAGGTTCTGGTACTGACCTTGAGCAGTCAGGGACTGATGTATCTATGGGACTTTCTCCTCCATTATGTCCCCAGAAAAGCATTATGCTCCTTTGATAGCAGTTTGCTTTTCAGTCCTGGCCCCAACCTGGTGGAACTCTCTGCCAAACACCATTAGAGCCCTGTGGGATCTTATGCAATTCCACAGGGCCTTTAAGGAGGCAATGTTCAGCCAGACTTCTGACTAAGGACAGCGAATGCTACCATCTTGGCTGGCACCCTCTTCTGCTCTCTGTACTCACACTAGCCCTCTTCTCCCCTTACCCATGAAGTGGTTGGCAGTCTGAATAACTCACAAACTGAGTCTTTTAGATTTATGGTACTAATGTTACTCAGATGTTTTATTCTACTTTTTATGTTTTTATTATTACTGTATGTCACCCAGTAGCCAGGATTGGGCAACCCATAAATCCAATTAATAACAACAACAACATTTTCTTAGTTAGGGGCATAACATTATCAGTCACAAAGCACATTCTTCCTTGATATTTTTGGGACATAGTGCCTGGAAACTTTTCTGGTTGAGTTTTTTTTTTTTTAATGGCCATTCAAGATGTGAAAATTAAGCTGAAAAGTCACTTTGTGGTGAGTGTGACACTCAAACAGCTATCGATTAATTGACACAAAACCTTGGTTTACTTCCCAAAAGTGTCATGTAATCCAGTGACTCACTTCATCATTTTACTTTGTGAGGAATCTCAGAAATCTTCTTAGACAAGACATTAGTCACTCTGGATGAGGGGTAGAAATGTAAATTTCCCATTTGCCTCCTCTAGGGAAAACATAACTGTATATTTTTCTAGTCCTGGAAAGCTAAAATTTGAGGGGTGGTGGCTTGCTTTTAGGAAAGCAGAAGACCACCAACCTGAGAGCTGTCAGGAAAGGAAAGGTCCTCTGTGCAAGCACCAGTCGTTTCCAACTCTGGGGTCACGTCGCTTTCACAACATTTTCATGGCAGACTTTTTACAGAGTGATTTGCCATTGCCTTCCCAGTCATCTACACCAGGGGTGGCCAACGGTACCTCTCCAGATGTTTTTTCCTACAACTCCCATCAGTCTCAGCCAGCATGGCCAATGGCTGGGGCTGATGGGAGCTGTAGGCAAAAAAAAATCTGGAGAGCTACTGTTGGCCACTCCTGATCTACACTCCCCCCCAGCAAGCTGGGTACTCATTTTACTGACCTCGGAAGAATGGAAGGCTGAGTCAACCTCAAGCCGGCTACCTGAAAACCAGCTACCACCAGGGATCGAACTCAGGTTGTGAGCAGAGCTTAGGACTGCAGTACTGCAGCTTTAACACTCTGCGCCACGGGGCTCTTGAGAGCTGTCAACCTGCTCTGAAATCCTGTAATTTTTGAACAAGCCACCATTTTGTGATTGGCCATACTCATCATTTTGTGACCGTTATCTTCCAAGATTCCTGAAGAAAACTGGATAGAAATAACTTTGATCCAAAAGCTTGGAACTAACACAGTCTATAAGTTAATTAGCAAGAATAAGATTTGTTCATGTCCATATCATAGATAAGAGCAGAAATGGCTGAGTCTTGCCAATTTAACAGAGCAAGTGACATATGTTGAAAGATATGTAGTTTTAACATGCTACTTAAAATTATTTGGCATATGGAAACCTGGAAAAATATATCATCAGTAACATCACCACCAACTTTGGTATGGTCATGGTATTGTAATGTTTGCACAACTTAAGCTTTAATTTCTAAAACAAAAAAAATTTAAACAGCTTTTAGCATTCAGTTAGTCTGCATTTCATCCTGACATTTAAAGGATATTAGCATTTCTATCTTTGAAGCTAATGTACTCCAAGAAACACAAGAGTGGCTGCTTATGTCCCCTTTCTCTTAAAAGCAATTTTTTTTGCTCAGTGTTTCTTTTTTGGATCAAAAAGAGTTACAAGCAGGCCAATCAAGTTAAGGAAGTCAGAGACTTTCATTCTCTAATACTATGCCACAAAAATAGAAGTGTCCTTATTCAAGAAACTTGTAATAGCTCAAAACAAAAATCAAGTCTCAAGGAGCCATGGACAGTTTTAAAATGAAGGGAAAATATTTTATAAACAAAATGACTCATATGGTAAAGCATCAATTATGATGAGACTGCTTTGCCCAATTCTATTTCTGTCATCATTGGTACCTTCTACCAAAACAAGGAACATAACTTTCATAGAAAATTGGTTTGGCACTTACCCTTGCAACATCAACACTGAGAATTTTTAAGATATGAATGAAGGAATGAAGGAAGACAGCAATAGAACTTATTTCATTTATATCATGGGTACAAAAATATATGCTGCATATTAAAAATTATTTTTCAAAATTGGATTTATGACAAGAATTAATAGCAATTTAGGCTTTTAAAAAAGAATAAAAATTTTATCTTGAAATACAGACCACCAAGTCAATTTACAAGTGTGTGCTTTTCTTCAATTACCCACAAGACAGTATGTGTGCTTTTTCAAAGGAGATCTGCACACACAGCACTGCATGTCAGATTGATGAATGGAAATAGTGTGGGCACATGGATCCATTTACACCCGTGGTTCCTCACCCAGCCAGAATACAAGCACATAAACATAGAATTTAAACATGAATTCAGTTTAAGAAAAGAAGTAAAACTTACAGCTCGTATAAGAACGAGTGTCATCCTCACACATTTTATGCAGCTGCTGGTATTCTTCTTGTGCTAGCTCAAAACGTTGCTGCTTAATTTGGTAGATTTCCTTTTTGGCATTAAGGGCCTCCTGGGCAACAATTAAATATTCTTTTAACATTCGCTCTTGCTCTCTTCTCCATTGCTCTCTTGGGTCCTCAATTTGGGTAAGTTCTGAAGAGAAAACAAATTAAAATATGTTAAGTGATGAAGTATCAAAACACATGAAGTATCAAAACACATGAAACAGCTGTCTACACCAGCTATGCCAATATCCCATGTGTAAGAAATGTGCAATCTTTCATATGTGGATTTTTATATGAATTATTATTTGTTACTTTGCATCTCACCCTGCCTACTGAAGAGCCATAACAACAGGCCTCATATGTATTTAGTTGGGCAAAATATTATAGTTTTGATTCAGTCTGAAACTAAAGTAGTTACTGTTAGACTAGAAGAAGGGAAACTTAACGGTTCTTGGACAGGCTCTCCCACAGGTGGTCAAATACTGCACTGAGAATTACCTTGCAAGAGTTTGAGTGATTTACTCTGTTTTATGCTTAAATTACTTGCTTCACAAATATTCATCTTGGAGATTTCTCTCTATTGCATCTTCTCCTATGTGCTATGTAACCCAGTACAGGCTTCTTATTTGTAAAAGAAAACATCCATGTGATCCCCAATGTGAGAAATTACAGAACAACCACATGTTGTATTCTTTTGATCTTGCCACCCTTTACCCTGTCATAATCTCTAACTTCAATCATGTTTGTTTCCTTTCCTATTCCATTTATCAGTCACCAATTTTAGCCCTTTCCATTAAGTATTATTATTCAATCATTCTTTCTCCTCATAGTGTTCCTATTATACTCAGGTCTTCAACCTTTCGTTGCAGCCAATCTGACTCCTAGATAATCTTGCTGGTTTCTAAATTTTGCAGCAACAACAAAAACTGTATTCCTTTTGCCATGGAAAGAGTCCCAAAGCTTCAAAAAAGACAAAGAAGGAAATGCGAAGAAGTGATCCACTTTAAGAAAAAGGGATTTTAAGCAAGAGAATTTCCCCAAAAAAAGAATTCCAGGTACTTGTATGTAGTAATATTGCTAATTATATCTTCTGCCTGTCTCCCTCAAAATACACTATAATTTCTACATCAAGTCACATACAAACTGCCTTTAACTAATAGGAAGAATGAACGTTTTCAGTGTTGCAAGTACTGCAATTACCAAAGAAACGATTTGGAAATTTCATTTATTTAGCTTTAGGAAATATTACAGTGTAAAAACATACAAATGATTTCAATGAAATTCTTTTCTCTTCCATGATCACAGACCAAGAGAAAAACTCAGAGAAAGAATATTAAAAAACACCTACTTACGATTTATATGGTCCATGTAATAAATACCAATCTGTTGATCATAAACAGTTTCCCATCCTAAAGGCAGCTCATCACCTACACAGTCAGCAAAAGTTAAAGGCTTTGTAATCCTACAATAAAAAAATGAAAACAAGTTCAAAAGTACAGCACTCAACCGAATGACCAACCACTGCCATTGCTTATGCAATATGAATATTATGAGCAACTGAAAAAAAGCATAATGACTTGTACTTTTTTTAAAAAAAATCAAAGCTATTAATTACTGTATAAGCTACATACAAATTCTAGAAATGTACTTTCAAAGGTGCCTTGGAGAACAAGAAAGACAAGATTTTTTTTTTAACTTTCTAAGCTTACCAACAATTATTATGGCATGAAGTCCTGCCACTTTTTCATAATTCTAGTAAAAATGTGGTTTCACATCAAAACAATTGCAAGTGAAACCAAACTTGCCTTACTTAATCCTTGTACTGGAATACATTAAAAATGCATTTTTGGACCTGGATAACCCAGACAAGCCTGATCTTGTCAGATCTCAGAAGCTAAGGAAGGTTAACTGTGGTTAGTACTTGGATGAGACTGTCCTTGAAATACCCAGTTGATAGGCGGGGGCATGCTTATTCAGCCACCTCCCAGAATACCCTCCAGGCCCCCAGCAGGGGTCAATCACCAGAGGTTAACATGATTTCCAGGTGCAGACACACACAGAAAAAAAAAATACAAAACATCCCAAAAGATGTATTTGGGAAAATATTTTAAGAAGACTAACTTAAAGATGCCTACCACTTCAACAGGACACGATGCTGAATTTTGACCAACTATAACAAAATACACATTGTTGCTAATAACATCTAGAAAAATAAGAATAAAGTTGGGAATGTCTTTTAAACTTCTGTGACAAATTCTGCATATAGCTGAAAATGTATGTTGAAACCAGGGGTTTTTTTGAGCCGGAATGTACCGGAACGCTGGGCCTCCCGATGTCCGGGTATCCCACAGGGCTTGGGGAGGCCTGCAGCACTTGCACGGGGGCCTCCCAATGTCATGCTGCCCGACAGGGCTCGGGGAGGCCTGCCGTGTTGGGACAGGGCCTCCTGACATCCAGCTGGCTGGCAGGGCTCGAGGGGTCAAGCTGCAGAGCCGGGGCTTTGTGGGAGTCAGCACTTTTACAGGTGAGTTGCTGGCATCCCCTTTCTTTCAGTCTTTCTTTTTTCCTTTCTTTTCTCTCTCTCTCTTTCTCTCTTTCTTTCTTTCTCTCTTGCTTTCTCTTTTTCCCCCTCCTTTCTTTCACTTTTTCCCTCCCTTTTCCTTTCTTCCTTTCCTTTCTCTTTCTCTTTTTTCTCTATTTGTTTCCAACTATCTCCCCCTCCCTCCCTTTCATTCATTATTTCTTTATTTTTGTCAGTCTTTCTTTCTTTCCAACACTCTCCTCCCTTTCATTAATTCATTTTTTATTTCTGTCAATCCCTTTCATTCATTATTTCTTTCTTTTTGGCAGTGTTCCTTCTTTCTTCCTTTCCAACTCTCTCCCCACTTTCATTCATTCATTTTTTCTTTCTGTCCGTCCCTTTCATTCATTCACTCATTCATTCATTAATTACTTCTTTCTTTCTTTGGAGAGGAGTAACAAGTGGAGTACCACAAGGATCTGTCCTGGGACCTGTTTTGTTCAACATCTTTATCAATGATTTGGATGAAGGAATAGGGGGAATGCTTATTAAATTTGCATATGATACTAAATTGGGAGGGGTTGCAAACACAGAAGAAGACAGAAACAGGATACAGGATGACCTTGACAGGATGGAAAACAGGGCTAAAATCAATAAAATGAATTTTAACAGGGATAAATGTAAAGTTCTGCTTTTAGGTAGGAAAAATCCAATGCATGGTTATAGGATGGGGGAGACTTGTTTTAGCAGTAGTATGTGCTTAAAGGATTTAGGGGTCTTTTTGGATCATACGCTGAACATGAGTCAACAGTGTGATGTGGTGGCTAAAAAGACAAATGCAATTTTGGGCTGTATCAACAGAAGTATAGTGTCCAGATAACGTGATGTGATGGTATCGCTTTACTTTGCTCTGGTAAGACCTCACCTGGAGTATTGTGTTCAGTTTTGGGCACCTCATTTTAAGAAAGATATAGACAAGCTGGAACGGGTCCAGAGGAGGGCGACGAAGATAAGGGGTCTGGAGACCAAGTCCTATGAGGAAAGGTTGAAGGAGCTGGGGATGTTTAGCCTGGAGAGGAGGCGGCTGAGAGGTGATATGATCACCATCTTCAAGTACTTGAAGAGCTGTCATATAGAGGATGGTGTGGAATTGTTTTCTGTGCCCCCGGAAGATAGGACCAGAACCAATGGGTTGAAATTAAAAGAGTTTCTGGCTCAACATTAGGAAGAACAGGCTTCCTCCGGAGGTAGTGGGCTCTCCCTCCTTGGAGGTTTTTAAACAGAGGCTAGGTGGCCATCTGACAGCCATCTGTGAATTTAGGGGGAAGTGTTTGTGAGTTTCCTGCATTGTGCAGAGGGTTGGACTAGATGACCCTAGAGGTCCCTTCCAACTCTATGATTCTTTCTCCCCCCTTTCGTGCATTCATTTTTTTCTTTCTGTCAGTCTTTCTTTTTCTTTGTCTATTTGCTTTATTTTCCACTCCCTAACTCTATCTTTCTGTCAATATTTCTTTTTCCCTGTTTGCCTTATTTCCCACTATCCCCCCTCTCTTTCTCTCTTTCCAACTCTCTCCCCCTTTCATTCATTCAGTCAGTCAGTCTTTTCTCCTGTCTGTTTGCTTTATTTCTCTCTCTTTCTTTAAGCACTACACATCTGTAGTAGTGTGTTGGAATTTGATTTTTTTCCTGGGATTGCTATATATTTATGGCTTTGTATATATATGTGGCTATATATTTCTGGACTAGAATATCTTTTTTGAGGTGTGATGACCAAAATTGTTACCACACCTCAAAAGACATTATACACTTTTGGTGATGTCAGAGGTGTGGCCTAGTTTGCAAATGATGGTGATGTCAGAGGTGTGGCCTCGCATACTAATGAGTTCCTGCTGGGCTTTTTCTACAAAAAAAGCCCTGGTTGAAGCTATTAATTTACATCTTTCTCCCTAAATACTATTACCATAATCTCAAACACTATATTGGGGGGAGGGGGGACATTAGTCCCATAGGCCAGAACTGGCCCATCCAGGACTCTTATCCAGCTCACAAGCAACTAGCCATTACCTTTATTGCCAGATGACAGAGGCTGTGCATTATGTCCCTATATACCTGGGGTGGCCAACGGTAGCGCTCCAGATGTTTTTTGCCTACAACTCCCATCAGCCCCAGCCAGCATGGGAATGGGGCTGATGGGAATTGCAGGCAAAAAAACATCTGGAGAGCTACCGTTGGCCACCCCTGCTATATACCATCACAGTGCTAATGAATAATGAGCAGTGGAAGTGAAAAGGTGGGCATCAGGGAGATACTTTAAAGAAATAGTGTAAGAGTGTTGATGCTTTACATATGGTTGTATTTTTGAGTAAAAAAATAATACTGCCAACTGGGTTTGCCCGTGTCCTTTATAAAGTTTATATCTCCGGTACATGGCATTGCATTTTATGGCACACACGGCCTGGTCTGACAAAGTGACATTTATGTCAGATCCAGCCCTCATAACAAATGAATTTGACACCTCTGCTTCATGACTGAAAAATTCCAACACAAGAAACTGATAAGAGAAATAAAATTCCCCTCTCATCAATGAGTTCAGCATAAACGTGGATACCATGATGATCTTGGATGACATGGATACTAATTTCGGCACCATGACGACCTTCATATGTTGCCCTATAGTTTGTTTTGGAATCTGCACCAATCTGCTACACAATTTATGCACAATAAATCACTTGCCCTTGATAACACACAGGAAATCTGGAAGGACTGTGACAAGTGTGCTATTACTGATTGTAGCCTAACTCATGCAACCCATTTGGCTTATCTACTGGGTTGTACTTTATATTTGGTAGTACACATATCAGCGATATTACATGGCAGCTGCTAGGGAGGCCATAAGCCTGCAAACTCACAAAAAATATGTTCATAGCAGGGAAGGTCTAGGGCCACACTAGGTTAGCCATTTCATAGACAAGCCCCTTTGCTGCTCTGAAGCAATTGGCCATTTACAACCCTATTTCACCTTGCCCTTTTTAAGTAACATGATCAAGGCAGGGAGTTGGGGGAAAGGGGGGGCACAGAGCAATCTTGGGTGATTCTGGATGACTTATCTGCTAATGGTCCAGTTCAATCTGACTTCACACCTGTTTGTCTCCTTGATTTATCTGCTGTATTTGATACAGTTGACCACTCTGTTCTATTGACATGTTTGGAAAATACTGTTTCTATGTAAGGAATAGTGCTACAGGCTGACAGGACCCAGTTTGCTACTAAGGGTGCCAAATCAACAGCCTGGGATTTGATCAATGCAGTTCTTCAGGGTTCTGTACTTTCACCCATGGTTTTTAACATCTCTGTCAACTGGTCCGGTTCCCAGCGCTGGAATGAAGTGTCATAAATACTTGTGGTATCTAGCTATATAAATAATTAATGGAGCCTCTAGAAGTACCTGCCTTTGTTCTAGGCCAGTGTTTGGATATCATGGTCAAATGACTAAAAGAACACACACTGAAATTGAGTCAAGAGGAGATTAAGGAAAAGATAGTTTGCAAGACTGCTCTTCTTGAAGAAACTGTTTTGCTTACGTTTGGGTAACATTGTCTTTTGTAGATCATATGAAGAGTTTAGGGGTACACTTGTACAGAATCTTTTTGTTAGAGAAGCAGGTTAGAGTTGTTGCCAGAAGCATATTGTTCCCACTATATCACAAACTGTCTCCCTTTCTACACTCTGCTGACACAGCTTCACTGATTCATGTTGCTTTATCCTCAAGGCTAGGCTAGGCTACACTAACATGCTCTAGCTTCCTTTAATGACAGCTCAGAAGCTCATCTATTAACTGAAGCAAGCCTGTACCAAAACGCAACACCTGCTGTAGAATGACCTACTGGCTGCCTATTATTTCTAGGCTGGCTCTATACAAAGTGCTGGTTCTTACCTTCAAAACCCTTTACAAACTGAGATTTCAGGACTGTTTTTCCCTGAACAAACCTGTATGCTAATTAGGACCCTCTCAACAGTTCTTACTGTCTTGAGCTAAGAATATTTTAAATCAATATTATTTGCAGCCTTTTGAACTCCTGTAGAGTACTATTTGTTTCTTCACAGGCTGGTACTAGAGCAAGAGTCAAACTGACATTAGCACTCTTAATCAATACCTGTTCAATGGCGACATCCAAAGATAATTCTGCCAAATCACATCTGTCCCAAGAACAGAAACAGCTTATATGTTTCTGCATATTCTTTTATATTCAAGCATTTGTTACTAAAGATGTAGACTGCTTTTGTGCTGCTGCAAGTACAGGAACATAATAATAAACAAATAACAAAATTGTTGTATTGCAACAGAGAGTAAAAAAAAAACAGCAGACGTTTCTCAATGCAAATGGCAGAACTAAACTTGAACAAATATGCTGAAAACTGCTTCACAATAAAATAACGGCCAACTTTACATGACAGGATTTGAAATATTCTCTCGTTACATTTATATAGATTTTTAAAAGTTTAATTTATGACTTTACTGAATTAAGAAAGCGGTTATATTTATAAAGTTATTTCCAGTTCTTATGCACTCTGATAATCTATATGACAGCAAGCAGGGACAGATGTGATCACTACTGTGCATCTTGACAGGTCTTTTGCAAGAAACATTTAAAACCTGCAGTGTAAAATTCAATGATATATTTCTTCCTCAGAAGCTAACATTATACAGAATTACTCTGTACTTGTAAACTAAATTGAAACTGAACTCTTGAGCCATTTATATATTTATAAATATATGTTAATTCAAGTATATGGGAACAGTTGTTTAATATATACACATTCTACTTTCAGTATGAGTTCTGACATGAAATCTGAACTTCCATCAGTATCCTATAGTCAAACAGGCAAATGTTAGAGTAGGGATCCCAAACAAGATGCCCACTGGTGCAGTGGCACCCACCAACACCTTTTCTGGTGCCCACCAATATTTTATAAAGCAGATGGGGACATGTGGGTATTTTGCCAGCAAGGCTCCTGATGGCCTCCTGAAGATTTGATTAGCTCTGCAGAATTTTAAAAAACACTGCTTTACTGTGTTACTAAAATTAAGCTGTGGTGCCCACTGTGTGTCTGGCTCCACCTTTTGTGGCACCCATTGCGCAGCAACCATTTTATGGTTATGTCTACTACACTGTTTCAGAATTCTGAAGGTGCACCTGGAGGCTCAGAAAACTTGGGGAACCCATTGCTGGAGGTTTGCTTTTTGCTGTAGTGATGACAATCAGGGTTACCTGTATATTTATGTACTTCAACTCATATCAGTTTTCACATGCACTGAATAATGTACTTTCAGCCCACTTTGCAACTAGATTTTACTGTGTGAAATCACAAGCTCCACTTGCAAACAATTGCTAAAGTGCACTGAAAGTAAATTATTTAGCCAGTGTGACAATATCATTATAAATGAAAAAAAAAATAATTCCAAATCCAGGTCAAAATTAGTTTAAAACAGAGTTACAAGATGTATTTCAACAATCTCTAGAGTTATGTTTCCACCACTGGCTTGAGCACCTTGTCCAAGAACAGAATACTGAAGAGCTGGCTAGAAAGGAAGAACTGTACATTAAATTCCAGAAGCATAGTTTTAGCATGTAATAAAGTTTCATCCAAAACCTTTACTGTTGGTCTCTACCTGATTAAAAGTCTGAAGAGGAGCAAGAAAGTACATTTGCAGGCCCATTAGAGTCACAAAATCCTTCGCTAGGATAACTTAGCATCTTGCTACCTTGGTAAATTGGCAGTTTCTCCATTGTTCTTGATATTCAAATGTTAAAATTCCAACCATGCAAAATAGCCAAGGCAGAGTTAATGGATAAGAATGAGATCCAGGGGTTTTATTTTGAGCAGGAGCATAAAGGAAAGCAGTTCTGGCTTGGTGCCAGAGGGTGTGACCTAATATAAAAATGAGCTCCTGCTGGGATTTTCTTTTTAAAAAGCCCTGTGTGAAACAATGATGGTGTCAGGGGTGTGGCCTAATATGTAAATGAATTCCTAGGATGTTTTCTACAAAAAAAGCCTTGATGAGATCAATACAGATGAAACTGAATAGGCACAATCTGAGTTAAATCAAAAGCACTTAATTATAATGAAGAAGAAGACTGCAGATTTATACCCCACCTTTCTCTGAATCAGAGACTCAGAGCAGCTTACAATCTCCTATATCTTCTCCCCCCACAACAGACATCCTGTGAGGTGGGTGGGGCTGAGAGGGCTCTCACAGCAGCTGCCCTTTCAAGGACAACACCTGCGAGAGTTATGGCTAACCCAAGGCCATTCCAGCAGCTGCAAGTGGAAGAGTGTGGAATCAAACCTGGTTCTCCCAGATAAGAGTCCGCACACTTAACCAGTACACCAAACTGGCTCTCTCTCTCTTTCCCTAAACTGCAATGATGCATCCCAATTCAATTATCTGTCATAAGCAAGTGAGCTCTTCTTTGCTCACACACTTTTCCTTCAATGGAGGGAACCATAGTGCATGCATATTCTCCCATACTAATGAATTTGGCAGCCTGGCTGAAATGAAGAAAGATCTCCTGAAATGCCAAGGGTTTTCTGGAGCAGGTGTAAACATGAAAAGAGGATGGATAGGAGTTCCTTCCATTCAAAGTAGCTCTTAAATTCCCTCCCCCTTCAAGGCAGCTCTTAAAACCCCTCCCCAAAGTTTTGCTAGCAGAATATGACTCAAACTGAAGTCCACAGCTGCTCAAAAGTTTGCACGATGTTATGTGTCACTTCAGTTAACCCTGATAAAAAGTATTACATGGATCCTGTATTTTGTTGCTGATTTTGTGCCTCACCACATTACTGACAAGGCACACGAGCTTGGTTGATTAAGCCCCTTTGAATTATCTAAGCTAGGCAAGCCATGCAATGCTTTTCACTGTGGTTTTTGTGAAGCTTCATCACTTCTAACGCAATGGTATCACTGTGATAAAGGCAGCAGAATCCCACCCAAGAATAGTTCAAAGACTATGCAGACAAAAAAATCCAAAGCTATTTCAAAGGCAGCAGAATCGCACCCAAGAATAGTTCAAAGACTATGCAGACAAAAAAATCTAAAGCTATTTCACAGATCATCTATAATGCAATCTTGGACTTATCTCTAGGGATAGCAAAGAATGTGCATGTATCATAATGACAGTCACATGCTGTTTGCCCCTTTCTAAACCGAAGAAAGAATCTTAAAGACAAAAACGACTTTTCCCTTACCCAGTTTCCTCTTAAATGAATATTAATATCAATGAAGCCAAAGTGTTTACGCTAATCACTCTACTGAACAATTCAGCTGAAATGCAAGCAAAAGCAGAAATATATTTTGGAATACATATGGAAAACCATTTAACCTTTTCCAAAAGGCAGCCACCTGACCATTATTTAAAGTTACTGGAGACATCAGACTTGCTGTAACTGTTGATTCTCACAGAAGAATAATTACCCTCACATAGAAGTGTCATTAAGCAGCTAATGACAAGATTTCTATGAGGATCCAGCACATAGAAAAATAAAGAGAGTACTGTTTGCTATACCAGTTTTAAAAACTAGTTTTATTTTGAGAAGGGATTAATTAAGAGGCTCCAAAGTGACAAATGTGGGCAGATTATTTGTCAAGATTATATCTTAATAGTACAAAATGCGGTAACAGGTCTTGGCATGTCTACATTTATAGAATTCTACTGAGTATATTAATGAGTGAGAGACAATGCACATGTAAGAAAAACTGTGTCAAACTCTTGAAGTTGCATCAGTGAAAATACATAGCATTAAGACTACATCTGCAGCATTTCCCAGGCAGAAAGTATGAGTAAAGAACAAATGAGTGACACATTAATAATGGAAAGGTACCCAAAGCTTTTGAATATACCTTTTGCTAGTACTCTGAGTTTATTATTGGACAGTAATGGAGCACAGAGAATGGCCAAAATGTGAAGCTTCTAACTTCAGGTTTGTTTGAGTTCTACTGCTTTGTTCTACTGCTTCAGACCAACCCAGCTGCCCACCTGACTCTATCTTCAGGATTGTCCATCTGACATTTTTGAAATTTTCTACTTATCTCTCTTGAAGCTGGCAAATATATTATCACAAGAAGGGAACATGGGGTAAAAGGTTTCCGTTTGACAAAACTATTCAAAGGAGTTGCTTACTGCCATTTTAAAAAGTCACATTCCAGAGCTGGAAACACAACAACAGCTTCCTTCACCTTTGTACCTACAACCTGGCCAGGGATATATTCAAGAGTTTGGGGGGTGGGGAGCTAATGTGCTTAGCTATATCTTTTCTGTTACAATCAGTCATGCAGGGATAGCCATTTATCTTCTCATAGAATTTCAATTCACATAAACTCAGCATAATAATCTACCAACTGACACACTCCTAGCAGGTTACATTCCTAATGTATTGATATAAGGCACCACATACACTGTTACTACACCAGGTTGGATCCAAAATGGTTCTTCCACTGGCAGGCGCATTCACAATTTCTCACTAGGCTGAAGCTAGTATGATCCCCCCAATATTTTCCCCAAGGGTCCTGCCTCCAACCATCAGTTGAAGCTTTCTTAAGGAGACACCAGGGGTTGAGGAAAAGAGAAAACATGAGTTATGACAGCCATATAAGTAATCACTCATCCACCTATTTCAGGAGAGTGACCAGTGGTACTTATCGTGAGAGGTCATTCTCCTCTGAGGACAGGAGGACATTTGGGTGTTTCCCACCTTTGTGTCAGGGAGGCAGGACTAAAATCTGCTTCCTCTTCCTGTGGCACTGGTACACCCATCGCTTCAGTTCTGGTAACTCTGAGAAGCAGTTCAAAACTAATAACCTTACTCAGAAAAAACAAACAGTAACAAAACTGATAAACTCAAGTAAATACAAACAGAACTGTACAGCAGCAGAGAGAAAAGTATATCACAAACAGCAAGTGAGGTATAAGAGCAATACAGAGAGGCGGGCAAGATGTCCTGTCCTCAGAGGAGAATGACCCCTCACGGTAAGTACCACTGGTCGTTTTCCCTCTGAGTCGAAGGACATCTTGGGTTTTCCTATAGCAGTAGCCTAACGGTTGGGTGGGAGATCGTTCTATTCTGAAAACACATGCTGCAAGACTTTTCTGCCAAATGCTGCTTCTGCCGAACTGTAGGTGTTAAGTTTGTAGTGGCGTACGAATGTTGATATAGAAGACCACGTTGCAGCTCAGCATACTTCGTCTATTGACGCATGATTGTTGAGTGCTGCATTAGTTGCTGCGCTTTTAACCAAGTGAGCAGTGATTCCCTTTGGAATCTCAATTTTCATTGCTTTATAAGCCTCAGAAATGCATTGCCTAATGGCATAACTAACAGCAGAGGTTGACATCTTTAAGCCCATCTTTGGAGGAGCAATGTTGATAAACATAGAGTCCGTTTTTCGGATTGCCTGAGTCCTAATCAGATAAGCTTTGAGACATCGACGGACATCCAATGTATGCCACGACCATTCTTGGGATGTTTTAGGTCTGGACAAAACAATGGTAAATGAATTTCCTGGGACTTATGGAATCTCAATGCAATCTTTGATTGGAAAGTAGGGTCCGTACGAAGCATGACCTTGTGAAAAATGCAAACTTCCTTTTTCATGGATAGTGCATTGATTTCTTGCTGATGTTACAGCTTTTAAAAATATAGTCTTTAAACGTAACCACTTCAGTGATATTTCGGCTTAGTAAGGGCCGATAATACTATGTGCAGCTGCCAAGTTGGAAACCTGTGCACCTGCGGGAGACACTTATGAGAAGCTCCCCACAGAAATCTTTGGATGTGTGCATGTTTAGCAATGTCCACATCTTGTATCAGACCGAACACTGATGACAATGCTGCAATATGCCATCGTAACATTGCTGGTTTTAAACCAGACTGTAGACCGTCCTGTAAGAATTCCAAAATATAATGAATTGATGGAACCAACGGGTCTTTGGACTTTCTGTGACACCACCTGTGGTAAGCTTTCCAGGTGATGCTATATATCCTGGTTGTAGAAGCTTTCCTGGAAGCCAATAATGTGTTGGTAATCTCTGTAGAATAACCCATCTTTAGGAAAGTCGAACATTCAATCTTCACACAGTCAATTGAAGCCAATCTGGATGAGGATGCCAAATTGGGCCCGAGACAGCATATCTGGAGAAATTTCTAGGTGGAACGGTGGAGATGTCACTAGCCTCTGAATGGTAGAAAACTAAGGATGTCGAGGCCACCAAGGAGCTACTAGCAGAATTTGAGCGCCCTGGTGCTGCACCAGTCAAAGAAACCTTGTCAATACTGGAATTGGTGGGAAAGCATACAGTAGACCCTGAGGCCACACTACCGATAAGGCATCCACCGCTGCTGCTTCCCAATGGAAGAATCTGGTGCAAAACCTGGGAATCTGGAAATTGACGGGAGATGCCAACAGGTCCATGACTGGTTGCCCAAATCTGTTGGCTATTTGTTGAAATAAGGGTGTCTTTAGTTTTCATTTTCCCGACTGGATGAACGTTTTGCTGAGCCAGTCCGCTTGAACATTGGTTGTGCCCTTGATGTGTTCTGCCCTGATGGACAACATGTGATGTTCCACCCAACTGAACAATACCTTCGCTTCTTTGGATAGAGCGGAAGATTTCGATCCCTCCTGGTGATTCAAATATGTCTTGGCAGCTACATTGTCCGTTCAAATCAGAATGTGTTGCTTTCTCACCTATTCGGTAAAGAACAGCAAGGCTAAACATATGGCCCTCAATTCCAGAACATTGATCAGGAGTTGTGACTCCACCTGCGACCACCAGCCCTGAGTCAGTATGTTGTTGAGAGTGGCTTCCCAGCCCATTAAACTGGCATCTGTGAAGATCTGGATTTCTCTGGGTAGATAATAGATTTTCCCTTGGAGTATTGGATTCCCTGGTCTACCATTTCAGAGAGTGTTTGACTGCAATGGGAACCCTGACGTGCAGGTTTTGCTTCTGCATAATTTGGAACTGAAACGGTCGAAGTAGCGGTTGCAGCGTTCTGGAGTGTAATCTGCCCCATTGGACTGCATCGATGCATGAGACGAATAGACCCATCAATTTGGCCAACGTCAAAAGGAGGGTGAGATGTTCCTGGATGACTATCCCCGCTAGGTGTTTGGTCTTCTGAATTTTCTCTGCAGTAAGAAAGAGAGAGTTCCTTCTGGTGTCTATGATCATCCCAAGATGTTCCAGCTGTTGGGCTGGTTCTAGAGAACTCTTGGGCAGGTTGATGAGAAAACCATGACTCTGAAGACATGTGATCGTCACCTGAACATTTGAATAAGATTTCTGCTTGGATGGGGACCGAATCAAAAGGTCATCCAGATACGGGTGTACGTGAACTCCCTGTTGTCGGAGATGAGCTACGACATTGACCATTACTTTCGTGAAGACTCTCGGGGCTGTGGCTAACCCGAAAGGGAGTGCCCTAAACTGGTAATGTTTGTTTCCTACACAGAAGCAAAGGAACCAACAATGCGATGGAAGGATCAGGATATGTAGGTATGCTTCTGTTAGAACCAATGACGTGAG
Source organism: Heteronotia binoei (assembly GCF_032191835.1). Taxonomy (NCBI): domain Eukaryota; kingdom Metazoa; phylum Chordata; class Lepidosauria; order Squamata; family Gekkonidae; genus Heteronotia; species Heteronotia binoei. The sequence continues at coordinate 66,870,221 of NC_083225.1, read as the reverse complement.
GAACTCCCCTGGTTGAAGCGCCTCTGTAATCATCCTGAGAGACTCCATACAAAAGTGTCGTAGTTGTATGAACCTGTTGAGAAAATTGAGGTGGAGTATTGCTCTGCAGTCCCCATTTTCTTGGGGACCATGAAGAAGATGGAGTATACCCCTTGACCCCTCTGGCTCACTGGCACAGCTTCGATGGCCAAAATTTCGAGTAAATGTTTTATAGCTCTGTCCATTATGGCCCTTTTGGTGGAACTGTGTCAGAGAGGGGACACTAAAAAACGTTCTGGTGGGATTCTTTTGAATTCTATGGCATAGCCTTGTGAGACTATTTCTAATGTCCAGCAATCTGCTTTGGATTCTATCCAGGCCTTTTGGAAATTATGTAGTCGTCCCCCCACTGGAATCGAAAGGCAGTTACGCCTTGTTGGGCTTGGACTCTCTGTCCTGTTTGTCTGGAGAATCTGGAATTGTTGAATCCCTTTCTGAAAGGTTGTCTGGGTTGATTCCAGGTAGACTTTCTGTTGTCATGTCTAGATCTAGCCAGTGTGTATGAGGAATGAAAGGGCTGCAAGAAAAAACCCCTCCGATCTGAGCGGCGAATGTTTATGGGCATAACCTTTTTCTTATCTTTAGTTTCCACTAATATTTTATCTAATGAGCTGCCAAATAATTTCTCTCCTCGGAATGGATAAGAAATCACTATATATTTTGAGTGATTGTCTGCAGGCCGTGCCCTGAGCCAAACCCCTCTTCTAGCTACAGCCCCAGAAGCCAAACCCCTGGAGCAGAAAGTGAGGGCATCTAGGGACGCATCAGCAGAGAATTCTGCAGCCTTAAGCAGCCTAGTGGTCCCATCCAGAAGTTTTTTATTATTTTCTGGTAATAACTGGGTAAGCCTTCTGGCCCAAACTATCGCTGCTCTGGATACTATAGAAAAAGCTGCACAGGGCTTTATTGCCATAGCAACTGCCTCATAGGATCTTTTTAGTGCTACATCAATTTTTCTATCCCAATTGTCCTTGAGTGAACTGTGGCCATTCTCAGATACCAATCCTGGTGACTGAAGTGCTGTTACTGCATTGGTAACTGCTGTTACTGCCTTGGTGTGTCCAGCATTGGTACCTGCAACATTTCATTTGCAAACCTGGGTAACTCATTTAACTTCTTGACAAAACCTGGAAATTGCCCATTCAGCCTTAAGCTGTCTCTCAAAGAACTGGGGAAAGGGAAACACCTTTGCTGAGGTGAATGACCGTGGAAAAATTCCCTATCCCCGGTATTCTTATTCCTAGGATTAGTCTCTGAGTTAGAGGCAGCCTCCTCAGAAGAAGGATCTTGAAGGGCTAGGGCTGCCATAACTCTAGCTAATAGATACTGGTAGTCATCAGATTTAAAGAAACGAACAGACTGTTCTGGAACAGTGACATCCTCCACCTCCTCATCAGAGATAAAATCCCCCTGATCTTTGGACTGTGACTCAGAATCAGAGACCACCTCGTCTGATTCTTCCCCTGTAAGTCTATATTCTGGAGACTGTTTTCTGGCTGCTTTAGTTGGCCAGTTACCTTCTTTTGTATGCTGTCGTAAAGGGCGGTGTGGTGGAGGAGGAAGAGTAGGGGAAGGGGATCTGTACCCCACTGAACTTGTACCCATGGTCTCTGGCCAGCACACATTAAAAATTTCAGCCGTAATACACTGCTGCAGCATGTGCATAAAATCCCTAGGGAAGGGCCCTTTAAGGCTCTGTACATTACCGGACCATTGATTCTGCTCTGCATCATTTACGGAGGCTTCACCCGACAGGGGTTGCCCTCCCGATGTGTCTCCCGCCCGGGGGTTGTCCACCGGAGCTGCCACCGCGGCTTGGGACTCATGGCGTCTAGCCATCATTGTTCGCACCAAAAAAAATCGCCCCTAAATGGCCGCCCTTGTTAGCGATGCGCTGTGAAGGGGGAGACTGCCGCGCCCGTTGGTGAGGCCGAATGCTTCTTCCCATGGTGAACTGAGCCACCTTTGCGGGAACCGTTGCTGGGAACCGAAACAAGCTGAAAAGACATGTTGGTGTCAGTTTCTTCCTCCACTGCTTCAGCTTCAGAGCCGGGAGCAGGTGCATCCTCCAGGAAGTTGTCCCTGAAGCGATTCATTCGTGCCTTTGCGATAACGCAGCTAAGTGGTTGTTTTTAAGAAGCTGCAGTAGCGCTGTTCTCTCGTCCCCGTTCTAGAAGTATTGGACTGGAGGGAACAGAATAATATGTGTAGGTCAACGGAAGAAATTAAGAAAAAAAGGTAAGTGTTTGTGTAAGGTTGGAAGAGGAAGGAAATAGGAATAAAAGTATACTAGAAAGAATGAAGCTATGGTGCTAAGCTCTAATAGTTGCTCTCCCTCTCAAGGCAGGAAAGAAACTGAAGCGATGGATGTTCCAGTACCACAGGAAGAGGAAGCAGATTTTAGTCCTGCCTCCCTGACACGAAGGTGGGAAACACCCAAGATGTCCTCCGACTCAAGAGGAAGAACCAAAATTGCCTACAAGGACCAGAAAGAGAAGTGTTGATAAACAGGATAAAAGTGTTGGTTTGAATGTGCACAATTTACATTCATTGGCAGTAGGGTAGTAAATGCTAAACTATAAAGCACTATAGCAAGAAACCTACTGGCTTTCTAGATACCACCAGGTCCATAGTTTTTCAGCACTTGCATAAAATCATGGAATACCTTGCCAATTGATAAAAATTGCTGGTTATATAGTTTCATACTATGTAAAACCATCAAACGTTCATGGTTTTTATATGAAAATGGTTATGAAGCATTGTATCATGTATTTGTCACATGAAACTAGTTATATTTATGTATTTGCAATCTGTTTAGTAAAAACTGAGGGGAAAAGAAATAATCTAATTCCAGCACCCTTTCAAAGGTATCATCCAATACTCAATGCTTGATTACAGTAGATAATAATCATTTGTGGATTCAACACTCGCAGTTTCTTGCCAGTTAGTGACTCAGTTTCTAGTCCATTTTTTTATTCCTACCTTGCAATCATTGTAATCATTTTGTATTCTGTTAGTAACCAAGTTATATTCCTGGAAGGATTACAACATCAAAATAATTTCTTTAATCATCAATGCTAAAGAAATGATTGCCAAAATTTAAACTGAGTGAAGAACTTTACCAGTCATGGAATTTCTGAAGTCAAAAGATTTAAGTCACTGTTTGTATTAGGCAAAATTCCACTTTCTCCCGTTACCACTTCCGCTTTCCTCACCATCACCAAGTTAAAAATACACACTTCCGTTTCCTCCGATTATTTCCCTTGAAGTTCCCAAGCTGTAGAAGTGTTTATTTGGCATGTCAACTTCCTATGTTTGCATTTATTTAAAAAAGATCAGCACCAAGAACATCCTTCAGTCATGACTACCATAGAAATATTTATCCTTGATAAATACTTTGTAGGTATTTTCCTCTGAACTGCATGGTGCAGCAAGTTTCATAAAGGAAGTAGTTTTATATTGTATCATGTCCAAACAAGCATAGTTAACTGAAAATGCCTAATCTAACCACTTAAATATCATCCTTTCCAGCCACTACTATATATGACTAACACAGAGGTTAAGACACTTTTCCAGTAATGTTTTATTTATTTAAAACATTTATTAGCTGCCTTTCAACCTTGTAGAACTACCTTGCAGAAGGTGGTTTACAATGTATATCATGTCATGATTATTTTAAAAAGGCCACAATTTAAGACCTCAATTAGGACTAGGACTGCCAATAAATAAAAACGAAATTAAGTCAAACGCAGTCCTAAATAAAACTGTCCACAACTGCCTCCTACTCTCTTAAAGATCATAAGTCAGGGGGCCAGGCACATCTCCCTGGGTGAGGCTGTTCCAAAATTGCGGGCTGCCACTGAAAAGGCCCTCTCTCCTGTACCCTAGATGACCTTCTTTGACTGGTGGTCAGGAGAGCCTCTCTCTGTGATCTTAATTTATGGACTGGAATGTAATGGAGAAGACTTCAGATACCACTGTCCCACTCCATGTTGAGCAAAAACAACATTTTGAATTGGCTCAGGAGTGGATTGATATCCACTACAATTGCTGTACTAGGGTCACACTCTCCCGGTAGCCCACTCCAACCAGCAATCTAGCTGCAGCATTCTGCACTACCTGCAGCTTCTGAACACTCTTCAAGGTTAGTCCCAAGTAAAGCACATTGCAATAGTCCAGTCTAGATGTTACTTGGCATTGATCAATGTGGGTAGATATGACTGAACCAAGAATGGGCAAATGGGCACAACTGATGTAGCAGGTAAAGCAGGGCATGAGTACTCAAGCCAACTCAGCCACCAGTCTAAGGTGACCTCTGTGTCAAGCAGCTTTCTCAAAGCTGCAAATGTAGCTTTTCAAGGAGAGTATAACCCAGTACAAGAAAGGAGAAATCTCAAGTCCCCAGTCTGCCTTTCTACTAACCTACAGAACCTCGGTCTTGTCAGGATAAATGTTCACCTTGTTTACAATCATCCAGCCTACTACTGACTTCCAGCACCAGTTCCAACATCAATAGCATCTTTGGAATCAGGTGGGAAATAAAGGCAGGCTGGGTATCATCCACATACTGGTGACATCAAGCCCATACATCCTGATGGCCTCTTTTGTGGCTTCAAAGATATTAAGCAGCAAAGATAAATGTTCTTTGTACAAAATTTGAAAATAAAAGTTATGATCTTATGGCCAATTTTTGTATTGATGTATAAATTATGTTGTGAATAGTGAATACCATAAACAAAGCAGCATTGTTCCTGATGAATGCTTGTGTAAGGCTATTGTTAAAATTAGTATGTGCTATTTATTGTGTAAGTTCTTCATTCTCACTGTGCACAAGCATGTCAGGTGACTGATACTTGTGTGTTTACCTCCATCCTGTGGAAGGTGTATTACCAGGTATAGGATTTCAACAAGAAAATCATTTGAAACAGCCAAAAAAAAAGCCAGAATTAATTGGGACTGAAGACTTTACCTCTCAGTTAGGTGAATTTGAGCCCTTAGAGCAGGGGTCCTCAACATGGTGCACATGGGCACAATGGTGCCTTTTGACACATTTTCTGGCACCCACCCAAGTGTTTCTAGAAAGTGGACAGGGCTAGGTGCAACTTTTTCCCAGCAGAGCATCTGAATGGCTTTGCAGATTAAGAGGTATCCTGTTAAACAGAGCTTCTGCCTAAAATGTTGAAGTTCGTATCAGACTTGCATATAATCTTGATCTCTTTGGGTTGCGGATTGATGCCCTGGAGGTTGATATGACAGGATGAATACTTTATACCAGTGGTGCCAAAAAGGGGTGGTACCACCCCCTGTGGGGTGGTGAGATTACCTAGAGCAGGGGTGGCCAAACTGCAGCTCAGGAGCCACATGTGGCTCTTTCATAAATACTGTGCGGCTTTCAAAGCCCCTGCCACCCCATTGCCAGGCTAGGAGAAGGCATTTGTCTCTTTAAACCTTTGCCAAGTCAGCCCCTCCCCCTCCCCCTCTTTCCACCTCTTTAATTCTTTCTTTCTACCTCTCTTTCTCTTTCGTTTCCAACTGAGGGAGCTAGGGAATGCTTGCCAACATATATCACTTCTAAGGGGAAAAAATCAGGCAACAACCAGTTCTAGTTATCTAGTAGTTCAGTTTATCACCGTCAATTATCAGTTAAAATTGAAATAAATAAGATGATGCACCAGCAGCTCAAGGCAGCTTTTATTCTTGCTTGATGTGCTCTCTCTCTCTCTCTCTCTCTCTCTTTGTATGTATATATACCAATTGCACAGCAAATCAGATGGAGGTGTGGTCAGCATCTTGAGAGCTGGTAAGCCAGAGAAAGTCTGGCAATGTTCATGTCTTGTGACTCTCAAACATCTGACATTTATTCTATGTGGCTCTTAAATGTAAAGCGATTTTAGCCACCCCTGACATAAATGATGCTAAGAGGCAGGGGGGCTGCTGTAGGTTGGTCCCTTTGATCACATTATTCATTTATTTACACCATGTTGGCAAATGGCACTCCAAATTTCTGCCTTTGCATAGTGCTGAAATTTTGTGGAAACGTTTGGAATTTTTAGTAAATATTCCACCAAAGCTCATCAGACCAGCAGAAAATGTTGAGAATTTTTATCTCTGTCATTTTTCAAGGTTTTGCTAGTTTACTTCTTAACATAACAGTACTGAGTGGGATTTTCCTGTGCTGTCAGTTGCTGAACCTGTTGATTACGAAGTGCACTTTTTAAGTATATGCTCAATATTAATATTGCTAGGTTATATAAGGATTTAAAATGTCTAAATAACTGTTTTCAAAAAAGAAAAAATGTGGGGCCTTAAAGGGAAATTTATGGGGAAGAAGGAAAAATTAGAGGAAATGAGGGAAAACTAAAAAGTTTTAATTGGATTTTGAATAAACAGCCAATTAACTGTTACTGTTTTTAATTTGTTATTACTTTCTTTTGTGGACTGTGCAAACTGTTGTTCCCAATAAGGCTTTTTATATGGTGTGGTGGCTCAAAAAGATCTGGGAACCATGCCTTATACTAAACCAGAACTATTTAAGAAGAATATTTAACAATATATTTTCAACTTGATATCTTTTTAAACAACAATAAGAATATAAATACAATCAAATGTTAGACTGTTATTCAGTGATGATATTAAGATTACCATTTCAGATAAAAACAAACAGTAAAGGGTCCAAAGCGAAAATAAATATTATGCATAACCAGGGCTTTTTTTGTAGCAGGAACTCATTTGCATTTTAGGCCACACACCCCTGATGTAGCCAATCTCTTGAAGCTTACAGTAGGCCCAGTAAGAAGAGTCCTGTAAACTCTTGGAGGATTGACTACATCAGGGGTGTGTGGCCTATTTTGCAAGGGAGTTCCTGCTACAAAAAAAAGCCCTGTGCATAACACATTCTTCACCGTAGATTTAAAACATTTTTTCAGTCTCAGTCTCTTTGACACTTATCAAAACAGTATTTTAAAATTCCATATATAGTTTTCATATGGAACCTTAAAATACTATTTTGTTCAGTGTGAAAGGGAATGAGACTAATTTTTCCCCCTCTTCCATATACCACTTTCTTCTAAAATCAACAGCCAAATCCTATTTACATGATTATCTTCTGGGTGGACCAAAAATGCCATGCTGAAAATGTCATCACAGTTGATCATTTTAACTAGTAACACCCTTGTACCAATATTTCTTTAAGTCATTTTAACCATGAAATATTTATATTTGGTTTCAACATGAATTTTATATTTATATATACCAACCCAACAAAAATTAATACAGTTTAACAAGATAAAATAAATTGTTCCACTTTTACAAGTTTTCTCGTAAGTGATATGAGGCAACTAGGAGATCTTTAGACTATAATACTCCATTTTTAAGTATGGGGTTATAGGAAACTGCCCATATCATAATATCTACACAATTCAAAGTAACTTTTGCAATAGCTTAACTAGACAATAGCTTTTGCAATAGCTTAACTAGACAAGAAAATAACTTTTCTTCCCACTGTCCACAAATGCAATAAGCTGGCTTTTGTCATGACAGATGAACAAAAGAAATGTGGACTGGATGGATGTTTTCACACTACACTAAATAATGAGTTTTGCAACTGGATTTTGTACTGAGAAAATCAGCCATCATTGCTGTCAATCAGTACACAGGGAACACAAAAGTATCACAATGGAGGGCTTTTAAAAATGGCAGGAGAGAAAGGAACCAGTAGTGCAACCCTCATATTAAGAACAACCTTTACCACCCCTCCAGAAAAATACTGGAAATGACAAGAGCAGCCACATGAACGTCAGGGGAGAGCATGCGAGTAATCTGGGGAAATGGTAGAGTTAGTTTCTGTCTTTAGCATTTCATGAACTCAATTAACTCAAAATGCTTTCTAACAGGTGTGTTAGAAAATCCATGGCATTAGATAAGAAGTCATGAGATACTAACTATTCATTTATTTGGTGTAGATGGACAAATTATAGTATTACATAATACTATACAGCCATCATCAAAATGTACAATAACCTCTTTTGAACAGTGGCCCCTCATTGCAAAAACAAATCAACAGGTGATGCAAGCAGTGGCTTCCAATAAGTGAGCCAGAAGTAACAGAGGCTACTGTCACAAAGAGACAGAGTGACAGTCATAAAAATCACCAGGTATGAATTCAGCAGAGGTACTAAAAGGATCATAGCAGAGGACACAGCAGAAGAGGAACATAACAGGACAGATCAGTAGATGGCAGAGCTATGAGACAACAGAATAAAAAGAACAGGAAGGCAAAGAAAGAGTCAAAAAGATGGAGGCATGATTTCTCTCACAAATCCATGTGTCATAGTGCCCTTCTAGAGCCAGTTTGATGTAGTGGTAGAATGCTTGAACTGTTTATCTGGGAGAACTGGGTTTGATTCCCCACTCCTCCATGTGCATCTACTGATGTGACCTTGAGTCAGTCACAAGTTCTTGCAGAGCTGTTCCTCTCAAGAGCAGTTTCTGTCAGAACTCTCTCAGCTCCACCTACCTCACAGGCAGTATTCCCTCTAAGCTGAGTTAGCGTGAGCTAGCTTACAGATTTTTAGCCTCCAGCTCACATAATTTTGTCTTAGCTCAGGAAGGATGACCCCAGAGCACAATAATTTATGCAGTAGCTCACAACTTTAATGCCAGTAGCTCACAAAGTAGAATTTTTGCTCACAAGACTCTGCAGCTTAGAGGAAACATTGCTCACAAGGTGTCTGTTGTGGGGAGAGGAATGGAAAGGAGATTGTAAACTGCTCTGAGACTCCTTCAGGTAGTGAAGGGCGAGATATAAATCCAATCTCCTTCTCTACACTGGATTTTTAAAAACTATTCTCTTTCTAAGGTCTCTTTCTGTTTGCAGCTGTTACGTATATCTGCATAACCAACAGTGTGATATAGCGGTTTGCATGCCAAATCAGGATCAAGGAGTCCCCTGTCCAAACCGTTGTGCTACTATGGAAGCTTGCTGAGTGAGTCTTGGGCAAGTCTCATACTCACATAACCTAGCTTACCTCACAAGATAGCTGTGAGGAGAACATGGAGGAGAAAATAACGTAAACCACTTCAGGTTCTCATTGGGGAGAAAGGTGAAGAATAAATGAAGTGACTAAAAACCAACTTCATGTATTTGATGAAGAGAAGTTTAGTCACAGAAGCACAGCCATAAATAAGTTTTGTTGCACTTCAAGGTGCCACATGACTTCTGGGGGTTTTGCCATTACAGACTAATATCTGTAATTCACCTGGAATTATCAAACATCACACTGTTTTCAACTTTTCTTTTACCTAACTTATCAAATAAGCAAAACTACAAAACTATAATGTATTTGCTTAGGTATCAGAGTATAGCAGTTCATATCTCCTTCTGGCAGCTGTGTTTGAAAAGAACAAAGCTACTTATTCTTCTAAATTCATAAATATACTAAACAGTGTAATTTTTATAAACTATACTTTGACTTATGCATTTTCTGTTCTTTAAAGATGTTTAGATTTGATAAGAAAGCCAATATTGCATATACATTTACCCCAACATTTATACCCCCCCACCAAAAAAACGTTAATTTTTGAAGGAAGGGAAAAGCTAATTTGGGGAAACATGTGGGTAATAAATTAACAACATTGCTCCACTTGTCTGAGGCAGGATATAACTTCTGCTGATGCTGCACAAATCTTGGATTGTACCCTACTAATTAAAGAGACTACGATCAAACTGCTCATAGGAACCAAGTGAGTATCAATTATTCCAGCAAAAGTACCTTTTCCAAGTATGCAAAGGCTCTCTTTGGATTTACAGAAGAAAAATATTTTGATCTGGAAAGGGAAACAGCATGTATAGGACCTTGCCTGGCACACTGGAAATATTCTGCCTGAAGGAGCTAGTGCAAGCATACCATTCATTCCACACCTCATAAATGCCTTCTTGGAGTTTCTTATATATAACAACGTTGCTTTAATGTTAAAGCTACAACTCTATCCTATTTGTTGTTCAAGAGTAATTTTTGTCTCCCCACCCCAAAGCTGAACACCTTGTTCAATAAAATCTAACAGAAATTCTGAGATAAAATGTTGGCTTAGCCTCCCCTCTCCCCTTAACAAAAATCTATTCTTTCCAAGTTATTAGCCAATAAGTTTTGGAGTTCAACAAGGGCTGTGTTTCAATTGTGAACAGTACAATACCACATAGAAAACTGTTTATAAAGTAAGTTTCTTTACAAAACAAATGCTTGCATTTGTTCATTAGTTACAAAAGCTGAACAGTGGTGACCCTAATGGGAGGGGGGGGGGGTTCATATTCCAAACTTTGACAAAAGACACCACAAAGCTTTTTTAAAAAAAACGTGATGACTTTTTTCTTTAAATATACATTTGTTCCTACTCACTACAGAATTCACAACCTACAAATTCACAATCCTTCACTTTGAAGGTTTCTATTTATGGAATAGCAAAGTGAATGTGTTTCTATGAGCAGGGCACATATTTTCCATGGGACCAGAGCCATAATTTATTTTCAAATTTAAAAAACACATTTTTATGCTTCAAGTCTCATCTTAAAACAGCATTAAGTTCCCTTTACACAAATACAATCCATAATGCTTTAGGTTTTCTAATCCTCTAAAAAAAACCCTGCAGAACAATACCTGTAAGAAATAATTATGCAAAAGTCAAAAACCCTTGAAGTTCCACTATGCAAAGATAGCTATTTGCTGGTATGCCACATATAAAACCAGTGTATGAACAGCTTCCCATAGAGGTAATGGAAAATCTTATCAAATGCTGCAGTATGTAATATAAATATTTAAGCAAAATCATGAGTTTTTTAAAAGAAATTTCTAAATGTGTGGGAAACACAAATACTTAGACACAGGAACAAGCTGCAGGCCTGTCCTCTCCTCTACTAGAATAATTTTGAAGGTGAACGGATTCACCTCTCAAAAAATGGGAAACGGCTGCCCTCATTCATATTATAGAGTGGGACATGACCTGGTCGAAAATATAGAAGTGGATGTCATGGTCCACAAAAAGTTCTACATGCATAAGGTTGGAGAGGCGGTGAGGCCAAAAGCTGAGAACACAACCTACCCTCCAAGCTACATGCAAACCTACATTTAATCAAGTCTCCCAGTACAACAAAGGTAAAGCAATATGCATTGAAAATTTGCAAAAGAAAAATAAGCTATTAGATTTTTCTTCCATTTTTCTATATTTGAGTATGCGTTATTCTTTGTACAAAGAAAAAGGGCAATTTTCCAAACTGATCAAAGGCAATTTTAACCTAAATAAAGTTGTTCGTAAGCCACCTTTAAACAATGTTAGAAAAGACAAGGGTAAAGAAAAGGAAAGCTCCCCTGTGAAAGCACCAGTCGTTTCCGACTCTGGGGTGACGTTGCTTTCACGGCAGACTTTTTACAGGGTGCTTTGCCATTGTCTTCCCCAATCATCTACACTTTCCCTCCAGCAATCTGGGTACTCATTTTACCGACCTCGGAAGGATGGAAGCCAGAGTCAACCTCGAGCCGGCTACCTGAAAACCCAGCTTCCACTGGGGATCGAACTCAGGTAGTGAGCAGAGCTTAGGACTGAAGTACTGCAGCTTTAACACTCTGCGCTATGGGGCTCTATGTCTTAAATAAATCAGTCATAAGATGTGTAAAGGTGTTACACTTTTTCTGTTAACAATGCCCATCATAATAGCCAATGATATGCTAAAACTTACAAAGGAAACATCAGGGTATCAGAACTCTGCCAACCCTGAACACAAAACTTATACAGAAATGCTTTGCTACCACCAACAACCTAACTGAGAAAAGTTCTTCTTCCTAGAATACATTTCACATCTACCTCTTTCATTCATTCACAACACAGTATCTAAACAAGGCATGCATGCTTATATCTACATTCCATTTCAGATATAGTATAGAAAAATTCATGTACAATCATTATATATGAATAATTACTGCCTTCTTAATCATCATCATCCAGGAGAACAGTCTTTCTCACTGAGAAGAAAGGCTACATTTCTGGTACATTTTAGCTCTTAAACAAAGTTTCAAGCACTGACTTGAATCTCACTTAGATTTCCATGGGTGCAAATAAGGGGGGCAATATTTGCCTAGTCCTTCCTCACGGAGGAGCCCAAAATGCACCCTGGAATGCTGCTCCTGGGGAATCCCCAAAAATAACTTAGGGAAGAATCAGAAATAATAATAATATTATCTCTGGGAGGTGGGGGTGGTCAGCAATGATGTCCAGGAAATCTACACTGTTACATAACTTGTAATGCAATCCTAAACATACATTAGACTTTAGTCTAAATCCACTTATGACGATGGATTTTTTTTTGCTAAAGTAACTTGCAGGGGTGTCGAACTCATTTGTGATGAGGGCCGGATCTAACATATCCGTTATAAACATAACATCTGTTTATAACACTTTATTGTTAACGCCTTATTGTTATGCTAATTTTAATAATTGTAATTGTTTTAACTATGTTTTTATAAGTATAATTGATGTAATGTGTATTTTATGTTGTGAGCCGCCCTGAGCCTGCTCCGGCGGGGAGGGCGGGATAGAAATAAAAAATTATTATATTATTATTATAACATAAATGAGACCTTGTTGGGCCAGGCCATGCCTGGCTGGGCCATGTATGTACCTATTTAAGATTAGGTAGCAGAGATATAAACTTTATAAAGGACACAAACACAATTAAAGATGTTTAAAACTTCTTTAAACATGCTTAAAACATTAACACTCAGTCTTAAAGGTGCTTTCATTGTATTTCTCCCATGGAAACTGGGCAAAGGAAGCTCTGCGCTTTCCTTCCCCAGGGGACTAGGAGGGGGAGGAGCCTCAGCCAAGAGAAATAAGAGGTTTGGCTCAGTAGCTTTGCTGTGCGATTGAGACAGCCTTGCAAAGCAAACTGTTATGCAGAAGGAAGCAAAAGAGAGGGAGAAGGAAGCATATGACACCAGTTGCTCGGGGGCCTGATACAGCCGCACGTTTCACACCCCTGAGTATGGGATTCAGATAAGTAGCTATGCTGGTCTGAAACAACAGAACAAAGTTTGAGTGCAGTGGTACCTTTAAGATCAAAAAGGTTTAATTCTGAGTATAAGCTTCTGTATGCATGCACACTTCACACTTGTTGATTTTAAGGGTGCCACTGGACTCAAACTTTGTTGTGTGTATAGGACTGTACTGCAAAGTTGTGCTCAATCTCAGATTATTGTAAGGCTTTAGAATTAGTTCATTAATTTTATGTTGTTCCAAGTTAAAGACACTTTAAGTGGAATGTATAGTATTACAAGCCACACATGTTTGGAGTTTTTTTAAAAAACAGAGAGCTTCCTACTTTTGTTGATTGTCCATTTAAACCCAGGTGTATTTAGAAGCACTCTTCCTGATGACTAGTAAGCTCAGCTGTGTTGGCAGTGCTGACTGATTTTGTTCAGCTCTTTATGCTCATATGGGAATTTGCTGGCCTGCAGTACTCTGAAGTTTTACTCTGTGTTTCAGCATAATTCCTTTATAAAAAAACTCAACTACAAAGGGTATTTCACAGTATCCTGAATTGCACAGTACAGCAAACAAGCATCTAAGAATATTTCAAAAAAATTGAGTATGCTAAAGAAAACAAGCCACTGATAAGATAATTAGGTTGTTAAATTCAAGCAGCCATATTTTAGTTTATAGAAAATGAAGTTTTAAAATAATCCAATTATACACTCCTTAAGACCTATACTAAAACCTTCAAGATAAAAATCATTAAATGTAAGAAGAAATAACACATGCACACCTGTTATTACAAGCTTCTCCATGCTATTGCAGGGTACCCAAGTTAAGCGACAGACAAAACCCTTTATATCAAATTAATTACAACTTTCACAAGAAGTTCCCAAACCAGTTTTGTGCCTGAATCATGGATGGGAACTTCAGAAGCATTCTGCCATAGATAGCTGCAAATTCATTTCCATTCCAAAATATTTGGGGCTGTAACACCAGCACCCAGAGAACATGGGGAACTTGTAAGGCATTTTTTACTAATCTATCTACACATACACTAAACTGTCTACACATACACTAATCTATCTACACATATAACAGCCTTGTGACACAGAGTGGTAAAGCTGCAGTATTGCAGTCCTAAGCTCTGCTCACGACCTGAGTTCGATCCCGGCAGAAGCTGGATTCAGGTAGCCAGCTCAGCCTTCCATCCTTCCGAGGTCAGTAAAATGAGTACCCAGCTTGCTGGGGGGAAAGTGTAGATGACTGGGGAAAGCAATGGCAAACCACCCCATAAAAAGTCTGCCGCAAAAACATTGTGATGCAATGTCACCCCAGAGTCGGAAACAACTGGTGCATGCACAGGGGACTTCCTTTACCTATCTACACATATACCCAGGTTAATTAAATAGGACATATTCCCATCTTACAACCCATCCTAAAAAAACGTTACTCCCAAAACCCATTTATCACTCCATTTCCCAGATCTTTTAATTCCAATGGATACTATTGTTTAGCTCACATTCTGTTATTTCAATCAGTCTCTACAGATGCAATGAACTGATGCAATCAACCCATGATGAAAAAGGGGAAGATGCCACTTTGAACATTATGCTGGCAACCTTATTCAAATTCAAATACCTTTAATGGCAACCTTATTAATGTAGCCTGAAAATTACAAATCTGATCTTTGTCAGAGGGGAGAGGCACAAAGATGACAAGTTGGCTCACCTGCAACCAATTATACAAGACTAATTCTATGCATGGGCAGATGTCCGAACTATTAGCATAGGAAAATAACATATATAATTCAATTAATGTATTTGTGTCAAACAAGACAGCAATTTTTTCTTCTTCCCAGCATGCCAAAGGTGCAACCTGAAACCTTCTAGCAACATCCTGTGCCCACTGAAGTCAGCCAAGCAACCTACACAGGATACAGAGAAAGAGGCCTTAAGATCTCCCCCCACCCCCCAAATCCAACCCAACTTTTTAACACAAAATATGATGAAGAATTCTGGAAGACTCAAATATGTATATATAGTCTTATTTTTACTGATCTTAATAAAAAGTATTACTTTTTAAAGATTTTGCTATGGACTAGCACAGCTACACAGACATCTTCCCAGTTATGTTGGAACAAGTCTTTTTTTGGATGGGGAAGAGTTAACCTTACCTAAAACACAGATCTGAATATACCACATATAACTACAGTTTTAGATTATCCTTCTCTGTTCCTTTTCAGTGAAAGGATTTTTTTTTGCATTTTTAATGGATGGGGTGATCTGTAAAGCTCTTAAAGTATTAAAGAATATCTGAGGTGCAGTAAGGAATTTAAGTAGTATTTCTTCCCACATGCAATTTTTTTATAACTCACAAAAGAGATCTGTTTTATACTGCATCCTGAATACAATATCCAGACTTGAATACAACATCCAGACCTTCTTCTCTTTACTGCTTAAAAAGAAATACACAGAAAGTAAGATTCAGACCAAAAATAAAGAGTTCACTGATGGCTTAAATCCCATTTTAAAAGTTCACCGCGAAAACATCATGATGCGATATCACACCAGAGTCAGAAACGACAGGTGCTTGCACAGAGGACTACCTTTTTTTAAAGATCTAAGACAGGGGTGGCCAACGGCAGCTCTCCTGATGTTTTCTGCCTACAACTCCCATC
The DNA here is from genome assembly GCF_032191835.1 of Heteronotia binoei. NCBI lineage: Eukaryota > Metazoa > Chordata > Lepidosauria > Squamata > Gekkonidae > Heteronotia > Heteronotia binoei. The sequence continues at coordinate 66,854,485 of NC_083225.1, read as the reverse complement.
AGCCCCAGCCATTGGCCATGCTGGCTGAGGCTGATGGGAGTTGTTGGCAAAAAACATCTGGAGCGCTACCATTGGCCACCCCTGATCTAAGAGGCCACTGGTCTAAGTGTGGGGGGGGGGGAACCCTGAAATTTTCAGTGGCCAAAACACTGGTCATATGTTTTCAAGATTATTGCTGTATTGGCCATAAATTAAGCAGTCATCTAAATTTATCTCTGATGCCAACAAACCATCACCTAACATCCTCCACTCAAATTTGTAAGCAAGGTGGAGATTTTATTGAAACCAAGGCACTCTATTGAAAAGCTTCATCCAAACTTTCATATAACACTCAATTTTTCAAGGTGTGCTAAATAGCCTATGCCAGTATTTACAGTCTTACCTTGACAAAAACAAATTAAACAAATTAATGGACCCAACTAAACACTATTTTAAATATTACATTTATTAAGTTGACCTTTTGAATGAAATTTTTAATACCGTTGCATCAACTGAGAGTTTAAACATACTAGGATGGATTAACTGCTAATTTCAGAGTTATGATGAATTCATTGTGCATCCATTTAATCCTTTCATGCCTTCTGCATACATGGCAACAATGCACCTCACAGAACTATACAGCAATCTTTTCTGAAACCTCAAAATATTAAAAGGCAGAGTCTTACTCCACAAACTATGACAGGAGTAATTTTTATCCTACTGCCACATACACCCAGACAACACAATCACTGGACCTAACAACATCAACTACACCATCTCAGGTTCATTCACATGCTCATCTTCTAACATTATATACGCCGCTAAATGCCAACAGTATCCTTTGATTCTTTACATAGGGCAAATACACCAAACCCTACGCAAAAGGATAAGTGTATACAAATCTGTCATCAAGAATCATAAAATTAACATGTCAACCTTCCAGGACATTCTATGAGTGACCTCAAAGAAACTGTTTTATTGCAGAGGGATTTCTGGAACAGACGAGAAAGGAAAACTGCTGAGTTGCAAGTTATTACAAAACTCAGAACAATGGAATCCCCAGGACTTAACAAGGATATTGAGTTGTTTTTATCTTACTGCCTATGCTAACCTGATTTAGTCCTTACATCTGTAGTCTCACAAATCCCCCAGAAGGGCCATACATCCTTTTTATTTTATTTCTTATTTGGAGTAACAGATTAGAATAGTAGATGTAATGTAATGAACGGCAGCACATAATGTAATTTGGAATTGTAGATTGGAATGTATTTCTCTGGTCAGCCAATATCCCCACTTCAAAGAAGATGCTGCTGCAAGGTAGCCTCCATGCTTCAGAAAAGACAGATGGAGCATAATGGCAGGGTCTCAGTTAATTAATCTCAGCATTCCAAAATTAAGGATATATCTTTCCACCAATCTCAAATCCTTTACTATGTTCCCCCCTCACAAATTAAACCCAGCAAATGGTAGCCATATAAACTAAGCTTGTTATTCCTGTTTGGTCCTTGAATCTGTAAAACATCTTCACTACACTGTATGCGAATCTACTGCTCACCCTCTACCTGTATATATGGACTGGTAATTTCATTTTATTGTATCTGAAGAAATGTGCATGCACATGCAAGTTTATACCTTGAACATAACTCTGTTGGTCTTAAAGGTGCCACTGGACTCAAGCTTTGTTCTGCTGCTTTAGACCAACATGGCTACCCACCTGAAACTAACCATCCTGTTACTATGAAACAGCATTCAATATCTTTAACCATCTTGCAGATAGCCAAATGATTCAAAGTGATTAGGTAGGGAAACTTTAGTTGAGTTGGTTTCACCCTACTCTCAGATTGTTATTGCATCAGGCCAGTAAAGATTAGTGGGCCAGTAGTTTTGTAGACTTCATTTGGAAGCCTAAACAACCTCACTTCAACCACACAATGCCAAAATAAATATTTAAAGTACTTCAAACAATAAGCATCCGGGTCTGGACTCCACTTCAATGCTCTGAACATTCTGTGATTCTATGACAGTGCTAGCAAATGAGGAAAACAGTTCTGGCTACTTAACAGTCCTTAGAACTGTCTAGAATTTTTCCCCCCTTAGACCTAAAGCAGCTTTAAAACATACAGGTAACACCCAGTAGCATCTCCTATTCAGACTAAGACTGAGGAAGATTTCCAGTAGGTCAGGTATGATCCTTCAAATGTATTCATAGCTTCTTCACTTTGCCCTTGAGAAGAAATGGGGTAAGTTACACAATTACCAACTGCTTTAATCCAGTCTTAGTTATACTTATTGCCCGGTTACTTATGCATTCCTGGCAACTAACACCCCACCACCATCTATATGTAAGGCTTGAAGAATTTCGTTTCAATGTATCTGAAAAAGTGCAAACACAGGAAAGGTAAATTTAACTTTGTTGGTCTTAAAGGTGCCACTAGACTCCAACTGTGTTATACATACCCAGATTCAGCTTTCACTGGTGAAGAATGCATATTAATACTTTTTTTTCAAACAAAGAAACATGCAGTACACACATCCTATAGCTATGTTCTGGAATCTGCTTGTACATAAAGCCTGTTAGGCAAATCACTAGAAGGGGGGCAGGAGGGGTTGCATCAGTCCTTAAATCTCATGACCTCTTCTTACATGCCCAGGAATATGCTGATTGCCACTTTGGGGTCAGACAGTGATTCTTCTCCTGGCCAGTTTTATCAGGGATCTTGAAGAGGGTTTTTTTAAAAAAAAAAAAATCTGGGCATGGCACAGGGGTCACTGGGTGTATGTGTATAGGGAGGAGGTACTTATGAATTTTCAGCATTGTGTAGGACTAGATAACCCTGGAGGTCCCTCCCAGCTCTATGATTATAATGTTTGTAGAGTAAACCATGTTTCAAAACTTAAGAGCAAGCATGTGTTTCTCAAAGAACTACATGCTACATGGCTTTGAAGCTATGGAGACTTTTAAAAAGTAGGGTTTGAATGGGTATGGAAAGGAGACTGTCCGTCATTCAAAACAATGCCTAGGGTAGCTATCTGGATCTCAGTTACTGAGCTGAACAATCACAAAATAGACTTTTTTTAAAAAAAATGTAAAATTATTGCAAGTTAGGTCAAGACTCTCCCTCCCTTTTTTAAAGAGTAAAAATTGCACACATTTTTAACTACACTCTTTAACAAAGACACAATTTAAACATTTCTGGGTCTTACTTAAAATTCCATACATATTTTTGGTAAGGTAGTTCTGGCTGATATTCAAGCTTCCAAGTTATGAAACCACAACGCAAATATAGAAAATACACAGAGATATTTCTTGTTTCATGGGCATGTAAAGTACTGGCAAGTGTTCTCAATAATTTTCTTAGAGATTTAGACAAAAGGCTTGTGACTGGATGCACGCTAACAAAATGATCACTTGCATGAAACAATAGTCTATCAGATAAGGAAAACAGTTGTAATCTCATTGGAGTTGGTCCTAGTTAATATTTATCTATGCATTTGTCACCATATTTTTAGAGCACACATTTGGAAACAGTGCAAATTACCAACCTGAGAGAAGCAAATTCATTGTCCAACAAAAGTTCCAAATTCTATAGCCACCATTAAAAAAGAATGTGCAGGATGAAGTTCAATTGCTCCTCTGTCAGTATACAATATTTCAATAGTCACTGTTGTGTACTGCAGCATAAATTGCACACCGCATGGGAACCAGCAGTGTGGCACCCTACAAGAATACCAACTACCACAAACCCTGAAAAGTTGATGCAAACCTACATGTCTAATATTTGAGACAATATTTTAAATAAGATAGCAAGAATCAGCAGCACATCAAGAAAAACATGCCCCATCTGTCATACTACTGAAAAATGTTAGTACAGGCCCTATGAACCTCATGACATGCAAATGATTTGTCACTGCATCCATTTCTTCAAATTAATCTCAAACACACAGCAATTGTCCTTACCCTCATCTATTTTCTGCTATTTGTTAATATTTCGTTATCTCTGTCATTGCTTGGCTATATTCATCTCATCAGGGTTCATGAAAGCATTCAAAAAATACAAACTCTTATTTGTTACACTACACATGGCCTCACTCCTAAAACCACATTCCCCTATGGAAAATCTTAGTGACAGCAGATACAGTCCTAAACACAGCATGCACTACTTCTCTTTTACTGTTACCTTATACAATAATCACAAAAGAAATAAGATGTTTATCAAAAATATAACAAAATTCCTGAACAAATTCACCTATCACTTAGCAGCATTTCCCAATCATGCCTGTGAACAACATCTGAGCAAGACAGTTTACTTGACTAGCATCAAAGAATGTATCTAAAAAGACTGCATTATCCTATCACAGCATTCCATTCTTGGTGTTTCTAAAAGTACTCTCAGTAGTATTTTACAAGTGTAAAGTGGCTTTACTACAATTTTACTCATTCACTTTACAACTGTCAAGTATTTTTTTGAAGACATAATTCAATATACATTAACATCTATGAGAGCATGCTTTATGGCCCCCTTGGCCATTACTACAGATAGTGCCTGGATTTAAACATACATACTTAATGAACCAATTCCATCAGTGCTTGCTCAGAAGTTAGTCCCATCAATTTCAATGAGACCTGTTTACAAATAAATATGCATATTACCACAGCCTTAAATCCTTTTAAAGGATACTGTGCAAAGTTTGTTCTTAAAAAAGCAGCAATATCCTATAACATGCACACAAAGCATTATTATTATAAAACAAGACCCCAGCAACATGTACACAAAGTCACTTGTGCTTGAAGGTACAGAAGACTAGTTCTGAAACCACTGTTAACTTTTATAAAAATACCATCAGAATACAAGTTAATGCAACTGATGCTATGTATATTTAGTGTTTATCCCTAAAACGTAAAAACACAAGACAGCATATTAAAAGAAGCAGAATGGCTTAAAACAGCAGCCTGGGAAATAAAAAACATTGTGTTGAACCCCCACCCCCCCTTATGTTTCCTGCAGAGATTCAGCACAAAGATAGAGATGCTGATAACAAAGGCCCCTGAGTTACCACAGATCAGAGACTGATTTCCACCACCACCACCCCCATCCAAATGTCAAAATTTGGAGTTGGCGAAAAGAAGTCTGAGTTCATGATTGTATAAGAGAGATCTGGATTTCAGCATGAAGTATCAATTTTTAAAAGGAGCTTCAGAACTTGCTGCAGTGAGCTGGGGCTTGAGAATCTCTCAAGCGCGTGTCCAGAGAGAACAATGAGGGATACAACCAGGATAACTAGGATTAACTTTGTTCACAAGGAATGATACGGAAAGGCGACATTGCAGAATGAAAGATTCCCTGGATTCTGCAAGATTTGTGGAATAAGCAGGGACTCCTGAAACTGCCTCTGGGGAATACCCCTTGAAATTAACTGCAAGGCCATAACGAGACAGCCAAACCTCTTTCTGTTTGGGAAGAGGAGAAAAGGAACTCTAAAAAAGCCCAGTCAAGCACAGAGACAGCTTGTCAGTCGCCACACCAGGGATGCTCTTTCCCGGGGCCAAAGGCTTCTTACTCCTAAATACTAATATTACGGCTTTCTGCCGCTGGGCCGGGCCCCTGAGAGTCAGGGAAGGCAAAGGAGACGGGAAGAGGGGGGCAGCCAAACTTTAAGACAAGTTTCTTCCCCCCAGGCAGCCCCCTAAAGGACTGGAGGATGCGGGCCTGTGCCTCCTGACCTGTCCCGCGGGTCGATCCACGAAGTCTGCCGCGTATTGTGATCGATGTAGAAGACGCGCCCGTCGTAGTCTCTCGCCTCCTCCCAGCCCGCGGGCAGAGGCAGTTCCGAGCTCTCCCGGCCCCGCGGCCCGCCGCCTCCTGACACGACAGGCGACTGCCCGGTCCCTTGTCCCATCACGGCGGCCTGCGGTGGCTGCTGCTGCTGCTGCCGTCGCCTCCTGCGCCCTCCGCTCAGCCACGGCATGGCCACGCCGCAGCCGCCGCCGCCACTCCCGGGCCGCAGCCTGGGCGGCAAGCGCTCTCCCTCCAGCAGCCCCTCTTCGGCCGCGGGGCCCTGGCAGTCCTGCGCCGCCTCCAGCCCTGACTAGCGAGCGGCCCAGGCTCGCGGAGCTGATCTCGGGCGGTCCCGGCTGCAGCAGCGCCGCCGCGCCGGGCGCATCATCCTCTCGCTTTCCCGCCTCCACCCCTGGCCGGGCCCCGGGACCAGCCCAGCTGCAGCCGCTGCCGGCTGCCGTTCCTCAAAGGCCGCCCCTTCTTCGGCCGAGGAAAAGACCGCAGCGTAGGCCGCAGGCCGCCACCGTGAAATTCCCGCCCTTCCTTCCTTCCTTCCTTCCTCTCGCCCTCCCTCGGCAGCTCAAGCTCACAGCGGCTCCCTCAGCTCCATCCAGTCGGCGCCTGCCCCGCCATCTTCCTTCCTTCGGCCAGGGATCCCAACACCCTCCGCCTCCCGCTCCGCCTCTTCCCTTCTCCGGGTGCTCCTGGAGCCGTCTGAAGCCAGCCCTGCTTTTCCCGTTCCAGCAGGCTGGCTGGCAGGCTGGGCGAGGCTCTGCCGTGCAGAAAGGGGAAGAAAGAAGACAAAGCGGCGGCAGAAGTTTGCTCCCAGCTCCAGAATGCAAGGAAATGAAGCACAAGATGGAGCTTTGGTTTGTTTGTAAAAGGTTGAGTTCGAATTTAGTGTAAAAAAATAACCCGGGCCAGTCCTTCATTCACACGGAGAGTCGCTAATTTCAGAAAGAAACATTTCGGATTCCTCACACAGGAGTCCCTACATCTTTGGAGGGCGCATGTGAAGTCTCCAGGCTGCCAGATGGTCGTGGTTTAAAGGCGCCCCGTGTACGCTAAACAGGGCGGGGGGTGGGGTTTGCCTCTGCGATGTGTGTCTTAGGGCTCCCCAGTCACTTTATCAAAGAAGCAGGGTCCCAACATAAAAGCCACTGTTTATTCAAAGGACATTTATGTCTACAGGTTTTCAATTATTATATTTATCATTGCAGTAAGTTTTAGGATACAAAAAAAGTTACTACCAGAATGCCAAAGGATAACAGATGGATAAACTGTGGCAGGTCCTTAACAGATTTTAGGGAGAGCTAATTTTTAATAATTGTTATGAAAACCTAGTGTCCCACTGGTTGAGAAATGCTGGTATAAGGCAGTGTAATTCTCTAACTTTTTGAAGAGGGACCTGTTTCTAAAAATCATTTGGGAACAAATGACGGCAGCTTACACCCAGTTAGGATTTAGGGTGGGGGTGAGGACCCAAAGATCTGGGTGGTATGAGGAGGAGACAGAATTGTTCAGATGCCTGTGTAGGATCTTGCCAATCCTGGGACCAGTTGCTGCTGGTAAGGAGAGAACAGGTATGTACTACAGAACTGCTTTTTGGCTACCAAACTGCAGCACTTGTATTGGGGAGCATTGCTGTAATGTGATATAACTGAGTTCTGGTCATTCTTTTCTCATCCTTGGGAAACTGGGAGCCAGTTTGGTGTAGTGCAGGGGTGGCCAAACTGTGACTTGGGAGCCACATGTGGCACTTTCACACATATTGTATGACTTTCAAAGCCCCCACCACCCCATTGGCAGGTTTGGAGAAGGCATTTATCTTTTTAAATCACTTCTCCATGCCAGCCAACAGCTAGAAGAATGCATTTAAAGTTAAAGTCGCTTTCTTTCCACCTCTTCCCTATCTATTTTCCTTCCTTCCTCATCTGATGTTCATGTCTTGCGGCTCTCAAACATCTGCTGTTTATTCTGTATGGTTCTTATGTTAAGCAAGTTTGGCCACCCCTGGTGTAGTGGTTAAAAGAGTGGCAGACTCTAATCTGGAAAACTGGGTTAGATTCCCCACTTCTCCATATAAGGTCTGGTTGACCTTGGGCCAGTCAAAGCTCTCTCAGACCCACCTACCTCACGCGTTGTGGGGAAAGGCAGACTCCTTCAGGTACTGAAGGGCAGGGTATAAAACCAACTCTTCTTCTTGGTATGCCTTTCCAAACCTGATTTTTAGTGATCTTTTGGTGAAGAACACAATCCAAGCATATTGTGAGGATGGGAAGTTGTATATCATCCTGAATCCTGCCCACATCCTTCAGTCAGCAAGCTGGACTGTTCTGCTGTCTGTTCCTGCTACTCTACCCCATCAATCTGTCTATCTTTCTGCCCTCTCATCCCAGCATTCTCTCTTTCTTTCTACATCCCCATACCAGCACTCTCTCTGAGTACCCCTTACCACCACCGAGCTTCCCCCTCAGCTGTTTTCGGCGGCTCACTTGGGTTTGCTCCAGATGAGCCTTCCAACCATAGCTCCTCTTCCTCGCAGGCTTGCCCACAGCAGCTCCAGATGAGTCATCCCCCCTGCCTTGCCAGTTCACCCTGAGCAGCTCCAGGTGGGTGAGCTAGCCACCTTCTCTCCCCTCCCTCACAAGCTCACCCAGAGCAGCTCTGGCCAAGCCAACCCACTTTCCCTCGCCAGCTCAGCTGGAGTTGCTCTGGGCACTTGAAGAAAAAAGGAGGGGAACAAAAATTTAATGCAAAAAGATGAATTGAGAACCAAAAAAGCTAATTGGATACAAATTAGGGGACTCAATATTAATCTCACTAAATATAAAACATCAATATATAATACAAAATGTATTTATTACAAATTAGTTTTAAAACAATTATAGGCCCAAATATAGCCTCAGTAAGAATTCAAATAATACATTATTCACAAATTGGACCTTATGTGACACTAAAACAGACGTGTTTTAGCCTACTGGCCTTCTTCAGTGGCCAAGCATAAATGTTTCACATAGGCTTAATTACTGCAATAATATTAGTCAATATAGAACCAAGTGAAAAAATTGGTTGAAAAGGAAGGAAAATGAGAAAAGAAAAAAAATCATTATCAATTGAATACAATATTTGATTATGATTATGAACATGTAAATGTATTGAAGAATTACTTCTGATAAATATCAGTGACTCAAGTCAAGGATGTATTATATAGGTCTCATATGATATCACCTTGTGTCAAAATCAGATACCTGTAACCCAAATGATGTTTCAGTTATGTACCTAAAATATATATTAAATATCCTAATAGCCAATTTTTATAATTATAAATTTTTAAAAAAAATCTGATAAACTACATTTCCAAATTAATGAAAATATAATAGTTACCTACCTATTTTAGTCCAAGAGAATCAATTTAAAAAGCAATATGGAGCCTGTGTAAGATGATGGAATCAAGATAGACCTCCCACTTTAATTGAATCATCCATCTCGATTGCATCATCTTACAGCCTGGCATATAAGAGATAGGACAACCATCACTTTGCACTGCATGCTATTACATTACACTGGCTGGAAGGAAGGAACATGGGTAGGCAATAGCAAGCCACTCTCTGAATGTCCAAGCCCCACTAAAGGCTGCTAGAAGTCAACAATGACTTCCAGATATGCACACACATATAAACACACAAGCCACACACACCCCCCCAAAAATTAGAATCTACTAAAGGATTCTAACAGCCAAGGGAGCAGAACCCCTAGTAACTGATATTATCCTGGAATGTAGCTTACATTATATGATACCTACTGTAGCTTTCATTCTTCAACTTTCTCATTCAACATGAAAGAAGAAAAGGTAAAAATCTCACCTTGTATCATTCACGTTCAAGATTCGATGAGCAGGAAGGATACATTACATCATCTTATATGAGGAGATAGCAAAACATCAGCTTATTCTGAAATACTGATTCATGTTTATGAGCTGAATTGTTGTCTACTCCAGCTGTGCACCAATTTATATATTAGGGAGTATATAAACTGGGCCCAGAATCCCCATCCTTACAGATGTGAATTGTGGGTTATCTTCAGTTCCCATATTGCCCAATTTGGATCATAACTCTGGGACTTGTGAAGGCTGAACTCCACTTCTCCCAGAGAGCCAGTGGGGCATAGTGATTAAGAGTGACGGACTCTTAATTTGAGCAACTGGGCATTATTCCCCAGTCTTCCACATGAAGCCTCCTGGGTGGCCTTGGGCCAGTCACAGTTCTCTCAAAACTCTCTCAGCCCCACTTACCTCACAGGGTGCCTGTTTTGGAGGAAAGAAGGGAAAGAAGATTGTAAGCTGCTTTGAAACTCCTTACGGTAGAGAAAAGCAAGGTATAAAAAGCAACTCTTCTCCTCCTTCCACAGGTGCCACAGTCACAACCCAAAATGAGCACACCACACCTGTGTACTCTGTCATGTGTAAATCAACAGTCACACACTGCATCCTTTCCAGGATGCTCTCCAACAGGCACCATTTCTCTAAGGTGTGTGGGAGAGGATGTGGAAATGCATCAACATGCCTTGGAGGATAATACTTTTTAAACATGCAGGAAGATTAATCCAATGCATGAAGTGATGGATCTTCTTCGTGGTCTCTGTGCATCACACTGATGGGATTAGGCGCCTGCGCCGATCACGATCGGTAACTTCAAAAGCTGCGGATTTCCGCGCCCTAGGCCCGGCGCGCATGCGCACAGCCCCACTGCGCATGCTCACCGAGCCCGGGGCGGACATCCCGCCAGTTCTCTTCTGACCGCCGCTCGGATCAGTCGATCTTTTTCGCTACGGTCGGTAAAAATTTTCCTATCTATTAGACTGTGGATTTCAAAGTTTTCTTGTTTTAGTTTATTATTTTCGTTTTAAGAAGAGGGAACGACGTCTGGAAACTCCCTTCCAGTTCCCACTTTTCCTTTCCTTATCCCTCCCCTCCCCCTTACCCTTTCCCGCCACGCATGGAAAGGCGCTGGGGATTTTTTCGGAGGTGCACGAGGTGTGGCAGCAAGATAGCCCCTCCAGACGGTCATTCTCTCTGCTTGCTCTGCCTTGGGGAATCCCATATTCCGGACTCGTGCATATATTGTTCGAGGTTTTCAAAACAAACGAGGAAAAACCGTGCAGCCCGGCTGGCTGCCGCGCTATTGGAGACCATCCCCTTCGGAGAAGGTCGAGGAACAACAACCGATATCTCCATCTGAAGATCTAAAATCTTATGGGGACCTTATTAAACGCATGGCCCAGACACTGGCCCTGACTACGGTCCAGCCTCAACCAGTAGTAACGGACAATGTATTCGATGTAGTACAACTGGACACCTCCACGGCAGTGGCACTCCCTCTAACGTCGGTCATGTTACACACAGCCAAGTCCGCATGGGACAAACCTGCGTCGACACCAATATCGTCTCGTAGGCTTGACCACATGTATAGGATTCAGGAGTCGACTGCTGAATTTCTATTTAACCACCCTAAGCCGAACTCGGTGGTCGTCGCCTCTTCTTCCAAGGCTAGGAAGACCCATTCAACCCCCCCTGACAGGGAGGGCAAGAAGTTGGACAACCTGGGTCGGCGGTTCTATACAGCGGGCTCACTGGGCGTAAAAATGGCGAACTACACAGCGTGCATGGGACGCTACCAATATGCCCTATGGGACCAACTCTCCTCCATTTTACCTACTCTCCCAGAACAAACAAAGACAGCTGTCAGGAAGCTGCAAAAAGAAGGAATCCTACTAGCGAAACAACAAATCAGTTCCGCAAAGCACGTTGGCGATATAGGGGCAAAAACCATCTCCTCGGCCGTGACACTCAGAAGACACTCGTGGTTAAGGTCGACGGCCCTCCAACCGGATACACAATCGTATATAGAAGATTTGCCATTCGATGGTACCGGTTTGTTCAGTGCAACCACCGACACCGCTTTACAAGAGTTAGATAAAAGTATTAAAACGTCAAGAAACCTAGGGGTATCCACCTCATCGAAAACACAGACCAAGAGACCTTGGTCGAAAAATTGGAACAAGAAACCGTTCTCAAAACAGCAGGGGGACCAGCAGTGGAGACCCAAAGGTTCGGGATCTTTCTCTAAGCCCCAGTATGGTACAAAGTCAAAATACTCACCACCCTCTACTCAGACCCCTCGCCAAAAGGGAAATCGGCAGCCCAAACAGGGCCTTTGACTGTCTCCCCCTGTATTCTTACCCATCCCCATCCCCTGGGAACCAGACAAGACTATACCCTTTCTTTCCAGCTTGGACCAAAATCACTACCGACAAATGGGTCCTCTCTATTATTCTATGGGGCTACCAAATAGAATTTCAACAACACCCTACTGTCCCTACAATCGTCCACACCACGCACTCTCCGATATTGAAGGAAGAGGTACAAGCCCTACTAAACAAAAATGCAATAGAGGCAGTCCCTCAGCATCAAGAAAGACAGGGATTCTACTCCCGGTATTTTATAATCCCCAAGCGGGATGGTGGCCTCCGGCCTATCATGGACTTGAGAGCTCTAAACATTTTCATCACCGCTCACAGGTTCAGGATGACGTCACTGCAAAACATTCTACCCCTACTCAATCAGGGAGACTGGATGGCCACGTTAGACCTGCAGGACGCATACTTCCATATAAGTATCCACCCAGACCATCGGAAGTTCCTCAGGTTTACTATCGGGAAATCCCACTTCCAGTACCGGGCATTGCCGTTCGGACTTTCGACAGCCCCGAGGGTCTTTACGAAGACCATGGCAGTAGTAGCAGCACACCTCAGGCTGCAAGGGATAATGGTGTTTCCCTATATAGACGATTGGCTACTGGTGGCAGACTCCGAACATCGTCTTCTACATCACATCCAGATAACCTTGACCCTCCTACAGAAATTGGGACTACAGGTCAACAACAAAAAGTCTCATCTTCAACCATGCCAAAGGACAAAATTCATAGGAGCAATCTTAGATACAAGAAAGTGCAAGGCGTTTCTCCCACCGGACAGAGCAAACGACATCATCTCGCTTGTGTCAGAATTTCTCCACAACCCAACGGTGAGAGCGAAACAGATACGGCGCCTCCTGGGCCTGATGGCCGCAACGACAGCAGTCATTACATTTGCCAAGCTTCATATGCGGATGCTCCAATTATGGTTCATCAATGCATTCAACTACCTGAGGGACCCCCCGTCGCGCAGAATGCACATTCCAGAACCAGTCCTATTCTCTCTAAGGTGGTGGCACCAGAGACAACATCTAATGGAAGGTGCCCCATTTCACAGGGAGGCCCCATCTTTGACGATAACCACAGATGCGTCCCTATGGGGCTGGGGTGCACATCTGGACGGCATGTGTGTTGGGGACAGATGGCCTCCATGTCACCTAGAATTTCACATAAACTTTCTAGAACTGCTGGCAATCCATCATGCCATCATCTCATTCCGAAAACTACTTGCCAACAGATCGGTGGCAATCCTTACAGACAACACAACAGCCCTAGCATACATAAACAGACAAGGGGGCACGGTGTCCCGGAAGCTTTGTCTACTAGCTTTACGCATCTGGGAGATGTGCAGAGAAACACGGACGACCTTGACTGCAGCACATCTTCCGGGCACTCTCAACTCTTGTGCGGACTCTCTAAGCAGAGGGGGTGCCGTACTCCACGAATGGGAAATGAACTGGAAATTCCTTCGTCCAGTTTTTCAGAGGTGGGGAACACCGGAAATAGACGTGTTTGCGACGCGCAAGAATTCAAAGTGCAAGGAATTCTGCTGCAGGGGGGGAGCAGATCCGAGATCACTGGGGGACGGCCTGATATTGCCATGGAAGGGACAACACGTGTACTTGTTCCCTCCCATCCCGCTCATAACCAGAGTGATCCACAAGATTCACAGCGAAAGGCCACGGGGGATCCTAGTCACCCCGTGGTGGCCGAGACAACATTGGTTTGCCCCAATCCTACGCATATCCGAGGGGGTTTACCATCAGTTCCCACCAGCCGCGGACCTGCTAGTGTCGCATCAAGGGAAGGTGACTCATCACGATGCACCGCACCTGAAATTAACAGCGTGGCGGCTATAACTCCCCCTTTATCAGCCAGAGCGCAAGACGTTATCTTGAACTGTAGAAAACTATCCACACGAAAGTCCTATGAGTACAAGTGGTCTAAGTTTGTGGAGTTTGCTTCATCGGAGGGAGCAAACCCAGCTACAGCGGGCCTTTCCAAGGTGTTAGATTTCATCCTCACCCTTATCGACAAGGGATTAGCAGTGTCATCAGCTAGGGTATACTTGGCTGCCATATCAGCCAATCACGCAAGCATTGAAGGCCACTCGGTGTTTTCACACCCAGACTCTAAGAAGTTCCTTCGTGGACTTGCCAGACTGTACCCTGCAGTAAGAGTCCCAGCCCCCGCTTGGGACCTCCCTGGAGTCCTACACGCCTTATCGGGGAAACCATTTGAACCTATGGCGTCATGTCCTTTGCAGTTGCTAACGTGGAAGACAGCTTTTCTCTTAGCCATTACGTCGGCCAGGAGAGTAGGGGAACTAGCCGCTCTCCGCTGTGACAACCCATACTTACGCTTTAGTGCTGAAGGTGTCTGGTTGAGGCCAGATATCAGATTCCTCCCCAAGGTGATATCCTCATTCCACGTAAATAAAGAAATATACCTACCGGTGTATTTCCCCAATCCTGCGACGGAAGGGGAGCGCAGACTCCATGCACTTGATGTCAAGAGGGCATTATCCTTCTACCTACACAGAATGGGACCTTTCCGTAAGGACTCCAGACTTTTTCTGTCCTATGCCAGGGCATCTCAAGGAAAGAAGGCCTCAGCTCAGAGGATTTCAAAATGGATCTCAGAGACCATAAAGCTCTGTTACTTGATAAATAAGAGACCTTTGCCTGGCCCCATTAAAGCGCACTCCACGAGGGCGATGGCCACTTCAGCAGCCTTTATGGAAGGAGTGCCCCTGGGTGACATTTGTGCAGCAGCCACGTGGTCTTCACCGCATACCTTCGTGAAACACTATGCGTTGGACCTGAGATGGCATCAAGGCACCTCGGTGGGCCAGGCGGTACTGCAGTCGCTGTCTTACTGATGAACCGGAGCACCCTCCTCCAGGTAGGACATTGGCTTGCTAGTCTCCCATCAGTGTGATGCACAGAGACCACGAAGAAGATAAACAGGTTTCTTACCTGTAACTGATGATCTTCGAGTGGTCATCTGTGCAGTCACACTACCCGCCCTCCTTCCCCTCTGCTGCCGGTCCATCATTGGATTATGCAGCGGTCAGAAGGAACTGGCGGGATGTCCGCCCCGGGCTCGGTGAGCATGCGCAGTGGGGCTGTGCGCATGCGCGCCGGGCCTAGGGCGCGGAAATCCGCAGCTTTTGAAGTTACCGATCGTGATCGGCGCAGGCGCCTAATCCCATCAGTGTGACTGCACAGATGACCACTCGAAGATCATCAGTTACAGGTAAGAAACCTGTTTGACTTTATTAGGACATCTTCCAATATGAATCGTGGATGAACTACAGGCACCATTTTGTACCAGAATTGTTCTACATGATAACTCTGCAGTCCATTCTTGAAAATGTCTTGTTATAAATCTTCACCCTATAGTCCTTTGGGCTAAATCGGACATGACATGAGAGATCTACTGAGTGGATCTTCTTAGTTTCTTTTTAAAATTTTAATGCAGGAGATTTAAGTTTGATTGGGCCAGAAGTAAGTACTGAGAGAGAGGACTATTCCATCCTTGTGAGAAACAAATGTCAGTCCAGCACATAGGGAGGGGTCATGTCTCACAGAGCATCTGTTTGGTATGCAGGAGGTCCCTGGTCTAATCTCTGATATCTCCAGCTAAAAGGTGATCATAGGTGATATGAAAGATCCTTCTCTGCCTGGAGAGCTGCTTCCAATCTAAATAGACAATACTAATTTTTATGGACCAATACAGGAACATCAGATGTTTGAGAGCTGTAGGAAGCCCAGTAGAAGGCAGCTTTGTGTTTTCATATGTTTTCTTCCACAGGACTAATAACAGCTTGGTGAGGTGGCAGAATTTAGATAAATGAAACAGCTGGGGAAAGATTAAACAGTCCTTTCTCAGCAACACTACTTCAAATGTATAGTTTCCTGAACCAGTTTTAAACTTTAAAAAAGAGGAGGTGAAATCATGAATTATTTTGATCTCTGGTTTGCCCCTGCCATACAATAGAGAACATATGCATACAAAATAGAGAGATGGCAGAGAAGCTAAATGATTTATTTGTGTTAACTGTGGAAAGTGGGCTATGCCACAGGTACACTTTTCAGGAACAAGTCTGAAGAGACCTAGAAAATTCTAGAGCTAATGGGAAAATTAAAAGCCAATAAGTTTCCAGGTCCTTGTAGCATACAACCAAGAGTTCTTAGGGAAGTCAAGTGTGGAATTGTTGACCTACTAAACTGTATATTGATCTAGAACAGGTGTGGACAAACTTGCTTAATGTAAGAGGCACATAGAACAAATGTCAGATGTTTGAGAGTCACAATACAGGAACATCAGATGTTTGAGAGCTGTAGGAAGCCCAGGAAGAGAGGGAGGGATGGAGGGGAATAGATGGAGAGAGAAGTGGAAAGAAAGCAACTTTAAATGCATTCTCCAAGCCACTGCCTGGATTGGCTTGGAGAAGTGATTTAAAGAGAGAAATGCCTTCTCTAAGCTTGCCGACAGAGTGGTGGGGGCTTCAAGAGCCACACAATATGTAAATACTTTGATCTGGTAGACATTTCATACTTGGACTTTCAAAAGGCTTTCAACAAGATACCTTACCAATGACTCTTAAGTAAACTTAGAGTCCTGGGATAAGAGGAGGTCCTCTTATGGATTAAAAATTGGTTAAATGGCATGAAGCAGAGAGAAGGAATGAATAGATAGTTCTCACAGTGGAGGGAAGTAAACAAGTGTAGTCCCACAAGGACTGATATGGGGACCAGTGCTATTTAATTTGTTCATAAATGATCTGGAACTGGAGTTGAGTAGTATAGTGGCCAGGTTTGCTGACAACACAAAATTCTTCAGGATGGTGAAAACCAATCCCAACTGAAGAGCTTCAGGGATCTCCCCAAATGGGTTGAGTGGGCAACAATGTGGCAAATGAAGTTAAATGTAGGTAAATATAAGGTTATATACAATGGAACAGAAAATCTCAACTTTAACCATATGCTAATGGGATCTGAGCGATGAGAGTGAGACAGAAGAAGACAAAGACGACTGGATTTATATTCTGCCCTCCACTCTGAATCAGAGTCTCAAGAAAAAGAAAAGACCTTGGGGTCATAGCAGATCGCTCAGTGAAACTCCGTGTCGACCCAGTGTGCCACAACAATGACAAAGGCAAATTTTATGCTAGGGATAAGAAGAAGAAGAAGAAGAAGAAGAAGACTGCAGGTTTATATCCCGTCCTTCTCTCTGAATCAGAGACTCAGAGCGGCTTACAATCTCCTATATCTTCTCCCCCACAGACACCCTGTGAGGTGGGTTGAGCTGAGAGGGCTCTCACAGCAGCTGCCCTTGCGATTGCTATGGCTGACCCAAGGCCATTCCAGCAGGTGCAAGTGGAGGAGTGGGGAATCAAACCCGGTTCTCCCAGATAAGAGTCCGCACACTTAACCACTACATCAAACTGGCTCTCACTCAAACTGGCTCTCACTGATTGAAAATATTTATTTATTTATTTATTTAATGGACTTATATCCCGCCCTTCTCACCGAAGTGTCTCAGGGCGGCTATAAATAAAACAGCCAGTGTTATAATGCCCATGTATAGTTGCCCCTATGGTGTGGCCTTATTTGGAAAAGGATATTGCAGAGCAAAAAAAGTACATAGAGCTACCAAGATGATTAAGAGAATGGAACACACCTAGTGAAAATTCTGAAAGCCTAAAGAGCCTGGAATTTCTCCATTTAGACAAGAGATGACTGTGGGGAACATAGTAAAGGTTTATAAAACTGCATGGAGAGACAGTGAACAGAGAGAACATTTCCTCCTTCTGCCATAATACTAGAACTTGCAGAGTATCAAGTGGAGTTGATGGGCAGTAGACTCAGGATGGACACAAGGAAGTACTTTTTTACAATTTGATTAAAATGTGGAATTCACTGCCAGAAGATGTAGTGATTGCCATAGGTATAGACAGCCTTAAAAGGAGATTAGAGAGATTTATGAATGATAGGTAGGGTCCCAGGTGGGGGCAGGGGATTCCCCGGTTTGAGGCCCTGCCCCCGCTTCAGGATCGTCAGAAAGCGGGGAGAGGGGAGGGAAATGTCTGCTGGGAACTCTGTTATTCCCTATGGAGATTTATTCCCATAGAAAATAATAAAGAATTGATCCGCAGGTATCTGGGGCTCTGGGGGGGGCTGTTTTTTTAGGTAGAGGCACCAAATTTTCAGTACAGCATATAGTGCCTCTCCCCAAAATGTCCCCCAAGTTTCAAAACGATTGGACCAGGGGGTCCAATTCTATGAATCCCAAAAGAAGGTGCCCCTATCCTTCATTATTTTCTATGGAAGGAAGGCATTGAAAAGGTGTGACGTCCCTTTAAATGTGATGGCCAGAACTCCCTTTGGAGTTCAATTATGCTTGTCACAGCCTTAATCTTGGCTCCACCCCCAAAGTCCCCAGATATTTCTTAAATTGGACTTGGCAACCCTAATGATAGGTCTATCAGTGGCTACTGGCCATGGTGACGAAAGGGAACCTCTTTATTCAGAGGCATTAAACTTCTGAATTCTAGTGCCAGGAGGGAAATTGGGGGAAGCCCTCGGCCTCTATAACCTGATGTTGGCGCATTAGAGAACTTATTGACCACTGTGTGAGACAGGATGCTAGACTAGATGAACCATTGGTCTTATCCAGTACGAGTCTTCTTATGTTCTTATACATGAAATTACCTAATACTCACACACTGTCAATGAGGCACTCAGTCTGTGACTAGACTGGGCAAGGGATCACATCAATGAATTTTCACTAGGTGTGTGTTTTCAGTTTATTGATACTTCCGAAACCAGGAATCCTTCAGTCATACTCTGTGAGTGAGCAAAGGAGGAAGGGATCATGTGATAGCTGCAATGAGCCTCATTTATGTATGTTGTAGACAAAAAGTGGTTTGTTAGGGTGATTGAATGAGGCTTGCAATTACTTGCAATATCATTTTCAGAATATGTCTTGATAATTGGAATATGTATTTAAATGCTGGGTAGACAAAGGTCTCTGAATTTATATGATCTGAAAAGTAACCCAGAGGAAAATACAGCTGAAATATCAATCTAATGATAAACAACAGCAAGTTCTCACTCAAGCCTTTCTTTCTTGAATAAAATAATTAAATCTAATGTGGGAACATTGTTTCATTGTGTATAACATTTGCTATGATATAAAGATAACTTAAACCCTTATCAGTAGCTGAAAATCAGTTACAAACTTACCCATCAATCATTGTTAACTATTCTGCTAAGAGAAGGATTACTGTCACAAAAACATTCATCCTTTTAAAATAGACAGCTTCAGTTTTTCCATTTAACATCTGTGCTTCTTTCAGACTATTTAAATTTCTTGCTTTTTTCAAGGATTACTTAAGATATATTGCTATCCTGATAAGAGGTTTTCACACCCTATTTCACTCCCATAGCATAAAGAATGTATGTTTTGCATCAGGCATTGTTCAAGACCAAAGCTTGTCATAACATGTCAAGTAATAACATTGCAATATCTATTTATTCAGATTTCCAAAACATAACAATATAAATCCAGCATGTGGATGAACCAGTCTAGTCAGTAAAACCACTTCCATGGCTCCTTAGGAACTTGGGGTGTAGGAGTTTGGCATCTGGCTGTTTCTGCTTCTTGTTCCTTTTTTCTCCATTGCTCAATTTATTTATTGTTTTTTTAAAGTGTGTTTTTCTGAGTGAAGAATTTTTTTTTAACTTGAGATAAAATGTGTATTAGAATTCGCTGAGGATTTTTGTTGTTGAGGAGAAAACAATACCCCTTTTTTGGGATAATTAATGGGAAAACCAGTGTGATGTGGTAGATGGAACTTAGACTAGGCAGACAGAAGATTAATCTATCCTCATTTATGGTACTGTATAGCCAGAGGCAAGTTACTATGCCTCTGTCTAGCCGACCTTACATTAATAAAGAATATTGCAACAAATACGATAAAAATAATTACATACACATTTTGCAAATGTGGGCAACATAGGGCTGCCAGCCTCCAGGTGGGGCCTAGGGATCTCCCACTTGTTCAACTGATCTCCAGCTGACAGATATCAGTTCCCCTGGAGAAAATGGCTGCTTTGAAGGGTGGACTCTATGGCATTGTACCATGCTGAGGCCCCTCCCCTGCTCAAACCCCACCTCCCAGCTCCACCTCCAAATTCTCTAGATATTTTCCAACCGAGACCTGGCAACCCTAGTGCAACAGCATGCGAGACCTGACACATCTGTTAGGAGTCAACTTGGGTGCATAAAGACAACTGCAAGAACAAACAAGTGGTGAACAGTGTAATGCCTGAAAGTGCATTCCTACATTGCCTCAGCTGTATGGAGAGCCAGCCTATTGTAGTATTCAGTGTGCCAAACTAGAAACAGGGAGGCCTAGATTTAAACCCCCACTTGATCATAGCAGCTTGCTAGGAGACCATCCTGTCTCTGTCCCCTTGATTCATTTCCACAGCCAGAGCTGATGGTTACAACAAATACTAAGGCAATGTTCATACCCACTGCTTCCAGACAGGCCAATCTCTCTCTCTCTTCACAAGGCTGTGTGAAGTTAATATGAAGAAGGAAGAACTTTGCATGCCTGTTTGAGCTCATTGGAGGGAAGGCCTAATAAAGATGTGATACATTAAAAGGCAGGTGGCACTTACCCTTGAAAGGATTGTGCTGATCCAGGAAGTAGTCATGTAAAAGAATACATCCATGTGACTCCTGATCCTTCTGTGCTAATGGAGCAATATGGGAAAGCCCTATGCTATACTAGCTCCCTTCCATTAAAGTTACATAAGAATGGGCTATTGGAAGCTTATCCATGGGAAACACATTGGCCATCTAGATTACATATTATTTATTTTCTTGGTGCCTTTTTATCCCACCCTCCCAGGAGCTCAGCATATATGGTTCTCTGAGCACTTGTGTTTTATCCTCACAACACCAAGTGAGGTGTGTTAGGCTGAGACAGACCAAGTAAATTTTATGGTGAGTGGGGATTTTACCCTCGATCTTCCAGTTTCATCCAGACCAGAATACTTAAGAAATGTTCCTGCCTAACAATTCCAGTGGGCTTTATTTCTGTCAGTCATTTCACTTCCGCAGGCATTGGAAGGAATTTTGAATTCTTCATACGAGCTGGTCCTGCTCTTAGGAGCTATTATTATTTTATTTATTGAGGAAAGCTAGGGCATAGAGGCAGAGGGCCCAGGATCTTCAATAAATAGACAGCATGGTCATCCAAGAGGAGCAAAAACATTCCCCTTGGTCTCTCTTTCTCTGTTGCTTGAAGCAGTGTTCTTTGACCATGCCCCTACAGGAACTTAGCTCGGGTATGAGAAAAATTCTGCCATCGGTTAGTCACAGGAGGAGCAGAATTTAGCTCCTTGCACCCACAGCTCTATCTTTATTTTAAAATAGGCTTCTGCCCCTCACCTCCATCAGAAAAAGATCCTGGAAAGGGATAAAATAATCATCAGACAATGTTAGCAAGCCTTCTAGAGCCTCCTGTGTGAGTAAAGACTGTCCATTGCCTATAAAACAGCTATAAAACTTTCTCCTATTGCCTGAAACTTGTAAGGGAGGATCCCTTAGATGACTGGTACAGTCCCTGATAATTTCATTGCAATTGGATCAAAAACAAATATAAATTCCAAGAAATGAAAATGCAAACATCAAACAAACAAATTACTAGTGGAAACATGTTTGTCATGAAGCAAATGAAAATGAGTGACAAGAAACAAGTAATGAATAACAAGAAAAATCTGAATAATAACTGTAATAAAAATTAAGCAGTCATGCTAACTACAATCAACTGAAATTTCTCTGTCATGCAGTAAGCTCAGGAAAGGTCTAGAAAGCATAATGGTTTTTATGCAATGGTTACAGAATCTCAGTTGCCCCCAGAGACAAGAATCAGAAAGTTCAATGTTGCTTGTTCTCTTCATTCATTCCGGAGTTGTCACAGATTGCATACGGTTAATTTTTTGTAAATGCTTAGGCAATCTTTTTCCATAATGTTTTCAAGCTTAAGCTCTTTTCCAAAAAGATTACTACATGGGATTTTACATTTCTCATATTTAATCAAACTAGATTTTAAAACATTTGTCAAGTATAAAATAACTTCCCACTCAAAAGGGCTCTTTTTTGCTTTCTATTGCATATAACAAATTCAAGATGACACAGTCCAGATTCCAGACTAAAAACACATTCTTAGGACAACTTTGGATGGTACAGAAAGCATGCAAAACCACCACAGCAGGCCCCTGGCTTGAGAAGGTACTGAAGACCCAGCATGGTATGGTGGTTAAGAGCACAGGACTCTAACCTGCAGAACCAGGTTTGATTCCCCACTCTTCCAACTGAAGCTTGATGGGTGACCATGAAGCAATCACTATTCAGAACTCTCTCAGGTCCACCTACCTTACAAAGTGCCTGTTGTAGGGAGAAGAAGGGAAGTAAGTCACTTTTAAACTCCTTACATTAGAGAAAAGTGATATAAAAAACAGCTCTTCTTTTAACTAGACAGGTTAATACTTTGGCTTTAAAAGTGGGAACTAGGACACAAAGTGCGTTATATGCTTAAAATACAGTTTTCCTTTTTACTTCAGTAGGCATGACTGCAATTCAGTAAAATATTAAAACATTCAGATCAATTCAGAACTTCCATAACACTTTTACATTGCAAAGTTCCTTAAAATCCATGATCCGCTTTGACACTATTATTTTTATTTTGCAGGTGGAAACTGTCTACTTTTTCTGCACAATGGATATTTTTATAAAGCCCTATCAGTTCCCCCACTTGTCATTTTTACTAAACTGAACCCCCAAATTTTTTAGCATTTCCATGTAGAAAAGGGTGTTCCAACCTGCTGATCATTTTGGTTACCCTTTCTGGTACCTTTCCTAGCTCTGTGATACCATTTTTGAAGTCACATAACTTCCTACTATATACAGTCCCAAAGGCAGTCACCCCCTAGATTTGTATAAGGAACCTTGGTATGTTCCATGGCATATACAGGGCTCCCTGTACATAAGGAGACTTTTGCACAATGCTGTGTCCCCTAAAAAATGTTTCTTACGCTTGAAATCTGCTGCTTATTTTGAACAGTTCTGTATAACCAAGTAGCGGACATGAAGAAGCATCATAATAGCCCTGTTCACGTGTTACAGTAGTGTGTGTATATTTTGTTTATAAGAAAGATCCAAAGAATATTTACTTAGCCATTAAAATGAGGAACCAGTATACATGTATTGTACGTGTGTCTACTATAATATGTGAACAGTATTAAGATGACTGGTACTGGTACAGCTCAGCAGGGAGTATGCAAGACATTTCTAAAACCCAGCAATAACAGATACAGGACTAGAGGGTGATCCACAAAGAAAAAAGTATAGGTTTAGGAGTGTATAAAACAGTTCCGGTACAAGCTAGAGACATCAAACTCACAGGAGGTCTCCAGCTGAATCTTCTCTACCTGCCCTCCAAATTTGGTAAAGATTGGATTTGTCCATGTTACAGCCCCCAAAGAAGGTGCTCCCAGGAAAGTGCTTTCTGGAGAAATGACAGATGCAGGTTCACGAGTGTATAGATGGAATCAAGAACTTGAAAGGTAAGTTAGAAAGCAAAAGCAGGGCCAAAAGCTTAACCGAAAACTGAACTAATTGTACATAAAAAATACATGTATTATTACAAAGATATTTTAAAGCATATCAGGGCCCAACACAAGGCTGATAATATAGTTAAAAGTAGGGTGGCCATAATATCTGCAGGCCAGCCAGGGACACCTTGAGGGGGGAATGAATGTGTGTGTGCGCGCGCAAAGCGCGCGCTGTCGCAAACAGGAAGTGACGTCACTTCCGGTGACGTCATGCCACCGCCGGAAACAGGAAGTTACATCAGGGAAGGAAAGAAGGAAGGAAGGCCGCCCCCTCCCGCCAGCCGCCCCCCCGCTTTCGGCCCCCTCCCTCCCTCCCTGCCTGCCTGCCTCGGGGGGGGGGCTTACCGTCTCGCAGGGTGCGGGTGGCGGCCTCGGCGGCTTTGGGGAAGCGGCACTGGTCGAGGAGGCGTTGGAGGCGCTGCCAGGTGGGCGCCCTGCGGGAGTGGCGAGGGAAGCAGCGTTCGGCCAGGCAGCTCAGCTGCACGGCCACGGCGGGAGGAGGCCTTCGCACCAGCCGCGTGCGGCACATGCCGCAGTAGCGCCCCTCGCGCACCAGGCAGCGCCGGCAGAATGCGTGGCCGCACGACGCCACCACCGGCTCCAGCGGGAAGCCCCGGCACGCACTGCAGCCAAAGAGCCCCGCACGCTCCGCCGCCACCTCCGGCCACGCCTGCCGGTAGCCCTCCTTCAGGCCCGCCGCCAGCTCCCGCAGCGAGGGCGAGCCGCAGCCCGGCCAAGCCTCCGGCACACGCCCGCCCAGCGCCCGCAGCCTTCGGCGCTGCTCCTCCCACAGCGCGTGTCTCTGCGCCGCCAGCGAGCTCGCCGCGCCTCCGCCAGGGCTTCTGCCTCCTCCAACTCCTCCGCCTCCAGATCTTCCTCCAACTCCTCCTCGGGATTTTGGCGAACCCGGGATTTGATTGGTCCCGGGTTAGCCAACCCGTGAGGCAGGCATTTGGGGGCAGGGGCGGGACTTTCCCGGGTGGGCAGGACGATCTGGCCACCCTAGAAAAGTAATGTGTCCAAGAAAAAACATTAGTGAACTAACACATTTTGACCCAATTGGTCCTTCTTCAGAGGTAAAATAGTTTCCTCTTATAAGCACAAGAAGTCATAGGACCAAAACAGGAGGGCTGTTTTCAGTAATTTCAGTAATAATATAATATTTAATATAATAATAGTTCAGTAATAATATGAAATGCTATGTCTAATTATATATTATTTAAAAGGAGAGGACCCCGTGCAAGGTAGAGACATAAAAGTGACAGGGGACCTTCCCTGGATGCTCTTCTACATGCCCTCCAAGTCTCTCCCCCCCATTGCTTTGTAGTTTAGTAAACTAGAGGGGCAGAAAGGTGGGATTCAAACCATAAATATTAGCTCTCTCTGACCAAAAATATCTATCTTGGATAAACTATGTGGATGTAGAATTTGTCAAAAGGCTATGTGCTTTGTAAAGACACTGGTACCAATTTCTCAATAGGTTTGTTCCAGTCTCTGTCCTTTTCTCTCTGGTGCTTTTGTCCAATTTTGCACAAGTTGCCATGGGGCTGCAACTTGCTCCGCCTCTTTCCCATTGGAAGCAGAAACCAGTTTTAAGAGGATCTTGCTTGCTGTTGGAAAGAGGTGTGGCAAGTCGCAGCCCTGTGAACTTGTGGGAAATTGGGCAAAAGCACTGGGGGGGGGAAGGGCTCCAAGACCGGAACAAGCCTAGTGAGAAATCGGTCAGGATTACATAAAGAAAATACTATTTTAATTTCTACAATGTATTTATTTGTTTATTTTTGCAATTTTTATCCCACCGTACTCTGCAAACAGGCTCAATGCAGCTTATATCATATCATAAAACAATAGAACAGTACCATAAAACAATAATTCATTAAAAACAACAGCATTCAATTCCAAACACCATCTTTTAGATGATTATTTCTCTTTGTCAAATAGACTCCCAGCAGTTTTAAAAAGGCTTATTTTACTATTTATTTATCTGGCAAATAGTTACAAATGCGAAACAACTATATAAGATCAGACTGATTAATTAATAAAGGTTCTTAGTATGGCACATAATGAAACAATTCATGTGTTTATTTTGTAAGTGGTGAAATTTGTGCCCAGTGACTACCATCTTATTTTTAGTGGAAAGAAATCTGGCAGAAAAACTCCTCCTATAAAAATATCCAGAAGTACCACATCAGGAAATAAAGCCCTTCCAAACTACCAGGACTTGTGGTAATTTTAGCTTTTTGTACATGGATTAGCTGTTTCATAGAACCATCTCCTGATGTGAAAATGAAGTTGTAAATCCATCACATGCTGACTTTACCACTTTTTAAAAAAAAAAAAAATGTTTGACTGGGACTTCTGGCCTCATTCACATATATCTGCTCTGCATCATAATCACTGCTTGAAAATGCAACTCTGTGGAGATGTTTCAAATGCAAGTATACCACCTTGTCACCCAAATAGGGTCCTTAAGGCAGCAAAAACCACACATTAAAATGCCTCAATATTAAAAACAGTTAATATATATATACACACACAATAATTAAATAAAAACATATAAAAACCAGAATATTAAAAACCAGGGAAGATACTAATAACAGTTAACATGGGAATTGCTATGTGTTATGAGTCTAGTGACAGGTTTCAACATTTGGCAGGAAGACTTCATCTGATCACAGATCTGTCCAAATCAATTTTGGAATAAGAAAATATTTTCCTGCCGTGTGAGATATTTTTATATGACAGGTAATGCACGAATTAAATTAATACAATCTGAATTGCCTAAAGCCATTACTCTGTTGGGAATATCATTTTACTTAATGTATAACAAATTGATGTGTTTTCCCCATTATTTTATTATTGCTCTACAGGGTAGAAGTCATCATTTATGCTTTGTTTTTTAAAAAACTATCCAGTGGAACATCTGGAAATAATTTCTGTTCATAAGGAATCAAAAAGCCCCAACATGAAACCCAGTCTTTGTCAAATATATTTGCTCTTCTTCCAAAGAGCAGCTTGCTAAACAGGGATGGAATTTTAATATAAGTAGTCTAATACATACTGTAAATGTGACAAATTAGGGGAAATGCATGGGAAAAATATTTAAAGGATTATAGGGATCAATATTAGCTTTGTCTGGAATTGTTTCTAGAAACTGCAGGGATAAAGGCATATACAAATATTTTCTGCTGTCAGCGCTTGCCAACTTGCATTACAACTTCTGATGTACTGAAAAAAATCCTCTGTCCCAATCTTCTTTGTCCCTTGAATTAAAACTTGAACTTGCATATTGATCTTCTTCCCCTTTGATTACTGCACCCTTCTTTGCACTGGCCTTCCTCTTTCACAATATATTCACCCACATATCAGACGCACACAGGGATGTGTATTTTAAGGAGAAATAAGGAGAACACCACACTCAGTGCCAGCTGATATTTAATGGACTGCTCAAGTATTTTGGGTTCATTCAGGTGACAGCCAGCGTAGTGTAGTGGATCAATTGTTGGACAATGACTTGGGACAACCAAATTTGAATCCCTTTTCTGCCATGGAAGCTCACCTAGTGCTCCTAGGCCCATCTCTAAACCTAATCTACCTCACAAGGGGGTTGTTATGGGGACAAAGTAAAGGAAGGAGCAATGTGATGCGTCACTTTGGATCCTTACACAGGAGAAAATCAGGATATAAATAAAAAACTAAAATAAACATATCCTAGGACAAAAAGTCATGCAAGACCTGGGACTGAGCATGAAGTAATAAAAGAAATTCTACCCAGGGACAGTCTTAGTGATTCTGGGTCCTGGGCAAAATTCTGTGATGAACTCTCAGAATCAATGAGGAACACAGCTGGAATTGCTTCAAGGGAGGGCTGCACACTTGGCTGCTTCCTCCTCTCCCCCGGCTGCCTAACAACATGGCTACAGAGTGAAGCACACTCACTGGCTCTATTCCCTGCTTTCTGGGCTTTGGTTGCTTCCTTACAGTGCTGCATCAGTGTGCAGTCCGTGATGGCCGAGCAGAAACACCATGGTTGGAAAAGTAGCACTGGCTGGTTTTCTGAATAATGAAATAAGTACAAAAGGATAGCAGATAGAGCAATCCTAAGTATAGTTACACCATTCTGAGTCTATTGACTTCAAAGAAAGGTGTAACTGTTTAAAATTACAATTTCAGGTTCTTGGAATTTTTTGTGATCTGCAGGGCTTTTTTTTGTAGCATAAACTCCCTGTACTAAGAGCCCTGTAAGCTCTTGAAGGATTGGCTACATCCAGGGCCAGCCCTCCCACTAGGCCACAAAAAAAGCCCTGGTGATTTGTATTTGCACCCCTCCAACAAAAGAACTCGGAGTGGATACATAGATCATGGATTATTTTTTAAAAATCATTTGTTTCCTCATTGCAATTACTATTTCAGAACTATATTCCACTTTATTCTACATTATCGCTCAACATTTCAACATAGCGAACAGAAAGGAGTAAAGTGTTACAGTTTTCACCAACACTAGTCAAGTGGACATGATTCCTAGAATAATATATCCATGTTCAGAAAAATATATTTGCTAATAAATATCTTTCTAGGTGCAGTTTACATATTTAAGGAATGTTAACTTTGCAGAAAAGCAACTGGCAAATCCTTAGAAATGAATCACAGAAAACAATACAAATAGTTCAGTACGTAAAAACTTTACTCATCATATTTTTCTTCTTCAGTAGGCCACATTAACACTAAAACATCACATTAATTTGGTAGGTAGATTTTCTTTTATATGGATTTAATTCTGTTTAGTCTCACAGGTTTCATGGGTATTGTCATATAGATAACAAAAAACCCACTTAAGAAGATAAGAATAATAGAGTCATAGAATCAGAGTCATAGAGTTGGAAGGGCCCTCCAGGGTCATCTAGTCTAACCCTCTGCACAATACAGGAAATTCACAAATACCTCCTCCTAAGTTCACAGAATCAGCATTGCTGTCAGATTGCCATCTAGCTTCTGTTTAAAAACCTCAAAAGAACAAGAGCTCACCACCTCCTGAGGAAACCTAACACAAATCCCAGAATGATAGTGCCTCCATTTTGTTATGCAAATAGCTCTGGAGGCAACAGGATCAGTGCCAGGGCTTTTGGCACCCTAGGTGAGGTCCCCCCCACCTGCAGGCAAAGCCAGGTGGAGGAGGGCAGCAAGAGTAAGTGCACTGGCAGTGCAGCAAGGGTCCTGTCCTGGTTCTGAGCACCTCGGATCCAGTCAAGAGCCTTGCCATGCCACTTCCATTCAGCCTTCCTGGGTCTGAGCTCAGCACAGACTTGGGAAGGCTGAGCAGTGGTGGTGGGACAGTGTGTGCACTCTGAGGTGCTTGGAGCCAGAGCGCACCCACTGCCATTGTGGCAGTGGCAGTAGAAGCCAGCAAGGAAGGGGGAGGGGTGGCTCCCAGCCTTTGCCCTGTTGCAGCGACTGCCGCCAGTCACATAGGACAGATGCACCTAATTCAGTGCCCCCCAAGGGCCATGCCCTAGGCAACTGCCTAAGGTCACCTAATGGACATGCCAGTCTTGGGAAGCAAATGGGAAAAAAACCTGTCTTACTTATTCACAGTTTGTGCACAAATCGGGCTGATTTATGCTTTGTTTTGAACCAGTTGGTGGAATTGCGTCATCCCCCATCCAAAAATGAAACACATCTTCCTGTGTATCATTTGTTTCATTTTTGCAGTTCATTTGCAAGACTGCCTGGCGTCACTTCAACCAATTCCTAGAGAATACTGGGGGTGAACTTCTGGGGGCCCTAGAAACACCCATAAAAATTGTCTGTAGCTTGATAGGCAGGTCTAGTAGCTAACAGCAAAGCTCCCATTCTCCTCTGTGGGAGCAGATACCCTGACTCAGCTGCTTTTACTTGGTGAGCATGTCAGTTGTTGTGAGAGAGCTGAAGCTGAACTTTCCAGGGAGACCCTGTTTTGGGGGGCTGTAACTCGGACATTCCAAATCCAATCTTTGTCAAACTTGGAGGGTGAGTGGAGGAGAGCCTGCTGAAGACTCCCAGTGAATTTGGCATCTCTAACTCATGAGAGGGTTGTTCTACACCTCCCAAAACAAACCATGAAACATTTTCGGAAATCAAATGAATCATGAACCAACCCGACCCACTGGTTTGGGCAATCAAATGAACCACAAATCAATTGAACCACCATTTCCCAGTTCATGCCCATCTCTACTGTTGATATCAGCAAAAGAATAATATGGGGACAGATTGAAAAGGATTAAAAAAAAAAGTGTGCTATCATGTTTGTGCATGATATATACAATTCAGCTTGGACTGAATTGTATACCAATTGTTTGCCAGCTTATTGTCTGACAGCCTCAGTAGTCCAGTGATCATTGTTGTGAATTCAGAGCACAGAATGCTTTGGAGTGCATTGAAGAATCCCTGAGATGATGGCAGTGATTTATTTGCACAAGAAGGAGAGCAGTAAAATGCATCAGAGGGTCAGAGAATACAGGAGATAGGTTTCTACTTTGAGATAGCCATTTGGCTTGCCTGCCAAAGGGGGAGGATATGTGACTCTTGTAAAACATGATATGTGGTATGCAGGGGTTGTTTTGTAGAAAAATAGGTGGTGGACCTCATTAGCATAACTTATTAGAATATGCCACCGCCGCCCCCCCCCCAGCCAAAAGCAATTCAGTGCATGAAGAGAGCCCCAGGTAAGCAGGCCTTGCTCACCTGGGGCTCTTCTGGACCGCCGCCCCCCAGTCAAAAGGCCATCAAGCCACCTGCTGCCCAAAATCATATAAGAAGTGGAGAAAGGGTGGCGTGGGCTTCTCTAGGAGTTAATGAAGGCTGCTGGGGATGTGGCAAAGCCTCTGGTAGCTGGCTGGCTGCCTGATCTCTTAATCCAGGGATTGTTATGCAGCAGCACCTACTATCCAGTAGACAAGGTAGGTGGGAAGGAAGAGGGGGGAACCATCAGAAAGGTTCAGGATCTGTGCTCCTGTGAGCTCCTGCTGAATCTGAAGTCTGGTGGTATGGATCATGTAGCATGTGACTTTTGATATGATTTCGGGAAGACCTTTGAGGTATCTCTCGTGAGGATAGGAGCCCTAAAACTGGATTGGGAAAGGTTTATATCAAAGTAGATATCCCGTAATGGTGGACCAGAGGCTTTCTTTGATGGCAAGTTCCGAACCGCAGCTTCCAGACAATTTTTAAATAAAACAAAACATTCTCAAACAATGGTAACTCTGTAGCTACAGCTGCTGTTCCTGATCGGCTGTTCATTCTATAATAGCAGGTTCTCAGAAAAAATGTCAGAATGCATGGCCAGAGTTCCTTCTTTTCAGTGTTGCTGAGGGAAATCTTACGATTTCACTGCATTAATTATAAGGAAGTTTTATACACTTTTTTGTTGGTGTTATGTTATGTCGATTTTATTTATTTCAGTATATTTCAATATAATTGCATTTCAATATAGTAAGTAGACAATCATATGTCAGGGGTGTCAAATTCATTTGCTATGAGGGCCAGATAAATGAGACCTTGTCTGGCTGGGCCATGTTGGGCAGACTTGTGTGTGTACCTATTTAAGATTAGGTAGTAGAGATATAAACTTTTTAAAGAACACAAACAAGATTAAAGATTTTTTTTTTTTTTAAAAACCTTAAAATAAAACATGCTTAAAAGATAAAAGATTATCACTTGTTGGTATTAAAGGTGCTTTCTTTGTGTTTCTCCCATGGGATCCAGGGAACTGGGCAAAGGAAGCTCTGGCTCTTTTCCTCCCCCCTCCCAGGGGACCAGGAGGCAGAGGAGCCTCAACCAATGGAGAAAATAAGAGGTTTTGCTCCTGTGTGACTGAGCAAGCCTTGTAAAGCAAGCTGAGATGCAGAAGGAAGCAAGAGAGAGGGAGAAGAGCCTGTTGCCCGGGGGCCTGATAGGAGCCCTCTGGGAGCCTGATTCGGCTCCTGGGCTGCATGTTTGACACCTCTGTCATATGTCAAATCAGTCCAAGAAAGATTATTATATTTTCTCTAACTATAGTAATTACCATCATTTAAAAAATTCCTCTCATACCGGTAATATAAGAATTTCTACAGCTGGAGATCTGAAGTAGACAGAGACATGCTTGCCTGAGACAGCCTGGTGTGTTCACCATTTGAAATTTACATGTGACTCATGATTATAATTTTTGTCTTGTGTGTGTGTTTGTGGAGGGGGAGAACATAGAACAGTTGAACCAATATAGAGAAAATGGGCAAGTAAGACTTTCTTCCTCCCAGAATTCTAAAATGTGAACTGAACAATCAAAGGAAAATACCTTTTCATGCAATGTGGAATTGGCTTTTGGAACGCATATGAGATATGACACTGAGTTATTCTGAACGAGACCATCAGTCCATCAGAGTCAGTGTTGTCTACTCAGACTGGCAGCAGCTGTCCAGGATCTCAGAGGTCTTTCACATCACCCAGCACCTGAACTTAAGTAACTGGAGAATCTGGGGAATGAACCTGGGACTTTATGTATGCCAACCAGACACCCTGTTTCAGAGCCATGGCCCCCTTCTCACCCTGTCCTAGATGTGATTATGACTGCTAGTTTAGATTGTTTAAAAAGCAGAGCAGACACATTTATGGAGGAAATGTCCATCAATAAGCTGTGAACCATGATGACAAAGAGATTACAATTTGAAGCCATGAGAGGCCAAAGTCATTAGTTTCAGAATCCACTCTGCCTTTTTTCAGTAGCACTTTATATTTTTGGTATTCAGATCTGAAAATAGCTCAAAATGTAAAGTATGTTGGATAATGGTGATGTTCAAAAAAGTGCTGAGCCAATAGGATACCTGTTTTGTTTTTCATTTTAATACCATTTTTTCATGATGACTTAAATTGATTCATAAGGATTTTGTGTTCTTCCCTCCCAGCCTTCCTAGGTCTTTCAGTAACTTATTTCAAAGACTGGATGGAAGGTGGAATAGGATCTGGAGGTATGAAGTGTGATGAGGAATGAACAACAGTGGCATAGGTACAATCTTGGCCTCTTTCACATTGTCATTCTAACCCAGTTGCTATTAATTGCTGGCCCAGTTTTATACAAAGTGATGGGGGGACAGAGGTTTCAAACCACATTTTTACATCTGTTTATGAACAATATATCTCAAGCAGTCTGGTGCCTTCCCCTGCCCATTTCCATAACATTCTATTGCAGCTTTTAAAAAGTTCTAAACTTTTGCACTATACCGATAGACCAAAATACAATACCATAATTTCAGCATTCAAATGCTTGCAGCTGTCAAGCCACAAAGAAACAAGAGGTGAACATGTATTTGAGTAGATGGTGATGGTTGCAACTACTGATTGGTGTTACAGTAGTTGTTAGCCAAATTTGTTTGTGGCAAACCATAGTGAATCAGAAGTGCACAGAACACTTGAAAATGGGATAAAAGAGTATTTTAAAGACTGGTTAAGGTCGCTTTGCAAATGGAACACAAGCAAGTTTGTGTGAAACGGATTTTAAAAACCCATTAGCATCCAGTAGCCAAAACAGTTGTGTCTGAAATGGCACCAAAAAAATCCGTAGGCAGCTGGCAGCTAAAAAAAAGATTACAAAGGTTGTGTGAAAGGAACCCCTGTGTGTATCTTTGAAGAAACCAAACTCCCATGCTCCTATCCCTAGCAATAAGGATGTCTCAAGTATGGAGCCCATGCATCTGAATAGTATGAAGTGATTGGTTGAGGAACAGATAAGTTTTGTGAAAAGATCCTCTCAAGGTGATGTCCTTGTTCTGCTGCTGCTTTCTCCAATTTCAGCTCTAAGTTTCTATGTCAATCTCAGTCTCTTTTCTATAACCCAGGACACCACAATAGTGTTCTTTACCTTCTTTCTTTTGCATTTTTTCCTTGCAGTGCTTCTTGCTGTTTCTGCACTCACATATTCTTCCCATCATGCACAGAGTACAATTAAAATCATTCTGATTTGAGAAGTCTTCGATCAAGTTCCAGCACAGAGTACAATTAAAATCATTCTGATTTGAGAAGTCTTCGATCAAGTTCCAGCACAGAGTACAATTAAAATCATTCTGATTTGAGAAGTCTTCGATCAAGTTCCAGTTTGCCAAGACTTCTGACTCCAAGAGCCTGGGTAAATCTGGGATTTGAAACCTCAGTTTAACCCCAATTGAGAATTCTGGTTTCTAAGGGGAAATAATTCCAGTTTGTTTAGGTGCCTGCATTCAGATGTGCTGACAAACAGTTATACAAAACATTATAAAAATGTAATAAAGATCTGGTCTGTGAGGGTCAGTAGTCAACTCAGAATCAGTCATTCCATCTAACTGGCACTGTAGGATTGCCAGCATGCTACCAATGATCATATTCTCATGTCTTTGAAAGCAGACTTGCAGAAAGCAAGCATGCTTTTCTAAGCATCTAGTACAACAATCAATCACTAGCTTATTTTCTGCTTGACAACCAGTGGTTAACTTAAGGTCGGGGGAAAAAAGGTAGAACTCCTACTTGACACAAAACAAAAATGCCGTGGGAGAACTAGCATTTGTTATTAGTCATTGTTTAACAGTACCAATATTTATACATTTTAAATAACTGTCAAATTTAATTGTCAAAACTCTAATGTTTAGTCATTGTTTTACTGTTTTAGTCTTGACTGTTGTGAGTCGCCCTGAGCCTGCTTCGGCAGGGATGGTGGGATATAAATCCAAGAAATAAATAAATGAATAAATAAATAAAAAAATAAAAAGCCCCCTATATTTAGGAAAGGCATTATCATTTATTTGATTCTCACTCCCTCTAGTGTTTCCTCAATAGCACAACACAAAATATGAGCAGTCCAAAAGGAGGATTTTTCTAATTAGTGGAGGTTCTGTAAGCCGAAATGCCCTCAAAACGAGGTTGGGGAATTAGTTAGGTGGACACCCGGCTTAATAGGAATCTTTTTACCAAATGTATACCAGGCTCAACCATCCAGATAGTAAATGCTCAATAAAAGGACTCTAATTTAATAAAATCAATTGTAATTTATTTGGAATAATAGTTCTTTCACACAAGATAAAAATACAAAACAATCACACATTCACACAGGTCTAAGGAAATACAGATAGATTGATAGGGGAACATATATGGGTAGACAGACAGGGTAATATTTACCATCGTAGTCTTCCAGGAAGGTTTCCAATGGCGACATAAGAGGACAGGGGAAATGGACCCAAAACTGTGGCCAGAATTGGGGATGGATCTAGACAGCGGACCTGGGATACTGTTAGATACACACATGAGTGGAGTTGGGTCAGAGGTTAAATAGACTCTCTTAGACCCCTTAGGTGCTGGGAGGTCTTGGGGAGGAGCAGGGGGAGGCTCTGTGATAACCAAGGAGGCTGGACATTAGCAGAGCCAATGTTGAGTTCTTTGGTGACATCCAATTGGGTGTCAGCTTTAACCAATGAACTTCACCTTAGTCCTGTGAACCTGGAAATTTCCAAGTTGCAACATGGCCTGAGGCGGCTCCAAGGAGTTAGAATGGGAATGACTGGATACTTAAGATTAGATGGGATTATCTGGGAAGGTGACAATAGGGAATCAAATACTGGCCTAGGTATCCCCGGTGTAGACAAAAGAGTTGACAATGACAGGAGATGTTCTTCTTCTTATCCCATCATCTTATGGGCAGGAAACATTGTTTAAGGTTCTGCTAAACAATCAGGACTAACAGTTGGGCTATTAATCCATTCATGAGGCAAATGGGTTGCTTGCAGGCAAAGGGTGACACAGGGTGTTTACGTGATCTTCCCACTAAGAAGGAATGGAGTCCAGCCTGGCAGGGTATGCTTGGATCAGGAAAGCAAGATGGATTCTGGTGGTGTTAAGCCTTTGGTTCATGGAAGCAGGCTGGAAACATGGTGGCCTGGCTTCTTCCACTGCAGCGGCCAAGACTGGGCACACAAGGAGCAGCTGGAGCATGTCTGTAGTTCTGGCTAACACCCTTCAGAGATGTAGAATGCTGCTGCAAAGCTGAGGCTTATAGTATCCACATAAGCCTTAGAAACTGTGGGCAAAGTCCACTTCTTAGAGCAGATGTGAGAGAGTCAAAACTCCAGGCACCCTGGCAACCATACTGGTGATCACGATGTCCATATGTATGAAAAGTAGGGGGCTTTTCCTCACAGTATAAAGAAGAAGAAGATATTGGATTTATATCCCGCCCTTCACTCTGAATCTCAGAGCGGTCACAATCTCTTTTACCTTCCTCCCCCACAACAAACACCCTGTGAGGTAGGTAGAGCTGAGAGAGTTTCAAGGACAACTCCTATGAGAGCTATGGCTGACCCAAGGTCATTCCAGCAGCTGCAGGTGGAGAAGCGGGGAATCAAACCCAGTTCTCCCAGATAATAGTCCATACACTGAACCTCTACACCAAACCACTACACCAAACATTTCTAGCATTTAAAAATAACCTCTGTGAATAGTTCAACAGGATGACTTTTTAATGTTGTTGAGTAACCAATTTCCTGCATAAAAATGGAATTGAAATGAGGGTTCCATACAACGCTATATTTCCCTTACAAATCTAATTATATTTGTCTTGCTATAGTAAACTTTGAAATAAATCTCTTTCAAAGAAGTTCCTGCTCCACTTGCATTTTTCCTTTTGTTCCTTTGCTTTTAGCTAGGCTGACATAAAGGCTTAACTACACATTTTGTTTTCCTACCCATGTCCATATAATCAAAAGTACATTGTGAGTTTTCTGCTGGGAACTTAGTTCCTAGGTACATGTGGGCCAAATTTGGATTTTGGAACCATTGTGCTTGGTAGAGAGGATGCTGAGCTCCTCCCACCATGTTTTCCCAAAATGTCTGAAATAAGCTTGAGGAACTGCAGTTTTCCCTATTGGAAAAATCACATGTACTGATGTGATACATGTACTTTCTGTGAAAGGGGCAAACAGCAGTTCCCTGGAACCATTTTAGATAAGGAAAATAGTGTGTGGGGGCAACTTAAGCCTCCTCCTCTCCTTGAACTCTGGAGATCCCAACCCAAATTGGGCCTTTGTTTGTCTCAGAATTAAGTTCCCTGCATGGAACGCCTATCTGATTGTGTGAACCTGGGACAGCCATGAGGAAAATGAAACATGTAGCTGGGTCCTAAATGGTTATTAGCTTTTGGTGGTTGGAGGAAGAAAAACACAAGCACTTTCTGTTTACTGGGCAGTGAGCCAAAGTTATTGCTCATAAATTTTATATGATTGTTATCATAATAAGCTGATTGCAAAATACCCATCATCAGTAATGAAAAGAAAAACAGATTGGGTTATTTCAAAGTAAAACATAACAGGTCATAAGGTCCGCTCCGAATAAAAGCAGGTAATTATCCATTTCATGAATGTCATGAGACAAAGGGCCAGTGTTAGAAAACAGGATTGACTAACTAGGTTGGAAAGAGAAGGATTTTAAAGGGACAGCAGTTCTGTGAAGTATCCATCATGTTTGGAAGGTACCACTGGAACTTGTACTGCAATCATATTTTAAGGTAGAAGAAAAAAAACCACATTACAAATTTAAAGGAATGTGTAAAATCCCACAGAAAATACTGGAATGTAACAAGTTGACCACACTGTTATCTGGATTATCAATTTTAAAAGAAAGAGAACAAATTTTAGCAATTCAGATTGAATATTCAGTTTGGAACCAGCCTCTCTACTTCTTTCTTTAGGAGCTATTATCCTTTCTATCATAGATGAGAGCAATGTTCCCTCTAAGGTGAGCTGACGTGAGCTAGCGCACAGATTTTTAGCCTCCAGCTCACACATTTTTGTCTTAGCTCAGGAAAAATGATCCCAGAGCACAATAATTTATGTAGTAGCTCACAACTTTAATGTCAGTAGCTCACAACTTTAATGCCAGTAGCTCACAACTTTAATGCCAGTAGCTCACAAAGAAGAATTTTTGTTCACATGACTCTGAAGCGTAGAGGGAACATTGGATGAGAGTATCTGTTCTCTTTTTACGGCCCTCTACAGATTAGCCAAAAAACTGTTGTTTTTCTACAAAAAAAAAAGCCTTGCAGGTAAGTGTCTGACCTCCGAGGTGAGCTTCCTCCAGCCTTGTCTGCCCTGCCCCCAAACTTCTGGCTAGCTCGGGCTTCTTACGTCACATCATTCCCACTGAGAAACATAATAATGGGATGCCTGCTTTATCATCAAGGTCTTGTTCCAGGACAAACTCCTCATCTCTGCCTTGCACTGGAACGGCAAAATATATCGACGCTATTTAGCACTGCGGGAGAAAAATAGAACCTTATAATACTGCTTTCAGAGTTACCCTGAAAGAAGCCGCTGGGGCAGAGTCCCTATAAAATAATATTGCAAATGCAGTAAGCTATGGGATTGGCAAGGGGAGTGAGCAGGGGGAGCCCCTAGTCCATAACTAAAATGAATAAACTAGTTTTTTTTAAATAAAAGTTAAAGCAGACACATTTAGATATGAAAGACAATAATAGTAAATAGATGAAAAAAATATTTTTCCTTACAAATATTTATACAATTTCATTTAATATACTTACTAGAAATACTGAACATCTCAGGTGATACTAAATGCTCAAGTGTAATATGTTTTAAGAACACATACATATCTCATAGGATCAGACCCTTTACTTCATTATAACTATTTGTATCAAATACTAGATACCTAAGTTCATAGCGAACAAAATCTCCCAAAGATACATACTTTTCCACTTAAACTGTAACCCAACTAAATTAAAGTACTGTTATTTAAGGTACTTCTAATCTCATTGGCTTCAGTGAGATTCCATGCATTTTATTTCTAGCAGTTTCCCTAGTTGCACATTTTTGGACAAAGCTGTAATAGTTAGACTGAAATCTGCATTTCTGTACAAGACAAATTGCTTCTATTTATTTTTCAGCCTATCTGGTGATTCATCTGCTGGAAGCAAAGCATGGGAAGGGCTTAATCAAATTTGTTCCTAAATTCACAGGGTCCTGTTTATATATATATATATTAAAAAGATGTCTTTCAAATACATTCCCTAGCTGTTGCATTTGTCTTGTTTTGATCCCAATCTGATTAAATCAAGTGTGATTTTAAATTGGACTGTGCACTTTAAAAGTAAGCAACATCCACAACACTGCTAAAGGCCTTGCTGTTAGAGCGTGCAATCCGTTGGTCTGGAATAGGTCCCATGGGGATATGAAATGACATATCAGGTTTGTTCTGCCTTTTGTGGTCTGAGGTAGCAACGTTCTGGGAAGAACTGCCGGGTGGACAGATTTCAGAGTCTTTTCCACTGGAAATTTCAGACCCTTCAGAATCTAAAGGGTGTGTTCTTTTGTGTATCATCAAGCAGTTATCTCCAAGAAATAGCAATCCACTCACAATCTGTAGAACGGCAGAAACAAATCCAAGGTGAACACCAGCTCCAATGTACTGCTCCTTTGGTTGAGAAGGCATATCAAATGACTCTGGGAAGTTAATACGATTGTTCTTCAAGACGGAAAGCATATTCCAAATGACTGGAATTAAGACCACTGCTCCTGAGGCTAAGCTCAGAAAGCCTCCAATACAAAAAGAAGT
Organism: Heteronotia binoei; assembly: GCF_032191835.1. NCBI lineage: Eukaryota > Metazoa > Chordata > Lepidosauria > Squamata > Gekkonidae > Heteronotia > Heteronotia binoei. Next base: position 66,815,185 of record NC_083225.1, on the reverse strand, counting down.
AAAACTAATTCTTTTTTTATTTTCTTTCTTGATAATATTCCAGAAGCCAAAAATTAAAAAACCTAAAGCTATTGTCTCCACAACAGCACATAATGACATAAGGTCCTGGGCAATAAAAATTTCCGTGGGAAGGAAGATGTGCTCTGCATCAAATTGCTTACAGTTTATTTCTGAGTAATCAGAATCACTGGTGGTAGTGTCATAACAGACATCCCAGATACCAATCCACATAACCCCAGACTGAAATTTGGTGGTGTTTTCAATGCGCCATTGCCTCCATTGTCCGAGTGATGTGGCAAAAAAGCACAACAACCAGCCTAAAAATGTAAAGAAAAATCCACATAACTGGAAGTGAGAAGTTTGGGCCAGGAAGCTTGCCAAATGGAAATCTTCACCCATGCAGCCAATAGCAAGTTTACTGAAAGAAAGAACATATTTATGTACTTATGCACATGCATACATGTATGAACATCAACATAGTTCGAACAAGTAGGAATAGGGCACATAGGCTGAACAAGAAGCAACAGGGCTTCTGATAGGAGGACTAAGGGGAAATTTTCCAGGGCATGGGCCACTCTGAATCACAGAGCCAAACAAGTACTGTTATTTGTTTTCATATGAAGTTTGGACTGAGTGTGGTTGGGGAGGGAAGATGGAAACTCTTTTTGATGGACCTCAATCACTCTCCTCAGCCCTGAGTCTCAAAGCTCAAAGTTAAGACCTTATCATCAGCTTTCTTCTAGTGCAAATGCCACACTGGCCACTGAGAAACATAATAATGGGATGCCTGCTTTATCATCAAGGTCTAGTTCCAGGACAAATTCCTCATCTCTGCCTTGCACTGGAATGCAAACTCCCCTGAGGACAGCAGTTTGGTTACTTTCAGCTAATGTTATATCCTCCATAGAGTAAAACCTACATTAGCTACGAGGTTCATTTCAGTTCCTTGTCACTGTTTATACTGCATCAGTATTTTCAACATGACACAAATTATGAAAGGGAACATAAAAACACATTAAGCACCACATGTGAAAATCCTTTTTTGAGAGAGAGAGAGAGAGAGAGAATAAGTAAGTGGTGTCTTTTCACAATAATACACATTTATATAAACAGTATGTGTGTGTAAAGTGCTGTCAAGTTGCTATGATTTCACATCCTCCCAAATGTCCTATTGTTAGCAGCTTTGCTCAGGTCCTGCAAATGGAATCTTGATTGAGTTAATCCATCTCATTTTGGGTTTTCCTCTTTTCCTAATGTGTTCAACTTTTCCTGGCATTATTGTCTTTTCCAGTGACTCTACTAATATTAAATATAAATTTGGGGAATTTACAGTTGCAGTAAAGGGGTTGGCTGCAGCTGCATAGAATCACTATATACATTTATTAGTGCCAAGAAGCATCTTTGTTTTCTCATGACTCACCAATGTTTTAAGACATGTTAAAAAGTATAGTCTGAAAAGAAGCCATAGAAACTATTTTTAGCATCATGTCCTTTATTTCTTCTCTCTGAAACACGTGGGAGAAAATTCACCTGAAATGTGTTCCCAGTGGGTCTCAATTAAGACTTCGCATGTCTGAGAAATGCTGCATTGCCTTTCCAATGGGAGCACTGGATTGCACTGACATGTTTTTAACAGTTTGTTAATACTGTGGTGATTGCAAGCTGTTTTAAGCAGGATTCTGAAGAAGAGGCACAGAAATCTCCTAAATAAATGATAAACACACCACCTGTGCCCCATCTCCCTGATGCAATGCTATCTAGGGAATGCCAGCAATGCTATCTAGGGAAGTTTTCATGCCACCTGATTCAAATGGCATCTAAGCATTCCGATAGATCAACGGATTCCAAACCTTGCAAAAGATTCAGCATCAGTCATGAGATTACCAGAATGTGTCAATTTTGTGACAAGACTGTAGTCATGACTTTCAAAGATCCGGTAAATAGTTTTATAGATCTTAGAAGAACTGCATCGTCTTTTTGCTGAGGTCTTATTATATCCCAGTCATTGAGCTGCCTCCAAGCCATAGGCTCGCTTAAAAGATTCTGTCAATTGTCATTTGCTATCTCTGTCCTGGTACTCCATCCAAGAGGTGTCATCTCCATTTTTTCTTCAAAGCTCTCCTTTAAAAAGGAACACCTTCCTATAAATTTGGCTTATTCTGCAGGTCTTCATTCCCTCCCCCAAATACAAAATGTAGGTTACTACATTTTCTTACACTGAGTTCATGCTCCCTCCCTGCTATCCCAAGAATTCCCCTCTCAATTTGTTACTTTCCTCCCCTCCCATTCCCCACTGTCAAAATATCAGGAATGAGCCAGCCAAGTTTAATCACTTTCAGGTCTTATTGATTAACTTGCAAGAGTTAAGCAAGTAACTGAATTGGAGAATGTGCTTATATTTTCCCCCAGTGAAACTGAAAACAATTTACCTTTGGACCTTTACAAAGGTAAGGAACCGTTCCTTTTTTTTTTTTTTTGCTTCAGCAATTCTTTTAACATGCTGCAAGGGGATATAAGAACTCCGACAGAGTTTGTAATAGACTATCACCACTTGAAAACGGTCTGTGATTATTGAATAAGAGGCCTGTTTAAAAATGTCTTTTACTATATTTACTTTAGCAATAACATTGTGAAAAAGCTCCTGCTACTTTTTGTTAAAATAAGGCTGTTCAGCTGAAATTCAGCAGTGTTTATAAGGAATAGATCTGGAAAATCCAGGTTCAAGCCCCTACTCTGCCATAGAAACTCACTCCTTGGATATTTCACTCCTTGGGGAAAGTGGGGAGTACTCCTTAACATATACTTACACATAATAAACTATCAGACAAAGGCTTCCCCAGACCATCAAAATGTCTTCCTGATCTGAAAGAAGACCAGTAGATGATCTGAGCTGGGTGTCATGGCAACTACTCCACAGAGTTCTGAGCCAGTTAGAAACCTGCCAACAATCAAATGACAATGCTTGGAAATCTGTGTGGTGGATTCTAGGAATTCCAGAATATCTAGAAGATATTTCATAACAGACACTGAGAAGAAAGTGGTAAAACACTGTCATGGATCAGGACTGAACCCCATTTAAGTAAGTTAAGTGCTGCTAAAAATAATTTTAGTGCAGCTGTTGCTTTTCATTCACTCACATTCACTTTCCCCCCTCTCTGTTGCATATAGGGAGAGGTTGTCATTATCAGAGACATTGAAAGCCTGTGTCTGTTAGCCATGCTGACACAGCACATGGTTATGACATGCCGAAGCTCAGGGCCTTGGTAGTCCCTTAGCTGGTAGGTAGCAATCTGAATCTTCCTGTTTTTCCTTTTTTTCTGTTCCATTCAAGAGCATTTGGGTTTTATGGCCAAGACTGAAGGAAGCAATTATGTTCCAGGGATCTCACAGGTGGTCCTCTGGTGCTGCATCGGAGATTACCTGGGTGATGTCTGCATACTTAGGGATTTTTTTAAAAAAAGAAAATATAAATCAAACTCCAAGAACAGAGGGTTACTAAATGCCCTCCTAGTGCCACTGAACTCTGGCACTATGAGGGCAAAGCACCCTCCCAAGAGATCAGTATACCATTAGGATGAAGGTGCTATCACCCTAGGGTGTAATAGGACGGAGAATGCACTTGTGACCCTCATTCCCTCCTTTCCAAGATTTCTTAAACTGGGATTTGAAAAAAAAAATTAAAATATTTTAATGTTGCATTTGCACCCAATTAGAGATCTCCAAGGCAGCGAACATGAAAACATTTGAACGTTAGAAGTGTAATATATAAAATTATTCAACAAAACCACATAAACATATAATACCAAACCCAGCGAAGAGGGCCGATAACAGTTACTGGGGGTATGCAAAATGAAAAGAGCCTCTACCTAGAGGGAGTTCCAAGGTTTTGGCACTATGACTGAGCAAGCCCTTTCTTGGGTTGCCATCCGTCTAGGTTCAGATGGCAGGGGTATCTGAAGCAGGGCCTCCAAACATGACTGAAGTGAAGGGTAGATTCACATGGGAGAAGCTGGTCCTTAAGATATGTTGCCCTCAAGCTATACAAGCTTTAAAGGTCAATGCTGGCAGCTTGAATGGAGTCTGGAAGCAAACTGTGAGCAAGTATAAATGGAACAAGGCTGGAGTTATATGGTATCTTTTGACCCATTCCGGTCCAGACTCTGGCTGCAGCATTCTGTACCAATTGTACCTTCCAGAGAGTCTTCAAGGCCTGCCTCACATATATCACGTTGCAATAATCTAATCTAGGTGTTAAGAGAGTAACCTCTGCAATTTAGAAAGTGGTTGGTTGGAAGCAGACTGAATTGCAACACTTACAAACCAATTACCAACCCCCCCCCCCCCACAGCATATTGAAGATTATATTGGATTTATACCCCGCCCTCCACTCTAAATCTCAGAGTGGCTTACAATCTCTTTTATCTTCCTCCCCAACAACAGACACCCTGTGAGGTAGATGGGGCTGAGAGAGCTTTCACAGAAGCTGCTCTTTCAAGGACAACCTCTGCAAGAGCTATGGCTGACCCAAGGCCATTCCAGCAGCTGCAAGTGGAGAATCAAACCCGGTTCTCCCAGCTAAGAGTCTGCGCACTTAACCACTACATCAAACTGGCACACTACACAAAAGTACTCATGTAAATGGGTAGACCTCTCCCACCTCAATATTTGAAAGGATCATTAGATGCAGAATTCAGACCATTAGGCATGTATCAGCCAAGTTCATTTTACCTCAGTTCTCCCACAGAATGGGGGAAGGACATCAGCTCCCTCTACAGCACCTCAAACTGTATGGAGAGGGTCAAGTTTTAAATCCAGAATCCTTAGTTGCATTTTTCCCAAGAAGGGAGAAGACGACTGCAGATTTATTCCCTGCCCTTCTCTCTGAATCAGAGACTCAGGGCGGCTTACAATCTCTTATATCTTCTCCCCCCATAACAGACACCCTGTGAGGTAGGTGGGGCTGAGAGGGCTCTCACAGCAGCTGCCCTTTCAAGGACTACTCCTGCGATAGCTATGGCTAACCTAAGGCCAGTCCAGCAGGTGTAAGTGGAGGAGTGGGGAATCACACCCGGTTCTCCCAGCTAAGAATCTGCACACTTAACCACTACACCAAACTGGCGTAGAGGAGACATCAGAAACATGTATTAATTTCTTACCTTGAAAATGCTATGGCAGGGGTGTCAAATGTGCAGCCCGAGGGCTAGATCAGGTCCTTGGAGGGCTCCTGTCAGACCTGTGAGCAACTCACTGTCATCTGCTTCCTTCACTCTCTCTTGCTTCTTTCTGCATCATAGCTTGCTTTGACCAGGTTTGCTCAATCACACAGAAGCTACAAAGAAAAGCCTGTTTTCTCCATTGGCTGACCAGCACATGAAGCAACTTATTTACAAAAGATCGCAATGCCTGGCCATTTCATGTTTTCCCCTGCATCTTAGGCTCAAAGCATTGACCATGAGATTTCTGTAATGAATGTCAATAAATCAAAAGTAGGTTTGCAACTTACAGATACACACCGGAACAACCTACTCAAGATGGCTACAACACAAGCATTGTCTTCAGATTTTGATGCAAAAATTCAGAGCAAGAGGTGTCAGTTATCAGAAACTGTTAAATAAACAAAATATTGCAAGAGTGCTAATCTTTCAAACGTTTTTTTAAAAAATTGTGTTTGTCTATGTCTTTTATAAAGTTTACATATCCACTACATCTGGTATAACATTTTATTACACACATGGTCTGGCCTGACAAGGTCTCATTTATGTCAGATCAGGCCCTCATAACAAATGAGTTCAGAACCCCTGCCCTATGGGGTTGCCTTAAGTCAGCTGTGACTTGAGAGCATTTTCTATCATCACATTCTATATTAGGATGTCAAACGTATGGCCCATGGGCTTCAACCAGCCCTGTGGAGCTTTAATCAGGCCTGCAGCTCTCCCTCCGGCCCCTTCTTACCTCCTGTCCTTGCTCTTTGAAGCAAGGCTGCCGAAGTTCCCAGCTCCTCCTGCCTTGTCCTTGCCTGCTTCAGCAGGAAGTTCTTCTGGGCTTCAAAGCTGCAAAGAAAATGTGGAATAGTTTTTCCGTTATGGTATCTGAGCCCAGATAGACCACTGGGACTGTTTCTAGTAATAGTGCTCCGAGACTGGAATAACAGCCCCCAGAGTAGACTGATGGTTCCTAGCAATAGAATCTATGTTCTGGGACTGGAAATGACAAGGCATAGCGTGGAATGACAGCTTCTGGGAGTAGCGGTAATGTTCTGGGAGTGAAATTCCACTCTGGAGGACCTCATTCCAATCCTAGAACATTTCTGCTACTCCCAGGGACCGTAATTTCACTCTGGGAGCTGTCATTCCAGTCCCAGAGTAGTCAATCTGGGTCCAGAGACCTTAACAGAAAATCCATTCTGCATTTTCCTTGCAACTTTGTGCTGCAATATATTTCAATGGAGTTGAACTCACTTTACATCATTTGTATGGCCAGTTGGAGCTGCTGCTTGCTGGAGCTGTCTCTTTGTAAACAAAAGGTTGATGCTTTGAGCCAGCTTGTGTCTGTTGAATGGACCTGAGAACTGGTGCCTAGAGAGTACTCTAACCTGGGAACCCACAGGCCAAAGGGTGATATTACACTAGAGAGCTACTGCCAATCTAAGTAGACTGGTGGGGGGGCGGGGGTTGCAATGCCCAATTGCTTTGTTTTCCTAGGCTCAGAGCATTTTGTATTTTTAGTTTCTGCTGTGATCCTTGTGCTTTTTCTTGATGTTTTATTTTAAAAGTTGCATTGCTAAATCTTTCTATTCCTCCACCTTTCCATTTTAAACAAAACATCGAAAGAGTTTTAAGCATGTTTGTATTTTAAGTTAAAATAATATCTTTAATTGTGTTTGTCTGTATCCTTGATAAAGTTTACATCTCTGCTACCTGGTATTGTATTTTATGACACATGTGGACCAGCCCCACAAAGTCCCATTTAGGTCAGATCCAGCCCTTGTAACAAATGTCTGACACCATTGCAATATGGTATACTGTAACATGGCCATGCCAGGTCAAAAAAGGCAGCTCACACCACAAGCACACGCTGATGCTGAATCTCTGTGCATGGGTGCTGTCTATACCGCAGAGGCACAAAACTTGACCCATGAACTAAGGGTATGTCTCACCCAATGACAGGTGCACAGATAACTCATAAACAGACAATAAATGCCTAAAGTAACCGCTCAAAGGTGTCACAAAACACATCTGCATTTTGAATTTTACTTTTTCTTTACATGACCAACAGTTGTCTTCTAAATATGCCTTGCCTCCCTTAATCTTTCCCTTCCCTTCCCTCCCCAGCCCCCCTCCCCCCCCCCCCGGCAAAGGCCAGGGCACTCGGCCAGAGCCTCTTTCTAGAGCCCATTGTATTTATTCCCACAAAGGGCCTTATTGCTAGTAGATAATAAGATTCAAACCTGCTTAGCAGAAAGATACTTTTCTAAAATTTTATCAAGTAGTCTATCATCCTGAAGGTTTTATGGCTAGGAATCTAATATTTCAAGTTTTCAAAATTGGCAAAGTAACTTCTTTTTCAGTTCTCTGAAGTTCTGAAGCAGGGTCAATAGGATGAAGCAGTGCTGCTGAAACTGAACACAATCTGGAGAAGTTTGTGTGTAGACTTCAGAATGGTTTCTGAAGTCTGATATGTTTGACCAAGTATTTATCATTTTCTTGTTACTGTTCCACTGAGTCAACAGACCCATAATGAGGCAGCTAATTCTTACTATATGTACTACAAAATGATATAAATTTTTAATAAAAACTGTGTAAAACTTGCACATGATTGTACAAACATAAAAATGCCCAATGTGCAAGCATCAGATTTCATTTATTTAAAATTTATGGAAGGTAGTGTTCCATCTGAAGGCTGCTTCACACATTTTAATTATAAGAGCAACAATATAGTCACAAAACATTAAAGTATAGACTTCATCATTCAGTTGGCTATGTCCCCACTGTACTATTTTTTAATGAATACATTTATGAAACAGTTGTCAAGTAGCACAGCATCTTGATGTTCACACACACACACACACAAAACCTTGGGGAAGGCTGCAAAATCAGTTATTTTTGTTTTATTTAAACTCTGTACATACTGGACTCATAAGATAGATAAAAACATAAGAACACACACACACACACACACATACACACACATAGCCACTGATGGACCTTGCTCCATATTTTTATCCAATCCCCTCTTGAAGCTGGCTATGCTTGTAGCCGCCAAGCATAGTAGATAATATTATCTTAGTCTTTTTACCCATAAATTGTAGTTGTTTGCCTACTCAGAAGATCACAAGAACAGCTGATAGGTTGGCTTAGTTCATAACAAAGTACATCAGACAGGCATTTCTTGCCATTGACTTTGGATTCCATTCCAAGCAGATTTTCGAAAGTACCACATATTCCATAGGGAAAGAACTTCCACCCTCAAATTGCTTTTTATTTTTTCTTGTTTTAGTCTGGCAGCAGAGTTTGATAATGAATCTAAATATATTTGAAGTGGGAAAACTTTTAACCTAAGTCACCAAATCAGTATGTTTTTTTTCCCTTTAAGAACAATATAGATTATTCCATGTACAGAGGAAGATTACAGAGCTTATCATATACAGAAATGTGAAAAATTAATAGTCGCTTGATACACTGAAACACAATATTCACTTTATTTTCCTTGGTCAAGCAAGGTAGTTTTATCAGTAGATAAGTATGTAAGCAACAAGTAAGTAGTGAATATACGATTTTCCTCAAGGTTGCATATTCCAAAGATATAATGGGAAGGTGGAACCTGACAATTATTTTTCACTATACAAAATAAAAGCCTAAAAACTGCAATGTCACATAACGAATTAAGGAATAAGCCATCACCTATGGATGCCAAAGGCAAGAGGTTAGCACCAGATTCTCTCTCACACAAAGCAACAATGGATCTATTTATAGAATTATATACAGGAAGAGAAGGAATCCATCTGCTGATCTCATCCAGTAAAACAACCAACATTTTTTATTTAAAAAAAGAGAGAGCCAAAGAGACTGGTCAGCCAAAGGTGATTAATATCACATTATGAAAAGGATAATATACAGTTATATATCAATCCCAAATTGCTATCTTCATATGAATTACAGGTCTTAATTCAAAGCACTGTTTACAGATATATTGAAATTATATTTGGAGTCCACGTACACAATCAGAACCACTAAAACAGTCATTACTTTTTTTTAAAAAAAAAGTCACAGGTAAAAGCTTACTGACAGAAATCAAAAGGTTATTTTTACCTTGGCCATATTTAAAAATTAGTAAAAGAATTCTGAAACAAAATGAACATCAGTTCAGAGAGGTGTAGCAGCATCTGGTGATGGCAAGAGTCTTCTAAGATGAACAAATCAAAACAGAACTGGGATAAGAACAACTTTTAAAAGAATGACACTCATGTAAGCAAGTGGTGGAGGGTAGACTGCATCAATATATTAGATCAATGGGGAGAAAGCACCACTAAGGACTGAAGTCTGCAGCTTGTGAAGGGTTTAATCTGAGAAGCTAATTATGACAGAACTGTGCACAGCCAACAAGTACTCTGTTTTTACTGGAAGGATGGGAGGAACAGAAACCTTGGCCCACTTTCGAGTCTCAATGCAACGTTTACAAGAGAGGTATTTCTCACTTTTCTGTAACGTTTGAACTAATCTCATGTCTGAAATAAAAGATTATGGCAACTGGATTCAATAGTGAAGAGTGGAGTGAATTAATTTCTCAGTAGAACATAGAACAGCTCACAGGATTTCAGTCTATCCAATGGAAATGTGGACAACACAGCAGTACTTACAGAATCATTCATTAGAGTTTGTTATCACATCCTGCTTATCTTCTATAAGACTGCTGAATGGTACTTCTTACTAATGTTGGAACACTATCAGATGGTACAATTAGAAATATGTTCCATGTGATCCCAAGGTGTAAAACAAAGTCCCTTTAAAGGTATAATAGTTAGCAAGCAAAATCTAAATACATCTCCATCTCACACATTGTAATGTAAGATCCCTGCAACTGTGAAGGAACTAAGTAAAAGATGGTAAAGTATTTTTTGTGGAAGACAAAAATGGCAAAAATAGTACTGAAGCGACAAGGGCACAAGTGGCACAAAATAATGAGCTCTGTGAAAATGAGGGTGGGGAAGGAAGATGGGCAGCATGGTCTGCTAATAATCTGAAGTATTATCCACTGATTCTCTGGCAAGCAGCACCTAATGTGGCAAAGCAGCCCTACCTCATAGCTTAGATCCTGTACGTGTCCAGTGGTTGGGACCTTATTATCACTTTCATACAAGACAGTATGAAAGCCAATGAAGCCAATGAAACTCTCCCCTTCCTTTTCCTTCTAGCCACCCCCTCGCCACACATGAAGTAACTAATGAAATGATAATAATGTGTCCGCTCATCAAGACAATAAAAATAACAACCACGCAAATACACCATGCCCTAAGAGTGTTTGGATATAACTATGACAAATGGCTAGGAGGTTACTTGTATAAATGATCTTGATAATTTTTGGAGCAATATTTCTTATGAAATACCTTAAAAATAATCATATGTACATGAATGAAAATGTCCCTACATCTTATCAATCTGAATGTAAAGCTACATAGCACGCAGAAAGTGATGTTCTCTGCTTGATGTGGCTACTTTAAAAGGAAGTTTCTCTAAACTGGTCCTGAATGTTGCTTATTTTGGAGGTTTGCAATGATCTCTACGGCATCCGAGAACAGAAACTATTCATTTATTTCTTTAAAACAGCAACCAAGAACTGCTTTTATGCTAAACTGCAGCAGATTCTACAAGGCAATGAACCTGAAGCACAGAATCAAACAACTGCAGAATTTTCTAAAGACTGTATGATAGAAAAAGCCAGAGATTAAATGTGATTCCAGAAATGCAAATACAGCCAACACAGAAACAAACCTCTGACATTATTGCTATTATGTCACTTTCTTTTCAATGGCTCCCCCTCGTGGTCAGAGATGTTGCATACTTGGAATGCCACCCGTTACCCTCATTTGTGTCACTTAGGCCTTTCAGGCTGGAGGCTATCAGTCAGACACTTGAGCTGCTCTTCACCAAGCTTGATTTTATCCTCTAGCTCTCGCTGCTCAATGATGAGGGCAGATTTCATTTTGACAAAGTGCTCATAGTCTGCAAGGTTTTCATCGCTCAGGTAGTTGGCCAAAATGTCAAAGACAATGCGTTCCCTTCGATCCAGGTTTTCCTTCAGCTCCTTCGCATCTTCATGCTGTTGTGTGAGTAGCTTCTGTTTCTCCACCAGGACTCGCTAGAGGGGAAAAAACCCAAAACAGTTTCTTTTGACAGAAAAGCTTCCCTCTTAACAGACAATTTACATGCAAGCCAGCCTTCTCTCAAATGTGCACTCAACAATGTGTCGGATTAAAAAAAATAATAATAACGAGGATTACAAACTTCAACTGTAATTGAGAATTCTTTAAGTCAAACATGATCTCACAGTCTGGTTCAAAACGAAGTATATCAATTATATTAACAGTGAGCAAAGTGATTCAGAAAGAAGGGTTCCTTTTGCAATTTCAGCTATGAATATTGGCATGATTATAGATTCAAATGTGTGAAGATGATCCAGATGAAGTTAAACACTTTCAAGCCACACTGATTTTAGGACATACTTAACTCTCCCATTGCAATCAAGGGGAATTAAGTGCTAAACTTCACCTTGCTCAGGCCCAATCACAGTTGAAATGTCTAACCATAGACTAAAAAATGGATGTTTTTTCTTATCCTCCCCAGTTTTACAAGCTGTGCTGTAACTCCACACACACCGCCCCCCAGCTCCACCCCATACATGTATTCCCTTATGGTTCCATCATGGGATTCAGATAACAAACACTGTTGCTGAAGCAGACTGAAAAAGTGAGAAGTGACTACGAAAGCTTATGCACTACCACAAATTTAATAAAACCTTTATTCTGTTTTTGAAAGTTAAACTGCCTCAAGTGCCATTTCTCTACCACTTAACCCATCAGGGAAGCAAAACTGAAGAGTAAAATGGCAGACTCTGCACTACTTAGCTGTTAGGTTTAAATGGTTGGCTACAAACTGCCAAACTGGCCCCAAGCCTGGTAAATGTTCATCTTCCCCCAACATTGGTTCATAAATTCAGAAACGGCCTGAATTTGGGCTAGATTTCGGTTTGTGAACTGATTTGCAACCGTCCCTAGCAACAAATATTACCTCCACCCCCAAAGAAAACCTCTGAGCAAAGAAAGAATGGTAAAAAGGAAGACGAGTGGATCCGACCTTACTTAAAAGAAAGCCAACAGGAGAAAAGGCCCAAGGACAATCTAAGAACTGTATAGAAATATATGCTTAAACCCCCTCCCCCCCACAAATCCCACACTTTTGCTGCTACACCAAAATGAATGGGCTTGGGCTGGATTACATTGCAAGTCACATGGCAATTTAGTCTTCACTGTAAGAAACAGTGCAGGAAAAAATGTTAGGAAATCTAAGAGAACCTAAAATAACAACAGCAGCTTCTACAGTCTCATGGTATCCATAATGCTGATCAAGTATTAAGTTTAGGTGTGATTCGTGAGTGAGCCATTCAAAATATAGGGACCCTGCTTGGTGTATCTCAAGGGTCTCCAACAATAACCAGCACGTGAAGGAAATGGCAGGCAAAGATTTTTGTGAGACATGAGTTTCTTACATACAATTTACAGAAATAGAAATTACAAGTAGGGAACCTGCAGTCTCCCTCTGAGAAAAATCTGGCCCAGCTGTAGGGTGCCAGCCTCTGGAATGGACCACATTGCACAGCTGGAAATCTGAAGGGCTTGTGGGGTCACCTCAGCTTTCTCTGCACTTCCCTCCTCAAACTATTTCCCTCATGCTGGCAGCCCCTATATGCTTACATTTCTGTTTCCTTATCTTCTTCTTACCCACTATTCCATCTTCTGAGGGAGATATTTGTGGATTTTGCTCCTTTTCTTTCTCGTACTCTTTTGGGTAGCTATGGGCAAGAGCTATTGATAGAAGGTACAGCTCTCGTATGCATGAAACCTGGTAGTTTCAAGTCTTGTATGCATGAAATCTAGTATCTGCCCTCTATCTTCAGTTATATTTATTATTTATTTCATACACACTCCACCTCTCTCTCTCCCATGGGGAACTACAGCTTACATAATTCTTCTTTCCTTGATTTTATCTTCACAACAATCCTGTGAGGTAGATTAGTCTTACAGGATATTTTTGGTGCAAAATCTCACAGTGAGCTTCCATGACAGTGAGGTCTCACAACTGGTTCTTCCAGATTATAATCTGAAACTCTAACCACTACACCATGTTGGCTTTCATGGGGTGACTGTTGTGGCAGTAGGGAGCACTATGAGCCTGGGTAAGTAATGCAAAGCCATTCTAGACCCAGCCATGGTGGCAGGGAAAGCTGGGAGCCACTCTGGGCCCAGTTGTGGCAGTGGGGAACACTATGAGCCTGGGTAAGTCATGCAAGTTGTATAGCAGCAAATTACCCAGTGGTTATTGTTGGGTCTGACCCTGAGAAGTCCACCTTAAAGGCCAAAATAGCCCTGGAAAGCGCACAGCCCTGCCCCCCTACCTTTTAATGACAGAAACCAAGGCTTGAAGGCTGGCAATACTGTTGTGCTTGCCTAGCAATAGCCAATGAAGGCATTTGTTTTTAAAGCTACAGGTGTTTGCTTCTATCACTTCAGAGGGGGTTAAACCCAAAATTGTGTGTGTGTTTTAGATTTCAGATTTTTCTGTAAACAAGGGGTTTGTAGAAAGATGCATTTTGTCTGTCTATGCTCTCCCCTGTCTCTGGATTTAAGTATCCACAGACAGGGTCACATTATGAATTAGGTACATTAACAGAGGTGAACAGTTGAAAAATTTATGCCAGTACACTAAAACAAACGACCACACAGAGTGCTCCTGTGTATATTTATTATTTATTGGAAGACCCTGTGTGCAACACTTCCTAATAAAGTCCTTACAACAGCCAGTGTTTGGTCTGCGGAAGCTTTATGGATTACTAATCAACATGTCAATGATCACTGATGTTGTATATTTTCAGTTATGCTCTTTGTTGATCTCTTGTTCTGAATTTGAATAGTTTGGCTCTTTAATTGTAAAACATTGCTGACCCCTGATCTGGCTTTTCTGTCGTCTAATCCCCTGAGCCAGGAAGTTCTCTCTATAGTTCTTGAAAACTTTTCATCAACTACATTATTGGGGAAAATAAAATGAAGAGAGGGGGGAAAAATCAGATAGTGGCTTTTCAAAACAGAACCACCACAGTACACTGCCTTACCCGTTCTTCAGGAGAAGCATTTTCATCCAAATTGTTCAAGGCATTTTCTACTCGGGCCAGCCGACCAGAGAGTGACAGCAGGAGGTTGACCACTTTGTCTAAGTCTCCTATGAACATCCGGAACTTGTCAAACTCATTTGGCTTGCAGACTTCTTTCACAATGGCCTCTACTTCATCTCCAAGCAGATTGTTCGCCTGAATGTCTTCCAGGAGTGTCTCCCGAGCTTCTCGCAGCACCTGTAACTTTCGGCTTATGCTATCTATAAGCTCTTGCTAAATTTTAAAAGAAAAAAGGAGAGGACAAATTATCATGTACAAATGATATAACCACAACGAAACAAATTCTCTCCCTTGCCTAAATTCCCAAAATATTGTACCGTTTAGATAGGGATGAGCATAAGCAAGTGGTCACTCTGAGCTTATATTCTAATAGCCACCCATGGCCCCCATCTGTGGATAGCTAAATTTGCAAACTGCAGCCACAAGGAGGCTCAAGAGATTTTTCTGTACACTTGGGGAACTCCCAGGTGTGCAGAAAACCCTTAAATCTTAAAAAGAAATCACAGGGAAAGTTTAAATTCCCTCCCCCAAATGAACTTACCTTTGTGGGCATGGCTGCTGCTACTGCTCCTATAAAGTCACTCTAGACCCAGCTGTGGTGGCAGGGAAAGCTGGGAGCCACTCTGGGCCCAGCTGTGGCAGTGAGGAACACCATGAGTGGCTCTGGGCCATGGCGTTGGGGAGCACCAGAAGTGGCTCCCAGGCACCATGGCTGTTGTCAGCTAAAAAGTAAGGAAAGGGTGGGAGAAAGAGAAAGAAGGGGGGATTGGCTTGGGGAGGAGACAGAAAGGGAGATATAGTGGGATTGGCTGGTGTGGAGAGAAAGAAGAAGAAGAAGACTGCAGATTTATACCCCGACCTTCTCTCTGACTCAGAGCAGCTTACAATCTCCCATATCTTTTCCCACCACAATAGGTAGATGAGGTGGATGGGGCTGAGAGGGCTCTCACAGCAGCTGCTCTTTCAAGGACAACTCCTGTGATAGCTATGGCTACCCCAAGGCCATCCCAGCAGCTGTAAGTGGAAGAGTGGGGAATCAAACTCGGTTCTCCCAGTTAAGAGTCTGCACACTTAACCACTACACCAAACTGGCTCTCCAGAAAGGAAGAGAGATTGGCTTGGGGAAAGAGAGAAAAGGAAAGATCAGTTTGGGGAAGAAGAAAGAAAAGGAGGAATGGCTGGGGGAGACCGAGAGAGATAGAGAGAGAGAAAAAGGAGGGAGATTGGCTTGGGAGGAGAGAAAGAAGGGGGACTGGCTTGTGGGAGAAAGATGGGAGTATTGGCATGGGGAAGGGGAGAAAGAAATAGAAATAAGGGAGAACTGGCTAGGTGGGGGAAGAGAAAGAAAAAAAGGGGGTAATAGCTTGGGGAGAGAAAGGGAAAGAAGGGGGGAAAGGGAAAGAAGGTGTTGGAAAGTCCCCTCTTGTGGATTACCATTTGTAAATGAATATTTCACTAGAAACTGTATGTGGTATGCCACCTCAGATTTTACAGCACCACACTAAGTAGAGTTTCACTATTCTAGAATTTTACACTTCTAGAGTTTCACCCTAGAAGGATGTAGTACTGTTTAGGATGACATTAAGAAGGAAGAGAGAAATGAGGAATGACTGATCACCTTGGTTTTCTGATGGGCTCTATGAAGAGCCCATGTTTTTAATGCAGGTCCGTCATCTTTATTTGTAACACTATTTTACATCACTTACAAATATAAATTGCCTTCTGGTATGAAAAAACAATCCTAGATTTTATTCTGCATAGGGATGAATCATGCTTCCATGCTGTCCCCGTCCCCTCCATTTTTACATGGTGAGTGAAGACTTCTTGGATAGGAGCGAACTACAATTCATGTAATTTCCAAATCAGACAAAATGACAATCTGGTATATTCTCTTGCCTACAAAACTGGATTTTAACCCACAGTTTAATTATGGTTAAGAATCCTCATTTGTAAGCAAAAGAACAAACCACAGCTTGTTATTTTGGCCAGTTCAGTTGTCATAGCACATGACATTTTGTTCCCAATTAGGACATTTCAATCTTCTCATCCCATGTGAGTGAAGGAGAAGATTTACTGGTTCAAGCCCCAAAAACTTCATGGGTAGCTCTCATGTTTGAATGCGGCCATATTAATAAAAATAGCAGTTTTATTAGTTTGTTATTGCAAGCAAACAAACAGATGAGGTGAAAATATGGAAGCAAGGGAAAAGAAGATGAAGAGAAAGCGCCCCCCCCCCCCCAAACCCAACCCCAGCAACATCAGTCGTAATAATTCTATGGTTCATCATGGAAAACCCACACTGACAATTACTATCAACCAAAAGAGCAACATGGCTATTCCACCAAATGCATTCATATGATAAGTATTAATATTAAATGTATAACTATACCCTTTTTCGATTCAGGTGGATAGTTGTGTTGGTATGAAGCAACAGAACAAAGTTTGAATCCTACGGCACTTTTAAGACCAACAAAGTTTTATTCAAAGTATAAGCTTTCGTGTTCAATCATATTGGATTCAAACTTTGTTATACCCTCCTTTAATTATCAAAGTACCTCTGAGCTTGTAAAGTGGTCTCTCACTACTACTTTTGAACCTTAGCCAATTCTTGTGTATTTGAAGTAAGGGGAAGGGCTTGCAAGTCAGACTTATGACACCAAACTGCAAGTTTTCAAGTGCACCAGACTTTTATTAGGCTAGATGTTACAAGATAAATGGATCCTTACATTAAAACTTTTTCAAGTTGCAAATCAAGTGTTATAAATGAGAGAGTGTTAGGTGGGAACTACATGCCAACCACAACCCCTACTGGGCAATAGTTTGGACCACTTCCCTAGAACATGGATAGATCCTACGTTGGGGAATAGTCCTCAGAATAGCTGCAGGTGGCATGTTAAAAAAACTGTTACTCCTGAGTCACTGAGTAGAACTATTCTACTTTTTTTTTTAATTTCAGGAGTCCTATAGAACAATCCCAGGTCCTATAGTGAGAAAGTTATGTAATTCTACATCTAGAGATTTCCCTTTCACATACACAGAGTGCAAGATGGCTGCAGCAAAGAGACATCAGCACAGCCCTTCCCCAATAGAATTTTTTTTTTAAAAATGCAAATATGATAGTATGCGTTACCTTTTTCTCAGACAAGTCATGGTCTAGCTCATCCTCAGAATCTGCTTCACTTTGCTGCTGTAGTTGCTGCTGCTGCATGTCCTTCATTTTGATCAGGAGTTCTGCCTTTGGCACAGATGTGCTATAGTAAGTGGAACTGGTTGTCAGGGGAATGGCCAAAGGAGGAGGCTGCTCCTCTTTCCTAAGAGAAAGTTTTAGAGAAAACACACCCATGCTTGATTGCATTTGTGTACATACCATTTGTGTTAATGCCATTTGTAAAAAGTCTGCAGCAGTTCTGAAATCCTGTTTGCAGCCAGTAAATTGTAAGGTTAGAAGAAACATGTTTAACTATAGGGACTTCTCAAGCCCTGATGCCTTGATGAAATAGCTATGCCACTTAGAACCTAGCAATAGAGATGGGCAATTAAGACTCTACCCAAATGGCTGCTTGAAAGTGCTGGTTCTGCTTCTTAATTGCTATTCTCTAACTTACGTTGATCACCACATGCTATCTTTGATTATACAGGCATCAGTCAAAAGGCAATGTTTAAGCATTTGGGGGGGCTTTCATTGGTTCTGGCTATATAATCCCATAAACATACATTTGAGTGAAAAATATAGTTGCTAGTTTCATTATCCACAGTGCTAATGCTTACAGGCTCTTATTACTGAAGTCAGTCTTCACTCAGCTTCAGGAAGAGACACTGACAATTGAAATGTTAGGAAATGAAAGGGAATATATAATAAAAGCAAAAGTACTAGCATTTGACTATTAAGCATGACTGTGGTATTAGTGAATTTAGATGTATAAGATGTGCTAGCTGCCTATTGAGATAATAGTTTTCTGCTTTTTACAAAAAGGTAAGTGTTTTAAAACACCCCTAAATGGCATGCCAAGTGTCCAAGATGATATTCAGTAAAATTTACAATTACAAGCAATATCAGCTATAACAACTGTGTTGCCACATCACACCACAATGAAAATGCCATGCTTGGTCAGAGTCACTGGTGGAGGAAGCAGGAGGTCAGCAGGTAGAAAACTTTCCATAAGGAAAAGCAAGACGTTCTCAGTGACCTGCTTGGAAATTAATCTCAATCCCCCCTCCCCTTTGGTTAGAAAAACTGCCCCGTGATGCAGAATGGTAAAGCTGCAGTACTGCAGTCAGAGCTCTCTGTTCACAATCTGAGTTTGATCCCGGCAGAAGTTGGGTTCAGGTAGTTGGCTCAAAGTTGACTCAGCCTTCCATCCTTCCGAGGTCAGTAAAATGAGTACCCAGCTTACTGGGGGTAAAGTGTAGATGACTGGGGGAGGCAACGGCAAACCACCCTGTAAAAATGTCTGCCATGAAAATGTGAAAGCAACATCACCCCAGAGTCGGAAATGACTGGTGCTTGCACAGGGGACTACCTTTACCTTTACTTGGTTAGAAAACATGAGGACCAAAAAACAAGCACACACCATAAAAACCATGGGGCATTGTTTAAGCAGGAGATGTCTGGACAATCATAGTTGCATTTTTATTTCCCATAAACTCTATTTCTTATTTCACATACGGTTCTTTTTAAGCTTCTCTAAAATCACTGTAAAAGTTCTTTCCAAATGAATCTCATAACACTGCTACAGTCAAAGTGAGCAAAACTGAATTATACATCCCTCAGCTACTCCCTTACAAGTGGTATGGGACTGAGGGCACACTTGCCATCTCCATCAACATAGTGAGTCCATCCCGCCTCTCAACATCCACATGAAGGCAGAACATTCAAATTAGACCTACCATTCAATGCATAAAAGCACATCACTGATTTGTAGATTTTATCTAAGAGCTCAACCATACTTACATTGGAGCATATACCTGCTTTGAATGTTAAAACTTCTATGGATGCCCAGGAGTGCAACAGACAGGGAACAGAGAGGGAGAACAGGCATGTTTATGCAAGCCATCACGGAACAGATTGCCAGTCTAGTGGAATGTATTTATGTGAACATAATGAAAGTGCCCAGTAATTAATAAACAGTTATCTTTTAATATAAAAATTAAAAGCTTTTAATACAAGTTTTTAAGGTGCCACTGGAATATCAACTTAATAAATAGTTATTAATAGCTACATTGCTTCCCATATTTTCATATGACAAAACAGCCATGGCCATGTAAGTGGTGCCATTCCTGACTCTACTTTTTTTTCCCATACAGCTGAGCATGCAATTTTGTAACTGTGAGAAACTCAGAGAAAAATATCATTCTGTGAAAAAGTTTTCATTCATTCATAAATGTCTGGAATCTTCTCTGTTTCTCTGAGCTTGCTTAGAAACAAAACAGTTCATACTATTGATTTATTTTGTAATTAAATCACAACACAACAAAAAAATTGCACATATTCCAATAAATTTAAATAAATGTATGTTTTAGTAAAAGAAAACTAGTGCTGATGAATTCATGGAGCTGAACATTTTTCACCATTCTGAGCAGCAGAAACAGCTCACAGTTTCTATTTGGGAGTGCCATTCCTGTGGAATGGCTAACAGCTACCCTTGAACTTTCAAAATGACATTCTACTTACTCAAATGACTGTACCTACACTTCAGTTAATGATAAAAGCCAGCTGTATAGATTCCCACATTATGTTTAACTGCCATGGGCATATTTTTGGAGTGACTGTCACAAATGCATGATAAAACTTTCCTTAGAATTAGGTGAAATGGCTCAATTTCTGGTGTGCAGCACCCTCATCAACATGCTTTTAGGCCATGTTATGAGTGAAATCAGTAATCCAAGAGCCAAATCCATGTAGCTTCAAAATATTTCTGGTTTTATATACATTCTGGGAAAGGCAATGGCAAACCATCCTGTAAAAGGATGAGGGACGGTGATGGAGGGATGGTGGCTCAATGGTAAAGCATCTACTTGGGAAGCAGAAGGTCCCAGGTTCAATCCCTGGCATCTCCAAAAAAGGGTCCAGGCAAATAGGTGTAAAAAACCTCAGCTTGAGACCCTGGAGAGCTGCTGCCAGTCTGAGAAGACAATACTGACTTTGATGGACCAAAGGTCTGATTCATATGTTCATATGTTCAAAAAGTCTGCCAAGAAAATGTCCTGATGTGATATCACCTGGATCACCAGTGCTTGCAGTGCTTTACCCTTTATATACGTTCTCTACTATGCAACTTATAGTTAAGATGAATCACTTCTTTATCGACCTCTGTGTACTTAGTGAACCTGGAGTAAAAAAAGCGTACTGCCGTCTTTGAGATAACTTGCAATATTTTCCATGGCAATAACTTTGCATATTGTCTATGTCTCTGAATATTGCTGCTAATTTATGTTTGTGTGCTCTGACTTAAAAAAAAAAACAGAAGTGAGGCTCTTAATAGCCATAATAAATAGTTAAATAGAACTTCCATGATATTTCTCAGTACCAAATGCTGGGCAAAGCGATCATCATGCTTACGCTTAGACCAGAGGTTCCCAAACTTGTTTGGCCTAACACCCCCTTTTCAGAAAAAAAGTTACGCAGCGTCCCCCTGGAAATCTGCCTTCAAGAACTGGACTAAAAAATGCAATGACACATTTGCACACAGAGTAAACAAAGATGTTGTAAAGAAGACACTTTGAAGCTTGAAATTCTAAAATCATTTTATAAAATCAACATAGTAACATTCCCATACACAGAGAATTTTTGAAATTTCTTTGCAATTATTATTCACCCTCCCCTTGACAGCTCCAACTAATACAATGGGAAGGTGCCCCGCCCCGCCGCTTTCAACCTGAAAGCAGTGGACAGTGGTAAAATGGGGCACTCTTCGTAGGATCTTCCAAGGAAGCATCTGACAAGCGCAGGCAATGTTTGCCCTGAGAAGAAAAGTGGCGCGTGGCAGCACCAGCTGGGGCAATCGTGCCACAAGAGAAGGGAGAGTAAGGGGGTGCCCAGCAGAGCCCCCTGGCAGGGTGGCACCCTAGGTGGTTACCTACCCACCTCCTACCATGCGCTGGCCCTGCAGAAGACACTCTGACCGATTTCCCAGTTGTCTTATGCTGCTCTCAAGCTCCTCTTCTCAGTGGGGCTTCCGTCCAATTTCACACTATCTGTCCTGGGGTTGCAGCTAGTGTCAGCTTTTTCGTGCCGCAAACAGAAACCTCTAAAACCCAGTTTCTGTTTGTGGTGCGAAAAAGCGGACCACAACTAGCTGCAGCCCTGGGGCAGATAGTGTAAAATTGAAGGGAAGCCCTGCTGAGAAGAGGAACTTGAGAGTGGCGTAAGGTGAGTGGGAAATGGGTCTCTGTGTTTAGGGCATTGTGGTTGGCTGAAATCAACAGAAGCAACCACCTGGTAACCAGAGAACTATAAGAAGCTTGACGCTCTGCAGAAAACCTTGTGAGGAGCATGCTACAGGTTGAAATTCTTTAGAGAAGTTTGTGTAATTGCCTCAGTGCTTCCACTGTCCTGACTTGAACTGTACTGCTGAGAGAGAAACTGCAAGCAACCTTGAGAAGCGCTAGCTATAGCAAGTATTGGCTAGCATAGACTAGTAAGGTTTTTCGTTTCTTTCGTGTTTATCTGTAAACCTCTATTTTTTTATTCTGTTTTGTAAATAAACTGCATTCTTCTTATATTTTAATTGGAAGGAGTTCTGGTCCTCATTACTAGTCTAATTGGGTGAATTCGCACTAAGTAGCAGACAAAAAGGAACTCTCTATTTTTGTTAATTGGAATTTCTAAATTAGAAATTCTGGACCCCACCCAGAAGCGTGATGTTTTGACACCTCATACCCTCTTCTCTTCTCTTCTTCCTTTATGCTTCCACCGCCCCCTTATTTTTATTTACCACCCCCCAATTGTACCCAAGGATATTACTGCCCCCCCCCGAATCATTCCAGCGCCCCCTAGGGGGCAATATCGCCCACTTTGGGAAACACTGGCTTAGACTTTCTGGACACTGTTAGAAATATTATGTTGGATGAGATTAGCAATCTGTTTATATGTCCTGGTGTGTGGTTTTATTATAGGATTCCTTTAATTGAAAAAGTTGAACACAGATTTATGCATGGATAGGATAAAATAAAGGGCATTCCCACTGGTTTACAAGAAAGAAATCTCTACTTACTTGTCCTCTGAGGCTTTTGGTGAAGGAACTTTTAAAAGAAGCTTTCGGCGCTGTTGTGCTTCTTCCAAGAGATGCTCATCTTTTGGAAAGATTCCCATCATCAGGTCCATTGTCGTTCTGATTTTCACATTAGGGTCCAAAATATCTGCTAATGATTTATCCTTGCCCACAATTTCTCTGGCTAACTCCTCTGACTTCCAATCATCAATTGTCTTTTCTTTGGCTCTCACATAGCTAACTGCATGAGCAGGAACATCACTGTCCTTCAAGTTGGTTCCTGGTGCTTCAGCAGGCTGCAAATAAGGCAATCTATTTTTTTTCTCAGGCTCTGACTCCACACCTTGCCTTGTATAAGCACAGAAACGTGAGTAGGACTGTTCAGAAGTGCTGAGTGTCTTAATCTGATCTTTCTCCAATCCACTTGGCAAAGCAGGAGGCTCTATTGTGCTTGGAAGATTCTGCCTGCTTTCCTTCTCCGCATGGCTCTCAGAATGTACAATCTTGATAGGAACCATTTTGACCATTGTGTTGTTATCCATCACTCTTTCAATTCTGGGGGAAAGAAAACAACAATTACTATATAAGAGTGTATAACATGTGACAGCATATTAGAATCCTGGTTTATGGAAGAAAAACATCTAAATTTGCCCAGGTCTCTGCATTTGGACATTATAGCAAACGGGAATTTGAACAGAATCTTTTCAAACCTGGAAACATTCAATCATTGTCTGTATGTCAGATAAGGACAGATTAAAGTATGAGAGCATTACAATAAACTGCATTTGTGCCAATTACAAACTGAGGTTTGCCACTACCGTACGTATGAGCTCAACCTATACGTTTACTCGGAATCAACACTACCTTGTTCAGAGGGACTTTTATCCAAATAAGCACATAAGACTGTGACGGATTGCAAATTGTATTGTTTTACTGGATTGGATTGTTTTATTGATACATCGTGTTTTAATTGTTATTTATACTGTTTTATAATGCTGTTATCTGCCCTAAGCCCTTTTTGGGATAGGGTGGAATATAAATAATCTAAATAAATAAAAAATAAAATAAATAAAAGGAAAGCAGGTTTTTAAAATGTTCCTAGTCTCAGAGAGTCAGGGGGTTCAGGAGTTAATCTATCCTGGAGTGGAGAGTTTGTGTGATTGACTGCTCTACATGCTCTCTGATTGGTCAGCATCAGCTGTTAGAGAAATAAAAACATCTGGTGGAATAAAGGTCTTATGCATTTTGGCTGGTTTTGCATTGTGAAATTGACACCATTTTATCCTATCGCAAAAAAACTCCGGTTCAGTTTGATCCGTTTCCAGGCTATCAGACAGCTGCTGCTGAAGTGGCAGGATCCCACCAGCAGTCCTTGGTTGCCCATTCACATTGCTAACGTGCCTCAACCACAGACCTGCTGTGGAAAGGGTTTTTTTTTTTTTTTAAAGGCTCCCTGGTGTGTGCATCCAAGCAGAGAAGCGCCCAAGCACTCCTTGGGAGACGGGTTAGGAAAAAAACACCCAACCTTGCCAGAAACAGCTTGGCGCAATCACACAGCTCCTCTGCTTATGAGTCGTGCCAGGGCATTCAGACAGCAGCTGATAATGCAACCTAATTGTGATTCAGAGAGATACTACCGGGATGATCCAGGTA
Organism: Heteronotia binoei; assembly: GCF_032191835.1. Taxonomy (NCBI): domain Eukaryota; kingdom Metazoa; phylum Chordata; class Lepidosauria; order Squamata; family Gekkonidae; genus Heteronotia; species Heteronotia binoei. Next base: position 66,790,880 of record NC_083225.1, on the reverse strand, counting down.
GCTTTTCAATGCAGATGGGAAGCATCATAAGGACATAAGAGAAGCCATGTTGGATCAGGCCAATGGCCCATCCAGTCCAACACTCTGTGTCACACAGTGGCAAATACACACACACACACACACTGTGGCTAATAGCCACTGATGGACCTCTACTCCATATTTTTATCTAACCCCCTCTTAAAGCTGGCTATGCTTGTAGCCGCCACCACCACCTGTGGCAGTGAATTCCACATGTTACTCACCCTTTGGGTGAAGAAGTACTTCCTTCTATCCATTTTAACCTGACTGCTCAACAATTTCATTGAATGCCCACGGGTTCTTGTATTGTGAGAAAGGGAGAAAAGGACTTCTTTCTCTACTTTCTCCATCCCATGCATAATCTTGCAAACCTCTATCACGTCACTCCGCAGTCGACGTTTCTCCAAGCTAAAGAGCCCCAAGCGTTTTAACCTTTCTTCATAGGGAAAGTGTTCCAAACCTTTAATCATTCTAGTTGCCCTTTTCTGGACTTTTTCCAATGCTATAATATCCTTTTATACAGGGACATTATGATATTGGCTATTTGGATCATCTGGGAACGGGATGAGAACGGGTAAGGCTTGGAGGGCAGATGTGCTCATGTGTGTGCTTTTAATCCAAATGGGAGGCAGGGTTAGGTCAGGCCAAATCTCTCATGTGAAACCACCCTTTGTCTTTTATCTGGCTCAATAGCTAAAGAGTTGGATTCTGAGGGAGAGACATTTGAAGTCAGTGTTTTCTAACAGGATAATCAGAAAGGTTCTTCTACAAAGAGGAGAAGAGAAACTCCTCTGTCTTTATTATATTAGAACTACCCTGAGGGAGAATTCACCTTCTCAAGAAAGCTACAAAACTGCTTTATACAGATAACAGAATACTGGAAGAAGGATTTGGCATGAATTGTCTGGGTAGTTAGAGAGAACTCCAATTTGAGCCAAATAATAAAAGAATTATTGCTTCTTAGGGACAAGGAGAACAATAAAAGGGGTTGGGAGGAGAACAATAAAAGGGGTTGGGAAGAGAACTCTGGCCTAATGTAAAGGGGAAAAGCTTTAAGCACTTCAAGAGTCAGTAGAAGACTATAATTTCTGAAGGGAGTATCTAGATAACTAAAGGGAGAAAACTAGAAATGCTAAGAATTTGAAACTCTAAAACTAAGCTACAACACCTCTCTGTCGAATGCTCTAAAAATTCAAATCTGTATATATTAGAAAGTTTTTACATCAGCAGTATCTAAACCTTTATACATACATACACACACACACTGCCATTTTGAGTGGATTTACAAAACAAGACAGCGCCTGTATTTCCCCTCAAGTTCCTGGGAAACACTGAAGGGAACGAAAAAAGTTTGGTGGGGAAATCTGCCTGGGAGATGGAGAGCAATAGGGGTTCAAGATTCTGTTGCCTAAAAGTTTTCAATGGAGAAAAATTATTTTAAAAGTAAATCAGAGCTGCACTTATCTGTAACTGTTTTTTATCTAACGTCTTCAGTGCAAGCACACACGGGACTGTGTAAGCACAGAGCTAGATGGAGAGACTAGTGTTACAAGCTTCCAGTGTTTTCTAGATCTCCCCCCCCCCTGGTATTTTTGTATTTGATGTGTGTGTGCGTATGTGTCTGCATCTGAAAGGATACAGGAGGTCTAATCTATCTTCAGTTTGGCCAACACCTTGGTTAATAATGAGAAGGGGTGGAAAGGCAAATAAAAGGGTCCCACACTATGAGAACTGGAAAGCAACCCCCAGGAATCTGTCCCCTGTCCACACAGAAGTTAAAAAGTGGGCATTTTATATAGTCCTTTGATGTGAAAAGATCTGTCGAAGGGGTGCCCAATGATTCGAGGATTGGCATTAGGTATTTGTCGATCAGGGATCATTTGTGGCTTTCTAAGTGTCTGTACTCAGAGCATCTGCCATGATGTTGTCCTGGCCTGCTATGTGAATTGATGACAGGGTGACCTGATGCTCTATTGCCCACTCCCAAATCCATGTGGCCTCTTTGCAAAGGAAAGTTAAGTTGTTCCTCCCTGCTTCGAGCCATAATATGTTGCTGCCATGTTGTCGGTGGTGACTAGCGCTTGTTTCCCCCTCAATCAGACCTGTAAAAGAGGCAAGGGATGCCTGATGGCCTTTAATGCCAAAAAGTTTATGTGCTTAGTGTAGTCTCCTTCATCCCACTAACTGCAGGCAGAGAAACCTTCATTATGCCCCCCCCCAACTAGGGAGGCATCAGTAAGCACCTGAATATCAAATGTAGAAAAAGAAGATGATATTGGATTTATACCCTGCCCTTCATTCTGAATCTCAGAGTCTCCGAGCAGCTTACAATCTCCTTTACCTTCCTCCCCCACAACAGACCCCCTGTGAGCAGGCCTGTAACCAGACAATTTGGGGTGGAGACACCCGGGGGGGGGGGACTGCGGGTGCTCTCTCGCTGCGGGTACTCTCTCGCTCTCCTGCTTTCTGCCTCTCTGTCGCTGTCTGTCCCCCTCTCTTTTATGCTGCCATTCTGCCACTCTCTCATTCTGTCCCTGTCTTTTGGGCTGCCATTCTCTCTCTCTGCCGCTGTCCCCCTGTCTTTCAGGCTGCCATTATATCTCTGCCGCTCTTTCACTTTGTCCCACTGTCTTTTGCACTGCCATTCTCTCTCCCTCTCTCTCAGCTGCTTTCTTACTCTGTCCCTCTTTCTTTCACTCTGCCTTTCTCAGTCTCTGCTGCTCTCTCACTCTATCCCCCTGGTCTTTTGCGCTGGCATTCTCTCTCTCTCTCTCTCTCTCTTACTCTGTTCCCCTTTCTTTCACGCTGCTGCTCTCTCTCTCTCTGCCACTTTCTTACTCTGCCCCTGTCTTTCGCAGTGCTGTTCTCTCTCTCTCTGCCACTCTCTTACTCTGTCCCTCTTTCGTGGCGCTGTTCTCTCTCTCAGCCACTCTCTTACTCTGTCCCCGTCTTTCGTGCTGCTGTTCTCTCTCTCTCTCTATTTGCCGCTCTCCCCCTCGCTGGTCCTGGAGGCCCTCCAACAGAGGGGCCCTACATAGGGAAGGGGAGGTTTAATAGAGCAGGCTGCCCCCGGCTCCCCCGTCACTATGACCCTGCCTGTGAGGTAGGTGGGGCTGAGAGAGCTCTCCCAGAAGTTGCTCTTTCAAGGGCAGCTCTGTGAGAGCTATGGTTGACCCAAGGCCATTCCAGCAGCTGCAAGTGAAGGAGTAGTGAATCAAACCTGGTTCTCCCAGATAAGAGTCCACAAACTTAACCATTACACTAAACTGGCTCTCAAGGGTACCTCTCCAAATATGTTTCTGTCATCCAGTCACCATAAGGTGGATCTCAGTATTGATCTGGAGATGGATATCCTGCACCACTATGGGTCTGTATTAATTGCAAATGCATGGAAATTCCTCATACAAGGGGCCTCATACAAAATATATGCTGTTATGGAAGCCATTACACCCAGTAACTTGGATTCACATTGCTTTTTGCAGTCTTACTTTCCGGAATTGCGAAATAAGGAATTTAATTGTTCTAGCCCTCTGTATCTGAATGGGAAAAAAGGCTCTGACAAAGAGAGAATTCATGTGAGTCCCTAAGCATTCAATGAATTGAAAGGGTTGTAACTGGGATTTATCCCAGTTAATGAGGAAGCCTAAGTCCTCCTCTGTGGCTGTGGCTAGTGAAATGTTTTCCTAAGAGTATTGTAAGAGGAACCCACAAAAAGCCAGTCATCCAGATAAGGATAGATGCAGCAGCCTTGGAGGGTTAAGTAGGCTAATATTTTGGCCACACATTTGGTAAATATCTAGGTGCTATGGCCAAGTCAAAGGGCAACACACTGTATTCATAATGAGATTCATAATCACTCACAATTTGCTGGAAGTACCAATTCATTCTCTTTTCATGCTGGCAAAGTGAGAACTGAGGGAGGACAGCTTTTCCTGTCTCCATCATGTGACCACTCTCAGCTCGGAGGGGAGGGGGAGTACTCCAAAAGATCTAGAAAATGCTGGCTTTGTGAAACTAGTCTCTACAGCTGGCCTTGTGTGCCTGAACTGAAGGCACAACAATGAACCTATGTTTTCGGTTCTGCTCAAAAATTACAACTGAATATTTTATAAGTAACTAGCAAGATATGCTCAGGACCATTTGAACATCTTCTGGCACAGTTCTATATTTTTATGGGACAAAATTTATGATGTAAGTGTTAATCTGCGGTAAGTAATAGTTATCTGTGCATAACAAAGGTGCATCCCTGGCATGAGTAGCAAAAATTGAGACACAGTATATTTACAACTTTACTTTAACAGACTGGAATATCTAACATAAATAACCCACAGTTGCCTGCTTACTTATACATTACAGCAAATGGCTGACACTTGGTGAGCATCAGCAACATGTGAAAACTGACAGGCCTAAACAAATTTTGTGAATGTCTAAAAAACTCAGACATGCACAGTTCAGGGCTGACAGTCACCTAAATACAACTGTCCAAATTTGTTACTAAATATCTGAAAAATAAAAAGGCTAGTTTGGCTCACAAAATTAATTACAATGCTAGTGTTCATTGGGATATTCACAGTTCTATATAAAAGTTGCTTGCTTTTATTTTTTGTTTTACAACTTGTTTCATGCACTGACATGTTATAAACAGCCACGGCTGAAAAAGGACTTTTCCAAGTGCTTCTGGAAAACTGTGGTGGGAGGAGAACACTGCTGCAAGCCTTCCCATATCTTGACATGTTTCCCCTACAAAGAAAACCCCAGCAGGTGAAAAAATTCAATCACTCTGCCTGCCTGCCTGGCTGTCTTCTCAAGCACACTGGGCACAACTCCACTGACTGTAATGGCGCTCTGCTGATGCAGGCATGCCTAGTGTCACAGAACTTGTGTGCTACTGAGTCCAGTAATGCATTTTGTGACCTGGGGTGGATTCAATTACATACACTGTAAGACAGCTGGCTAAACGAGGAACTCCAGAAATTCCAGAGTGACTTGCATTGACAGAGAGTTCCCTCATTGCACAGGAATTAATGATATACTCTTGTAATCTTGATCCTATGAGACAGCAAATATTATGTATCTTTATATGCCTGTGTATCCTACATGTGTATTACTACACATAATAACGTAACACAAGATTAGAACTATTTCATTAAAATAAGCTGAGAATTGTACAATTGCATTTGCACCATGAAAAATTGAAAATGATCCTGCAACAAACAAAAAGGTTTAACTAACTATACTATCAAAGAGGAGAACAAGGAGCTCTGTTATTTGTGCTGAGGTTTAATTTTATCATGTATTAGCCTAACACCCATCGGTGAGGGTCTTCCAGTATACACAGGGTTGCTAGGTCCCCCCAGCTACTGGCAGGGGATGGAAACACAACTCTCTGCTGTAACATGTTTCTAAGGTTAACAACCACAAGACAAAAGTAAAAAAGGAAGTACGCTCCCAATACAGTGGGCCTAAGGATGATTACTTCCAGGGGTGGAATTCTAGCAGGAGCTCCTTTGCATATTAGGCCACATATCCCTGATGTAGCCAATCTTCCAAGAGCTTACAAAAAAGAGCTTTGTAAGCTCTCGGAGGACTGGCTACATCAGGGGTTGTTCACATGACCATTTTTAGAATTCTTCAGATACTCCTTGGATTTTTAATCATTCTGAATAACTTAGTGTCATTACCAAATTCGACTATCTGAACTACTTACCCTCGAGATCAAATGATTTGGGAAGTAAATCAAATAGCACACTTATCCTAGTACTTACCCTTGGGATGTCCTAGTGCTTACTTCCTGCCATTGTATAAAACTGTTCATTTATAGCTACTGTCTCCTTCATTTTCTTCAACAAGTTACTGATTTGTAGGATAACTCATCCATGACCATTTGTTAGTGTGGACTTTGTCAACACTGTTTTGTTATACACCTATAAAACAACTGATGACATTATAACGAAAGCTGCCCATCTCACTTTGATTATAAACAACCAAGTTGTTTGAAACAACAATTCAGTTGTTCAGAATTTACTGTTGGACGAATGATGTACTTAGGGAATGAGAAGGCTCAATGGAATTTCCAGGTGGAAATTTTTTTATTCTCCTTCACGCAAAAACTAATTTTACACTATTGCTATTTAATAAATAAAAGGAAAAAACAAGCAAAAACTTTTATGGAGTAATAGAATTGGCTGGAATTATCAGTGTTACTGAGTCCTTATTGTTGTACAGTAAGAAAATTATATCAAGCCTATGAAATGTGCCATATCATTTAAAAATCACACTGGAAAATATAATAGACAGACATGGGGGGGGGGATAAGGGCAAATCATTAATTTAATGATTAATGATTTGCTTTCAATTCATATCATTCAGGGAGGGGAGATAGGAAAAAAATGGAGGGCAAATGTCTTTTTGAGGATCTTTTCTAATTTTTTCCAGTGGAAAAATTGCAAAATTTAGGTGATAATTTTAAAAAGCTTATATGAAACTATGAAAAAACTCCAATGGTTTTTTGTTTGCTTCTGGAATTAATGAAATGAAAAATAAATGTTTACTCAGATATGAAGTATGCAATTTTTTAAAGTCAGTCAGTCTATCGTATTAGATATTAGTACAAGATAATGATTTCTCTTAATACTGTAGACATATACAACATTTTCAAGAATTCATTTTTGTTTAAATATAAATATTGGCAACAATTAATATGCTGCAATGTGTTTAATGATAATTCATTATTAAAGAGTTCAGAGGTTTTAATGTTATAATAAAGTTTAATCTGATATCAAAAGATGCTGGTACTTCTGATATTGTGAATCCTACCTATTGTGACTACTTTCTTTTGTTTACTACAGAACTTGTTTTTCTGCTTTCAACTTTTAATTTCCGTCTGACCTCTTAGATGGCAAAAATTAAGATCCCTATGGTATGGCAGCATAAGGAACAGGAAAATAAATATTGCATATATTTCAATTTTCCCAATTCCCCCCCCCCACACACACATACAATTTCCCAAATTTTTACATCTCTTCTTAATATAGACAAATGTTCGTACCTTGTGGGATTCTCATCCTGGACAGCTACAGGAGGTTTGTCAGTTAACTTCTGTGGAGCAAACTGTGGTGAAGGAGACCTTGATGTTTCCATTCCCGGTTTTTGTAGGTAGTGATACGTCGAAGATGGCACAGGTTCAGGCTTGAGAGGTGTTTTTTCTTCTAAGTGCTGACAAACATTCTCTATGGATACCAGCTGTGGCGCCTCTGGCAGCTCAGTGCTTCCTAATTTTCCAGAAACCTTCACAGTGTGAGAAGGAGAGAAGTGACCAGCAACCACACTGGAAGAAACAGGAGGCACTGACTGAACTGGCCAACAGGCTGCTGTCAGTAAAGACTCTGATGATGCAGGAATTGATGCCAAAGAACTGTCCTGCCGTCTGTGTTTATTATCTCGTTTAGGTGTGGGAGATCTCTGAGGTATAGGACCATGTTTCTTATTCAGTTGCCCCAGCTCTGCTTGTAGGCTTTCTTCTCCTTTGCCTTGTGATTGACAGAGGTGGTTTTCATCTGTGTTTTGCCGCTCAGAAACAGTTGGAGGCAGCACATTGTAATCTTTGCTTTTTTCATTCACATTTTCCTGTGAATACCTATAATCGCTGGGCAATGTCCCAGATCTGCTTCGGCTCCCTTGAGATAAAACAGAGGTTTGCCCTGTGTGTGAGGGCCTGGTTGATGCTTTCCACTTAATGCCGACACCGAAATCTGATTGAGATGCTCCAGGTCCTCCAGGGTGGCCTTCTGGATATCCTACATCAACTGGTCTAGCAAGAGAAGGAAAATCACTACATCATTAGGAGACTCTAATATTGATGATATTACTTACCAAACTACAGTGATCAGTGTCAAGTACTTACACCATAGCAACAAGAAAGATGTCTTGTATTTCTCACAAAATTTGGGGGAAACAAACAGTACCAGGGTGGATTAAGATTATACAGTGCTATGTATTGTGATATAACCTTGAATTAAGAAAGAATAAAAAACAGAGTTATTGGCCTGCATCCTTCCACTCCAGGCTAAGTGGCTTTCCTCCAACTTAAGCTTCTCTTCTATTGGAAGAAGAGTTACTTAAATTGGATAAAGGGTCCATAGGCTGAAAGAATTTCCTGCAGTCTCTGGTAGGATATCATCCAATCCCTCTTGGGTGCAAATGAAGAGTGGATTGCTTAAATGGAATTCTCTATGAACTATCTGACACTCTATAATTATGAACATCATCAAATTATGCACAGATAATTCAAACAAATCATTCCCTTTATCTTTCTTTAAGCACTACATGCAATCAACAAAAACATTTATTTAGATGGCAAAATGCAACTCAATAAAGGAAGCCATGAGCCTCAGTTTGCAAGACCTGAGCAAGGTTGTTAACGATAGGACATTTTGGAGGCCATTAATTCATAGGTCATCATAAGTCAGAAGCAACTTGACAACACTTAACAGACATAGAGATGACAAGATGAGATGCAAGACAGCTACAGGATAACTACAATACAAAAATCCAGATTTTCTGAAGCCAAGACAAGGGGATAGGGTTTGGGGTGGGATGGGGAGATGTTCTGCAGGAAAAAAGAAAGATATGGAAACATTTAGGGCTCAGTCTCCTTTGGGCTTGACCTGAATATGACAACCAAAGCTTATCCAGCAACCGCAGGGTGCACTCTGGGCTCTAATGAGGAGGAAGCACTGTGGAGCAGGGAGTGGCCCACTCATGCACAGATTGTTTTGCTACACTGAAGTAGATTGGAAAGCACCCATGGGGCTTGTGCTAGCTCTGCAATTAGCCTCATTTTCCCCTACTCCAAATATATCTTTCAGAATTTTTTTGTTAGTTCCCCCCCCTCCATGGAAACACGCAGGAAAGAGATCACTCAACTTTCCTATGAATGGTTAAGTGTACTTTTTGTACTTAAAACAGAAATTAAATACCAAACTTAAATTTGATGAGCTATATGAATTTAGCAAACTTTCCCAACTGCCTGATTTTAAGTAAATTATTCTGTATTTGCTAGTAATAGAGAAGAGTGAAGAGCAAGAAGCTATCAGTCAAGTACCACCAGAAATCTCATGTATTCATACACTAGCTTCTGAGTTTCAGTGGCCATTGCCCACATATTCAAGAGTATTACTACTGTAATGGGAGGAACTCTTAAAAATGAAAGCTGAGGTAAGTGTATTCTGCACTCAATATGGTATTTTGCATTGCCATAAAATTCCACTGCACAGTACAGCCCAACAATGGGACCAAACTGCACGTTAGACAAAATTTCTGCAGCTGACCCCTTAAACAAAACAAATTAGCAGCCTTGTCAGCTGTTTGAAAATTGGGGATGTGTTGGGGGGAGGGAGGGATTTGACCTTTTCCTCTAATCCCTTCTCCATGTTTTATATAGCCTTTTAAAAAAAATTTCAAGAAAGAGAACAGTGAAAGTGTCCCGGTATCAACATAACACCTCTGCATGTCCACCATGTGGGCTCTGTTGCTCCACTGAAGAATGCTGGAAAAGAGGCATTCTCAGTCATGGAAAGCGTGTGCACAAATTCATGATGGTAAATAAAGTGGGGGAGGGGGGAGAGTGCTCTCGGTCCTGCTTGCTCTGTATTTGACTTGGTCATGTATGTAACACCACATGTACAGAAAAAAAAACCCAGTGGAAGAATCAGCCATTTAAAAGGATATCTGATAAACTGCATTAAAAACAGGACAAACAACTGAAGAGAATTTAATGCAAGAAAGAAACAGGAGTGGGAGAAATAGTAAAATAGCTTTGCAGTTTAAGCACATCAAAGGAAGGGATTTAGGAACAAGTATATATGTTTTGAAAGAATGAAAAAAATATAATTGCTAAAAGAGACTCTAGAATAGGCATGTCACATGTATGGCCTGTGGGACAGAAATGGTTCGTCCATGACTTTAACCCATCCCATGACTCTTGTCTCCCCCCCCTCCTCCCCTGCCTGTCCTCACCCTTTGAAGCTGGAGGCTGCTGAAGTTCCCAGTTCTTTAGTTGTCTTTGCCTGTTTCAGCAGGAAGTTATTTTGGGCTTGCAAAGCTGCAAAACATGGAATGGAGTAGCAGCAGTATTCTGGGAATGGAATTTAATTTTGGAGGACCTTATTCCAATCCCGGAATACTTCTGCTACTCCCAGGGACTGCTGTTTCACTCTGTGGGCTCATTCCAGTCCCAGAGTAGTCTATCTGGGTCCAGAGACCTTAATGGTAAATCCATTCTGCATTTTCCTTGCAACTTTGTGCTGCAATGTATTTCAATGGAGTGGAGCTCAAATAGTTTCACTTTCCAGTTTTGTATGCTGCTGAAGCTGTTGTTTGTTAGAATTGTCTCCTTGCAAATAAGCAGCTGATGTTTTGAGTCAGCTTGTTTCTGCTGAATGGACCTGAGAATGGGTGTCTGTGAGCACTCCAACCTGGGAACTCACAGCCAAAGGGGGATGTTACACAGGAGAGCCATGAGTAGACTGGGGGTGGGGGGTGGGGAAGCTTGCAATATTCAGCCATTTCATGTTTTCCTAGGTTTAGAGCATTTTATATTTTTGGTTTATATTTTTAGTTTCTGCTGTGATCCTTGTGCTTTTTCTTGATGTTTTATTTTAAAAATTGGATTGCCAATTCCCACTATTCCCCTGCCTTTCCATTTCAGGCATGAATCTTTTAAAGGGTGGGAGGAAGGTTTTGGAGTTATCAGTTATCAAAGACTAGTAAATAAACAAAATAATGAAAGAATTTTCAGCATGTTTGCATTTTAAGCTTTAAAAAAAATCTTTATGTTTGTCTTTATCCTTTATAAAGTTTATATCTCTGCAACTTGGCATTACATATTATGACATGCATGGCCTGGCCCCACAAAGTCCCATTTATGTCAGATCTATCCCTTGTAACATATCAGTTTGACACCCCTGCTCGAGAAGAAGAAAAAAGACACAATGCACAACATGGTCAAAGGGTATTTTTGTAAGAAAAGCATCAAAAGCAAGTAGAAGTACCTCTGAGATTCAGAAAGAAGGCAGGTTTGCTCTCTGCTTAGAGGAGGCTGAAGAGACACTGTGAACTTAGAAAAGAAGCTGAAATAGAAAAGCAAAAGTAATAGGAATTCTGCTTGATCTGACAGGGCACATATTAGACATTTTCTAAAGCTGATTTCATCTGATGAATTAAGCACCAATGTTAAAATCTTAGCTCCAGGGATGCCAAAAGTTATATTCTTATCAAATTCAAGGATGCTATGACTTTACTTATTTGTATATGTGTGTGTATGCCTGAAAGTAATGATGACTTCTGGCAACCCCTAGTGGGGCATGGAGGATGTTCAGAGAAGTGGCTTAATACAGCCTGCCTTTGCCTCCTAGTCCTGGAATTTCAAGGTCTCCAATCCAAGCACTTGCCATAGCTTCTGAGATCACTGCTATCAATTAATAAGATATAGATGTTATATGCATATACTGATTCTTAATTATAAGCATCCTTGCTGAAATGGTGTTATAACTATCACAATGTCTAACGAAACGAAACAGTCTGAGGAAGTGTTATTGCACACAAAAGCTTATACCTCGAACAAACCTTTGTTGGTCTTAAAGGTGCCGCTGGGCTCAAACTTTGTTCTACTGCTTCAGACCAACATGACTGACAAAGGGAGTGTTGACTCTTAAAAGCTTAAACCCTGAAAGTCTTGTTGGTCCCTAAAGATGCTAAAAGATACTTTCCTGCCTTAGGAGGAAACCTGATTGGAATTACTCATCCTTTCTGTGGGAAAGTCCCCACAACAATTTCAGGAGCTGAGGACACACAGCTTCTCCTTGTTCCCCAAACAACTGCAGGGACAAGCAAGCTGCCAGGCAACAGGGCTCTGAAGCAGGTTTCTATGCTTAAGAACTTTCCCTTCTGGATTCCTGCTAGTCAATAAGCTCCCTAGATCTCCCTGCAAATGTTGAGGGAAAACTGGGATGCTTATTCCACTTCCTCCACGATCCTTTATGCTGCTGGGTAGAGGGAAGTGTGTGACAATCCTTCAGTGGACAACTGTCTAATTCTCAACATGACCCAAGCCGTTTTTAGCAGCCAGCAGCAACACTGCTAGGCTGAGGGAATGTATTTGCCTCCCTGGCAGGGAAGGGAGGACTTTTGCGACTCATTTGGGTGTGCTCTGGAGGGGGCAGGGCTTTGCAGTACTAACGGCAGGACCATCCGCCCTCTATCTCAGTCCACGGCAGAAGCTCGGAGGAATAGGAGCGCTGTGTGTTGGCTCCTGTTTTTTCTTGTTATTTTTGTTGCCGTGGTCTGCGAGGATCGTCAGAAGCGTTTGTTTTCGCTCCAGGCCAGTCTGCATTGTTTGGGCGATTGAAGGGCCGGGGGGAGAGTTTTATTCGCTCCTCCTCAGGCCCCCTTTTGTCAGTTTCCCTTATCAGCGATCGGATCGCTGATAAGGTGGGAAGGCGTGGCTCTTCAGTGGTGGTGACAGCGTCTCTGGGCTCCACGGCACTGGCCCGAAGACCGGCCTTGCTTTCAGGGGCTGCGGTGTTCTGTGGATGGGAGGAGAGGAGCTCCAGACAACGGCCTGTGTTGCCCCTCCTTTCCCCTCCCCAGGTTTGATCGTATCGCCCTTCCCCCACTTTTTTGCTTAAGATCTGTGTTCTAGGGGGGTGGTTGCGCATTCACACACCCAATTTTTGTTAAAGTCCTTCCCTTCTTTTATAGGGAGTGGGTGGGTGTGCCCTTTACCTTCTTTTATAGGCAGGGTTTTTGTTTTTTTTGACTACCCTGCTGGGGCCAGGTTGGGCTGTCTTGGGTGTAGTCGGCCATATTTGCTTCCCCTTCTTTTTCTTGGCCTTAGTAGTGGCAGGTTTTACTGGGTTTATGGTACTATGCGGCTAGGGGAGGACCAGAAACCTTTTGGGGATTTAGAGGTCTGGCAGGATCAGCCCTTGGGTTTGATGACCCTGGGTGGGAGAATGCAGACTGTCCTGGAGGCTCAGCTACAGGGTGCCTTCCATTGAGATGTGCATCTGGTGGTTGAGCCCTCTGGGGCTTGCCTCCTTGCTGGGCCGGCCTGGCAGGAGCTGGGTCTCTTGCTCGCTAATGGCAGGGGAGCGGTCTGTTGAGACCCCTGGCCCTGACCAGGCCGCAGTTCTTGTTGCCCTTGCCATTTATTATTATACTTGTTAAAGTGGCCCTTAGTTATACCAATACCTTGTGTCCAACTCTTCATTCCAACTTGGGGGGCAATCAGTGGATACTTAAAATTCAGAGACCGGGACCATGAACAGACCAGACAAATCTCTCTACAAAATTGAGTAAAAGCCCCAAGTTTACAGAAGAAGATGAAATCAAATAACACACACAGAGAGAGCTGGGATTAAAACTCAGCCCCCCTGTAAATTTAACAAACTTTAACAAATGAATGCTATGCAACCACAATGATATGGTCATAATTCAGGCCTTGGGCCAGGCTGTTTTGGTCATTGAGCGATGATTAATTGGGGGCAGGGCTAGTAGCCTGGAGGATGCTGCCCTCTGAGTCTGGTGAGGAGCCTGCAGGGCACCACGCAAGTGCTGCTCACCCCCCAGAGTTTCAGACTAGAATCAGAGAAACCCAGGTTTGAATCTCCACTTTTCCATGGAAACAATCAGGTGCTGTTGGGCCACTCATACAATCTCAGTTTAATCTACCTCACAGGGTTGATGTGAGGATAAATGGAGAAAAGGAGAATGATGTCAACTGTTCTTCCACTGTGGAGAAAGGAGGGGTACAACTGAAGTAAATTAATAATAAATATAGCAGAAGATGGGGAGGGGAAGATAAAAGATATGTTGGTTCGTGGGTGGGAAGGAGAGACGAGAGCAAGGAAAGAGGAGAGGATAGAGGAGTTGCCAGGAGAAGGGAAAGAGGAAATATTGTGGGGATGGGGATACATGGGAAAATGAGGTACCTCCACAAGTTTTTCACATTCCCCACTATGCAGCTTAACCTGGACCCAGTAGCTGGCACTGCACAATATAGCCAATGTTTTCCCAGAGGGTGGCTGTCGAGGAAGGGAAGGGAAGAAAACTAAAGATGGGATGGAAAAAGGTGGGAGGGCTGTGGAGTGGAAGGAAGGAAGCAGGAAAAAGGGAGAGGACTGTGGAGCTTTCAGAGAAGGGAAAGGATAAAATAGTGGGAAAGGGGAAATTGAGATGCCCCTCTCAAGTCCTTGTTGGTTCCCAGCTTATTTCCATTTTTATGTGGTCTTTCTCAAAAACTTGCCACTAACAATAATAAAACCAAATTTACTAAGGCTTTTTGTAAGCAAGATGCTAAACAAATATTTCTTTTGTCCTGTGTTGAGCTTAACATATAATGAATTAAACTTATTGTGTGTGTGTGGGGGGGGGGAATCCAATCTAGCACAGGTGGAGTAGAACTCAGGGAAGTGAATGTCCCAACCTCCTCCATCCTACCATAGCCTACTACATCCCGAATCATGAGCAGACCCACATGTATCTTCCATCAGTGTAAGACATAGCTAAGATCTACCCATTATAAAAGTGAAATTTCAGAACTCTAATTACATTGGATTTTCAGGCACTGTGAAAGCAGCACAGGTATCCAAGCAGGCAAGACACCCTTCTACATTGTTATCAACAGCTGTGGATGTTGTTTTACGGAAAGGTATCATTTGCAGAATTAAAAATGCAGACACAGTCTATCCATCCACCCTTCCTTCAAGGAACTTGGGGTGAACATATGGTTTTCCTTTCCCTATTTTATTACAACAACCCCTGCAGTAAGTGAAGTTGAGAGACAGAAAACAGTCCAGAGACATCAAGTGAATAAAAGAGTGGGATGGTGACCTCAGCAGGTGTCACATTAGCAGATCTAACTATACTAGGTTAGCTTAACAAGATACTGGGCCATGCACAGTCACACGGGCAAGTTGCCAGACACTGTCACCCTTAAATTAGGTCTCAGTCAAACTACAGTGCAATGAAAAGGTGGAACTGGCTATTATCACATATTAGCTCCTGGGTGCGAACAATTGTGTCCCAGAGTTTCATTAATATAACCAGCCATGCTAGAGAGTATGTCAAAGTTTAATACGTTGGTTTATAGGAGGAAAGGATCTTAGAATACTTTGGTGATATCCTGAGCAAACAATCTTAGGTTACTGTCATGTCCATATGATCTCCACATTTGGCTGCATCCAAGGATCAAAAGCATCAACACTACTCATCCACACACTCATCCTAGTTTTTGCAGAAGTGTGAGGCCAAAACTCTTAATGATTTTTTATCTCTTGCTTTCAGCTTGCTGAATTCCTTAACTGGGCAAACAGGCAGATCTCAGAATAACAACACTGCAAATCAAGTTGCTGTGCTACTGCCCAAGTTACTGTTTATATCTTAAAATACAGTGTGAGTTGGAAGCTGAAGAACATAAAGGCAAGGTTGGTTAGAAGGGTAACAACTCATTGTCTTTCCATTGTAATGAATTAATTTTTAAAAGTTGTTAAAAACAACAGTATACATTTATTTAAAAGGTTCCAAGACAGACAGATTCTAAGAATGTCTGATGCATATTTGGATTTGTGCTCATGCAAGGAAGATGAAAACAACAAATTTGAGAACCATTTCAAACAACTGAAAAGAGAAATATTTTGGAACTGAATTTGGCATGCAAATCTGAGAAGGGCCTGTAAGGCAGCCAAAAGGACAAGGTGTACTATCAACATAGCATGCTTGAACAAGTGCGTTTGTCTCACCATCTCAAATACAATCTCATAGATCCGTCAATCAGTTGTCAGTGGCTGTTAAGTAATAGCATGAATGCAATAACATTATAACTCAGATAGTCTTAGGTATCCTCCACTTAGCAGCAGAAGGCTATAGGTTCAGGAGAATTCACAATGCCATGTTCCTTCTACAAAAATGATTAAACCTTATTACACGGACACACAAGATGGTTATAAAGAAAATGTGGCTGCATTTGACATTGAAGGTGTTTACATTCCGGGTGGAGAATTCTCATGCAATACATGCCAATCATATTACCCCTGAAGAGACTGGATCTTACTGTTCAGAAAGAAGAAAAGAAAGCAAGCTTCAAGCACCAGAAGAAGCATCAGAGGCAAAACCTGTAAAGCGTTACAGCAGCGTTAAAATACCAAGAAGTTCACTTTGAGGCCTGCTATTTACTTTAATGACTATAGCATAAACTCATGCAATTAAATATAATTAGAAATGGTTCATGTTTGAGGTCGTATCCTCATGAACGCTAATTCCCACAGCAAAACCCAAAACCAGTTCTTCATAAATTTTTAAAAACAGGCAGCCTTGTCATAAAGAGAAAGTAAAACAAAGACTTGGATTAACATTGTATTTGCATCTCTCATTACCATGACAACTGAATTTATCATAATGTTATATGATCACACTCATGATACATGACCATGTTTTAGTGACACTCTTGTTTCCTGCATATATTTGTACAAGAGTCTTCTAGATGTTTTCATCCAACATACAAATTCATCCTTGTATTTTGACTTGCAGTAAATTCAGGGTCTCTCTATGGCTTGCTAGCTTTTCCTTGCAGTTAAGCTGTAACTGCGTGTTATGGCTCTTTCCTCCTCTGTAATGTGCAGTAATGCAAATAAGTAGTCTAACACCATCAAACAGCAGACTTGACTATTTGCCTCTTGTAGGTGCTGTTAAATGTTCCATAGTTTCATGCCACACATTTTGCCAGGGACAACTTCAGAGGTGCAAGGTCAACCTTCAATCTTGGGGAGCCTTTCCAGATATGCCCATTGCCTTTCTGCTAAACCAGGGGTGGCCAAACTTGCTTAACGTAAAAATAAACATTAGATTCTTTAGACCCACAAGACATGAACAAATACCACACACGTTTTTATTAAAACTCTTAATCCTTTCTTTACACAGAAAGATAAGATACATATGTATGCACTTTACAACATGACCATGCAAGGAGACTTAGGAAAAAAAGTTGGAATAACAATCCCATAAGACCAGCATAGAGAATGGTTAAGGAATTATTTTTTGTCACCAGTGGGAGAAGAAAACACACATGTACCATACAAATCACTGACCACTATTTGCATATTAATGCATCTCTCTTTGCCTTGACACCAAGGTTAAATACAGCTCCTACAAGAGCTGTGAATCTAAGGGGGAACTCTGAGCACCCTCTTTAATTCTGTCCCTCCTTCCAGCGGCTCCCTCAATTCCTATGCTCTTTTCCTGCTCTAGGTCTCTGGGGAACTTCTGTGGTGGTGGAGAAGAGCTTGTAATCCTGCCTATTTCCTTCTCCTTCCCTGTTACACACATGGTGGAAGTAGTCAGTGCTCAGGGGCTGACTAAGGTCCTGGTGCTAGGCATGTTTACTTGAGAATAAGTCTGCATTAAGTTCCTCCTTGACCTCTGGGAGCCACACGACATGTGTGAAACAGCCACATGTGGATCTAGAGCCACAGTTTGGCAACCCCATCGTAACCCATATATTTAACAAGAAAATAAACAGCAGGATTCATGTTCCTTTCTTTTTACGTTCTTCTAGTATGGAAAAAACACATAGTTAATATGACTATCTTCCACCACAAAACTGTTTTGTTGTTGTTCGGTTGCACAGTCGAGTCAGATTCTTTGCGACCCCATGGACAAAGTCATGCCAGGCCCTCCTGTCTTCCACCATCCTCCGAAATCTGCTCAAATTCATGTTAGTTACATCAATAATGCTGTCCAGCCATCTCATCTTTTGACGTCCCCTTCTTCTTTTGCCTTCTGTCTTTCCCAGCATCAGGGTCTTCTCCAGTGAGTGCTCCCTTCTCATTTGGTGGCCAAAGTATCTGAGCTTCAGCTTCAGCATCTGACCTTCTAGGGAACAGTCAGGGCTGATTTCCCTTAGTACTGACTGATTTGATCTTCTTGCAGTCCAAGGGACTCTCAAGATTCTTCTCCAGCACCACAGCTCAAAAGCATTTATTCTTCTGCGCTCGGCCTTCCTTATGGTCCAGCTCTCAGAGTCATACCATCGCTTTGACTATAAGAAAACTGTGGCACACCATTATTTGTATTGGTGTAAGATACAGCTTCAGAGATGCTTTGAAAGAACACTCCAGATAATGTACAACTGTGTTCCAAGCAGTCAAAGACAACCTTTATACGCATACATCTATATTGTTTTATTGCCTGTCCCGTCCTCCCATTTCAGTGTAGGGAAAGCTCTTTTAGAATTCCATTTAACATCAGCTCTTTTCTTCTTAACACTATAGTTTGGCCACAGCTACAGAACGAAGCCATTTCATTTATTTGTGTTAATTAACTCTAATGAATGGTACACATTAAGTTAAACTGTTTTATTTTTCATAAGCAATAGGGACAGGTGGATGCTGGTATACCAGCAAAGAAAACTACTACTGCTGCAGAGGTTCACCTTGGACCTGGCAGGCAGCTGCCCAGGAGAGTTTATGACAGGCATCAACCACGCCTGCTCCCTGCTCTCATGCAGGCCCAGCGATGGGGCTAGTGCCTCAAAGGCCTGGGCAGAGAACCAAAATGCTGTGTAAATTGGTCTTGCATGTCACTTATTGGGCATACATGTCGGGAGATCCCTACCCGATACAGAACATCTATGTAGTTCACATCTATGTAGTTCACATTGAATGAATGCAGATTGACTCCACTAATGGTAACAATGTTTGAACTGATACTGGGTGATAATTAAGTTCTGTCTGTCATCAGCTAAATTCACACATGCAAATAGCTTCCGATGAATGTGTGAAACAGTCCACAGTATTTAAGATCAAACCATTCAGCTCAGGGAAAGTGCTGGTACATAAAAAGCAAATCTCTCACTATCTTCCACCAGTAGGTGAAGACTCCCACCCCTTTGCTGTTTGTTCATAGATCCTTCCTTCCTACTCTGTTTTAGGTGATGTCTGTATGGTTTTAAGCTGATTTATGATATGTTTTTATAATACTCTGTTTTAATTGTTAGCCACCTTGGTGGCCCTGACTGGCCAGAAAGGTGGGATATAAATTTTGTAAACAAACAAACAAAGGTTTTAAAATTGTTCCCTCTAGCAGCTGTCTCTTCAGCAAATGATGTGTGTGTGTGTGTGCGCACGTGCATGTGAACAGTGCTTTGTCATGCAGGTCCCCCCCAAGGTCTGAATGGAGAGGGAGGAGCATGAAAATCTGCACATCAAAGCAGCCCTGTCTGCAGCAGATACACAAATATATACCTACATTTGTATTGTAAACTTATCATGAGAGTTAACATAACTGTCTGAAAATTGTTCAAAGGGAAATGAAAGCAAGATGAAAATAGATCCAAGGACTGGAATCTGAGTGCTTTCACATAAGATTTTTGTTTTATAATATACAGGGTTTTTTTTCCATAGCAAAAATAATGGAATCAAACATGAAGCAGCAGTATGCATGGTAATTAGACAGCCAGTGACCAGATTTTGTTTAAACTTGTTTAACTAATGGCTGCAGCCACACAGAGAAACAGAAATAGAGAAATATATAGCCAGAGTTGTCTTTGAATTCTGTGTCTGAATTATTGTTTTGGCATGTCAGTGGTCCCAGGGATGATCTATGTGTGTACATTTGTATTTGCACACTCATGTATCTGAACACCTTATTTACTTATTTTTTTTTTTTACATATACCAGACTCTAACTTGATTTCATAGACTTCAAACCAGTTCCAACAACCGATATTTAGTTATTCAAATTACCTTTAAAACTGGCTTGGTGAAAACATGCAACAGGGGGAAAATGAGAGTCTCAGCACATTCTTCAGCCATGCTGCAAGCCCATTTTGACAACTGAACTGACAAATTAACACAAAAGCAAATAAAACACTGGTTCAAGCAGTTTGTCTGGTCCAGGGGTGGCTAAACTTGCTTAACGTAAGAGCCACATAGAATCAATATCAGATGTTTGAGAGCCACAAAAAAGGAAGGAAGGAAAACAGATGGGGGAGGGAAGGAGGTGGAAAAAAAGCAACTTTAACTTTAAATGTGTTCTCCAAACCACTGGCTGGCTTGGCGAAATGATTTAAAGAGAGAAATGCCTTCTCCAAGTTGGCCAATGGAGTGGTGGGGGCTTTGAGAGCCACAGTTTGGCCACCCTGGTCTGGTCTCTCTTGCCTATTCATTTCCTTGTTGCTGTTACTCAGGTTCAGGAAAATTAGGAAACCACCCTGGTGCTGGGTGCCCAACATTGAAGCTTGCCACTTAAAGCACCAGAGTGTGTATTCAAGCCACACAGGATTTAGAAATGTCTCTGCAATTATATCATGCAGACAGTGGCATCACTTAATGTATCTTGGTGATTCCCAAACATCCAGTTAAAGAATCTCAGAGTCAAACTAGAAGAGACTGGGGGTTCTGCCTCTGAAGGTCACAAACATTTTTCTTCATAAACAGTAGTTTTATGAGGGGCCCAAGTCAGAATGGAAGCATATTGTATAAGGGAGGCATTTAACACCCCCCACCTCATCCTGGGCTGCTATGGGCTCTTTTTGGGGCAAACATACAGACAGTCTTAATCTTGTCTTTTGCCCAGACAGGGCAAATAGCATTTCCAAAGGGTGGTTTCAGATTGAGAAGCCAGCTCAAGATGGAAAGTTAATGTCCCTCAATCTCGATCCAAGTAGGGGCCCCACATGGCTACTGTTCACAAAGGGGGGAGATGTGGGAGCTCCCTGTATGTCAACCAACTTATCAGACAGCAAGATCTGAGGCTTTGGCGGTGCAATTAAAACAGACAGTACTTGACTTTACAGACCAAAGGTCTGATCCCATATAAGGCAGTTACATGTGCAATGGACAGATTCTTTCATCATGCTTCTTTATGACCTCTGCAAGGAATCCTAGGATATTCTACTAATACTTGATATTTCCTCTCATACGGAAAACAAAAGAGGAAGAAATAGAAAACCAAGAAAGCCTACATCTGATTATGGCACAATTGCCTTCAGCTCCTAGAACTGTGGGTTCAAAGTCTATCCTTTCTCATACTTTGAACATATGCTCCGTGTAAGGCATAAAATCTTGGCTCATTTTCTGGCAATTTCACTTGAAGGATTTCAGGTGGTAGAGCTGGGAAATACCCTTTCTGAGACCTTGGAGGTGTCAATCAAAACAACTAATGCTTGGATAGAGATGACAGTTATCTGAGTCATTATAAAGCAGTACATTTGCTTTGTACCTACACCTGGAGAGAGGAAAGACTTCTAGGGTAATATTTAAAAAAAACAACAACCCGCAACAGACATGTGGTTCTTTCTATTTTGAAGTAATGGGACCAAGCAAGTGAGATGCCTCTGTTTATGTCTAGACACAAAACTATGTTGCCTCCCTGGGGAAAAAGACATCTCACCAAATCCAGTCCTGCTCACATTGGTTGAAAATCCTATCCACAGAAAGTTCCACTTTGGATTTTTGATAAGATGAAAACAGAAAGTGCACATTGGTTCCAAGTCTGAGGTTTCCCACTTCTGCTATTAAATTTCAGGGAAAACAATGCAAACATAAATTGCCTTCAGTCAGTGCAATAATAATGCCTTTATTTACAATGCCTTTATGTGCACTTTATTTGCACAGTAATCAGAATTCTAGACATATCCAACTATTTCTACAACTATTGTCCTTCTATTGATAGATGTCTCTTAGACTGCAGCTGAGATTTTGGCTGGTGTTAACTGATGTAAGCTACTGTGAGTCCCCATCAACCAGAAGAAAGCGAGATACAAATAAATAATAAAGAGCATGGAAAAACAACCTTGTGGAATCAAGACCACTCTCCCCAAGCCAGCGAACCATGCTGTGCGGTATTCTGTTCTCTGTGATTCAATATCCAGCAGTTAGGGCATCTTAAATCCAGTTTCATTTGTGTTGAGATTTAAAAACTGAGATTTAAAAATATTGTGTGCAGGTACTTCAGAAATTTTTATTGGAAGATATACAGAGCTCAATAACTCAGGCAGTAGCAAAATTTTGTTACATTGTAATTTGTAAAAGGAAATATTTGGAAGAGCCTTGATTTCATTGACAGAACTCTTATTGAGTTGTCTTGTTGTCTTCCTTTATTGCTGTTCTGGTCTTTGACTGAAATAAATATAAGTAAGTAAGAACATGGTGCGCAGAAAATAAACAACCACTCCAAAATGTAGGGAGGCACACTGTATACATCTCTCACAGGCATGTAACTATTTCAGTAGAGTTAGTTGCAGGGAAGGGAGAGAGGTGCTGCCTGCCATCTCTTCCATCCATATGGAATACTTATATGTCAGCTTACACCCTTTTCCTTAGTATGTGAGCCTTCCACATGAAAACTGAGTTGAACCTGGAAGTTTCTAAAAAATATAAGAGCCTGTTAGAACCATAGCATTGGCAAAAAACCCAGTGATGCTACCAAACCAGATGCAAAGGAAACTGTAAAGATATGCAAACAAGTTTATTCAATAAAGGATCCAAATAAATTTCAGGTTATAGGGCCCCTTTGTTCCAAACCACCCTGAGGAATGGGATATAAACACTGCCTGTGCCTCTAGTTCCAAACAACATCACAATCATCTACCTTGCCTAAAAGAGGCACACGTTGTCTCCATGTTGAAAGCTTGCATGTACTTTGGCTAGAAAAATCCAAAAATCATTGAGCCCTAATGCATTTACCAGTGGTGATGGTGCCAAAGCTTTCAACCCCACCTATCCAAATAGTTCCCCACCCGACCAAGCAAGGGTTATATTTGGTTGCAACATCAATCAAGGCACAGGGCTCTCTTCATTTGAACAGCCCCAAGCTGTACCACACCCAAAAGATTTGTCCATGGGGGGAAAAAGTTCAAGACAAGTTTGCACAGAGTACCCTTACAAGTCTAGTTAATTTCACTTATAAACATAAGTCAGTTTATATTAAAACCTACAAAGAAGATGTGACTATGAAGGTTCACTTGAAACACAAAACTGAATGAGGATCTATAAAATACTAGTGCTTATCTGAGGTGTGCACACACACACAACAGAAAAACCACACAAGTGAATTTCATACCCACACTGAGGACTACATCGTGATGATTATTTGAGGAGGCAGGCCTTAATGAATGGCATATTCACCTCAAGAAAAGAGACAGATCTTTTCCCCTGCCCTTAGAAACAGTGCTCTGGAGTTATGGATTTCAAACTTACATAAACAGAGATACAAACATAAAAGACAAGTGGGAACCTGCAAGAAACTTGTGGGGAGTATGTATCTCTTTCCTCCTTTGCTTCCCCTCCCTTCTCCAGCAATCTTCCCCTCTTTCTCACCCCTCCCCTTCTATTTTCCTCACCTCTTCTGTCAATCTTCCCCACTTCTCTTTCTCCCCCTCTCCTTATCTGTCAACCTACCCCTCTCTCCTTTGTTCCTCTACTCCTTGCTTTTTTCTGGTTGATGGGGATCTCCCTCTCCCTTTCTCTGACATCCTACCTCTATTTCTCCCCACCTCCCTTTCCCTTATCTGTCAACCTATGCCCCTCTATATCTTTTGCCTTCACCAATATTCCTCAATCTTTTTTTAAAAGAAAACTAGGTTAAAAGCGCTGTAAATAAAATATATATCTAATACTACTAATATACTAAAAATACAATAAGCATATGCCATCATCAAAACAGTTTCTGTATTTAATGTGCATCCAGAATTTAATGTGACAAGGAAATTACACTATAAGTCAATAGGTCTTACTTCAAATAATGAATTAATTCTCACAGTGCATGGGAATGGGTTACTATATTACCACATTCCACCAAATTTCGTAGGATTCTGCAAACAAGAAAGTGTGTGCAAGCTGCAATCCTATACAGGCTGATTCAGGAGTATACCGCAGCAAATTCTATTAAACTGCTTCCTAATAATAAGTGGCTCCTTTATTAAATTTTTTCATCAGTGATTTATTTGCACACCACCATACATGGCTGGCTATTATATCAATACCTAAAAACAATTAAAAGGGGATTTTTTTAAAAAATGCAGGAGTGGGTCCTTTGATTCCTCAAAGAAAACCCAACTACAACCAACTATCATCTACAAACCAGACAATCTTTTTAAGGTTTTATTGTGTGTTACTCAATTATAAAAATCAGCAATTGTGACAAATCCCTTGTTTGCATTTCATTATCACATTTCTGCTTAAAGGGAGTATCCTACACACGTGGTTGTCAAAGAATTTTATGCCAGTGGAATAAGCTGAGACAATACACAGCATGCTCTTTCAAAAACTGCAGCCAAAAAAATACACACTCTCACAGGAGTCCAGTCACATTCTATAAATGGCAACTGCTGTAATGACAAAAGGAAGAAGCACTTTAGCATTGCTGGCAATGGAATGTCATTCATAAAGAATGCCTGGTCAGAAGAGTCAATTACACCCTCAATCTCTACTCCCTGTGTGCCAATCTTCAACTTTCAATCATTCAAAAAGACTGCAAGCATTGCTTGTTAGCCCCCTGTTTCCTTAGAAGCCAAAAGCTTGGCACACTAGACTGTAATCATTATGCACTGAAAACATCAACTAAAAACAAGTGAATAATGCAACAGCAAAGGGGGGAAATGAGCATTCTTATTGAAAGCTCAGCCCCCACCCTGGTGGCTTTCAATCTGGAAGCAAGAAAAATTGTTCTGATTCCCTCTACCCCATGACCTATTTTCATCAAACAAAACCCGCCACGCCTCACAATATCAATTTTTCATTCAGACTTGGTTTTTCACTCACCGTTTGCTTCCAGTAACCTCAGCCAAGGCTTTGGCACACCAATCCTCTCATCTCCCATTGCTTCAGAAAAATAAATTCAGATCTCCACTCGAACCCATACCCACAGTAACAATTCTGCTTGGAAAGCTGCAAGTACGGAAATCTCACATTACCAAACACCTAAGAACAGGCTCGCAGTCATGTAAATGAAGAGGGAGAAACACGCTGCAGATTTCACAGCGGCAAACAAGCGCTTTGGAAAAGTGCTGCCTTCTTATTCCGTGTGCATTATGCTAACTGTGAAAACAAAAGCAGCTGAAAACTGCACACGCAGTCTAATGCGTCTAACTGGAATGGAAGAGTTTTCCAGTCATTGTGTTTGTTTACCCCTCCACACACACTAAAAACCCTCAGGAACCAGAAGATCCAACTGAAATAAAGTGCTATATCATACAATGCCTCACCCACTGTAATATTTTATAGCAGCTTCCACAGGCAGGGACGTGCAAGCACACCTTGCACGTACAGACAAGGGCTGCAATCCTGCCCACATTTAGCTAAAGGTAAGGCCCATTGAGTTCAGCAGGATTTACCTACATATAATTGCAGGCAGGACTGCAGCCTAGGAGAACAAAAGATAAATTGTATGAATGAAACCGGCAAAAAACAAAACAAAACCCAAAGCTATAAACAGAATTCAGGTTAATGCACTATGTCAATACTCCCACAAAACTAAACCAAGGTTTTAAACTTACCAGAATGAATAAACATTTCCTCATATTCATTTCAGTTCAGGAAAGCTGCATCTTACAAATGAAGCTCAGGGTGTCAGAAAGGACTCTGCTCCAGCCTCTGTTTCATTTACTGTCATACAGATGGTTTTAAAAACCATGTCTCACAACAACTGGCTTGTTTTCGCTGTCTCATGTGACTGACAAGTTCATACAAGCACTGTCAACTTTAACCTCAGTGACAGAAAGGCCCAGATTGTACTATACGTTATGTCATCAGAGATTCTTGACCTTGAGGGAAAAAGGTTGCAGACTTCAAAGCTTCGGCTTCTTTTCTAACCTTCTCAAAGAAGAATTTTGCAAATGCATTGTTCAATGCTTCAAAAGAAGCATCATGTGCCCCCACTACATCAGAAATCATATTATATAGATTTCAAGCAAATTATGACATATCTCATAATAATAATAATAAATTTATTTTTATATCCCGCCCTCCCCTGCCAAAGGCAGGCTCAGGGCGGCTCACAGGACATGGTATAACCATGATTTCAAAAAATACAATCATTACTATAAAACAAATTAAAATACAATTGAATTACATTTATAAATTAAGTTAAAAATTAGATAAAACAGTTAGCCTTTATGAATTATTAATTAAGGTGCTACAATTCAGAAACATGTATAAGATGGCTAGATGTCAATTAGCCGGGTTCCATCTTAAAAGCAAGTTGAAAGAGGGCGGTTTTGCAAGCCCTGCGAAACTGATTCAGGTCCCGCAGGGCTCGCACCTCCTCTGGGAGTTGATTCCACCATCGGGGGGCCATTGTTGAGAAGGCTTGCTCCCTCGTTGTTTTCAATCTAGCCTCCCTTAGTCCAGGGATTTTTAAAAGATTTTGGGAACTGGATCTCAGTGCTCTCTGGGGAACATATGGAGAGAGGCGGTCCCTAAGGTAGGCAGGTCCTCAGCCATATAGGGCTTTAAAGGTAATAACCAGCACCTTATAACGAACTCGATACACAACTGGTAGCCAGTGCAGTTCCTGCAGCCTAGGCTGCACATGTTCCCACCGAACATCTGAGCTGCATCAAATAACTAGCTTTTGCTGTTCTGTTAGCTGCTTTGAGTTTGCAGGAGATGCGGCAGAATATGAAGACTGAATATGTTTTAAGGAAAGTACTTTCAGTTACCTTCAGTATTTGAAAGGCTGGCATGAAATCCCCCCCACACATGCACAAATGCATTTGAGACAAGGAATGTTATCTTGTTCCCAGACACTGCCTTGGATCCAGCAACACGTAACTGAAAATGTAAGACTTAGCGCAGTTCTGTTTGAAGAAGAAGAAGAAGATATTGGATTTATATCCCGCCCTCCACTCCGAAGAGTCTCAGAGCGGCTCACAATCTCCTTTACCTTCCTCCCCCACAACAGACACCCTGTGAGGTGGGTGGGGCTGGAGAGGGTTCTCACAGCAGCTGCCCTTTCAAGGACAACCTCTGCCAGAGC
Organism: Heteronotia binoei; assembly: GCF_032191835.1. Lineage (NCBI taxonomy): Eukaryota > Metazoa > Chordata > Lepidosauria > Squamata > Gekkonidae > Heteronotia > Heteronotia binoei. The sequence goes on along the minus strand of NC_083225.1, from coordinate 66,763,830 downwards.
TATGGCTGACCCAAGGCCATGCCAGCAGGTGCAAGTGGAGGAGTGGGGAATCAAACCCGGTTCTCCCAGATAAGAGTCCGCACACTTAACCACTACACCAAACTGACTCTCCTTGAACAAGATCTTGCACAATACCTACTGCTTTCACTCCTATATATATTATAGTGCCTAGAAATTGGTTGTACAAGATTTTGTACAAACGGAAACACAAGTGGGGATACAATACATCTGATTTAGCATGAACAGCTACAACAATCTTTTCCTTGCATTGTCACTTGTGCTGGATCCATCCCACAGTCTAGACAGCCTCAGAGACCACAGTAGGTATTACAGGGAATAATGCTTGTACCTTGCTGTCTTCATGGCCCTGGAAAAGCTATCATCTGCATGTGGTTCTAGATGCTTGCATTTATCCTACCACTCTACTGAGCAAAGCTTTCCTCCAGTCTATGGAGAATTCCTCCTCCTTAAGTGGTTCATCCTCCAACAGAAGAGCCACTGAACTTGGAGGAAAGCTCCTTCAGCTAGAGAAACTTCCACCAACCTAAGGTGGGATACCTTCTATTCCAGGGGTGTCAAACATGCAGCCCGGGGGCCAAATCATACCCCCGGAGGGCTCCTATCAGGCCCCCAAGCAACGGGGTCTTGTCTGCTTCCTTCTCCCTTTCTCTTGCTTCCTTCTGCATCTCAACTTGATTTGCAAGGCTTGCTCAATCACACAGCTACAGAGGCTTGCTCAATCACACAGCTACAGAGCAAAACCTTGATTTTCGCAATTGGTTGAAGCTCCTTCCCCTCCTGGTCCCGTGGGGAGGGAGGGAAACAGCCAGAGCTTCCTTTGCCCAGTTCCCTGGATCCCACAGGATAAATACAAAGAAAGCACCTTTAAGACCAATGTTTTAAGCATGTTTTATTTTAAGGGTTTTTTTTTTTTAAAATTAAATTGTGTTTGCATATATCCTTTTAAAAGTTCATATCTCTGCTACCTAATCTTAAATAGGTACACAGATGGCCTGGCCCAACAAGGTCTCATTTATGTCAGATGTGGCCCTCATAACAGATGAGTTCAACACCCCTGATCTACTCCATGTTAAGCATTCCAGCTCTGAAGGCTTAAAAAGTCAACATCCTTATATGAACTGAAATGATTATCCATGCTTCTGGAACATGAATATTTGTGTTCAGGGGATTCAAACCACTTCTGGCTATTAGCTGGTGGGAAATCAGCAAAGCAGCCAAGAAAATGAATTGTGAAACAGGATACCCTTAGTTCAAACAGAAATTATCTACATGGCATTAAGCATAGCCACAGCCCCCACGTATAGTACAGGGAATAATACTGTTAGTTAACTTTACAGGGTATTCTTTCAGTAAATGTGAAGTGCTCTAGTCTGAATACGGAACAAAGGTTATATAAAGGTTTCTATAATGTTATTATACCAGGTGACACCTGATAAAAATGTAACATGTGAAAGAGGACAGGTATCACATGCAATGACAGGTGTGAAGTGCTGAGTTGTCGTGGACTAGTGTAGGAAAGAGGCCTGGTTTATAGATTACAAACTATATTTCTGGTTCTATGATATAAATGTTCCCTGAAACACTTCATGTTTGGACATTGTTTTGATTTGATGGAAACATCTGGAATATCATAGATTCTCTGTTCTCCTACATTCAATCTGTGATACTCCAACTTCCGAGGGTTGGAGTCTGGGACTACCATACCTTCCAGTCCCTCTGAGGCAGGCCATGGGAAGTACCCCAATTGCTGTGGGAGAAGAGCAGGGGCTGACTTACCCAGGCCTCTTTTCCTTATCTACAGTTTTCCCCTTTGCCACTGGTGGAATCTGTCCTGCTTGTCCAGGAGTCTGCTTCAGCCTTGGTAAATTTGGGGATGAGACTACTGGTCCTGGACACAGTCTTTGCCCAGATGGACACACACATCACTATTTGGTCAAGAATAAACTGATAGGAAGAGAACACTAGCACAGGCACTCTCCTCGAGGGCAGAAATGTGATTGCTATGTTTTAATTGGATGCAACAGAGAAGCCAGACGCCTCAATTAAAGCAGCAGTTACAGACAGTATGACTAGGTTGGTGGCCGGAAAAGATGCAAAATAAAATCTCAATGGAAAAATTTGCACTATTATTAACAATGGCAAGGTTGGCCCTTGCAAAACATTGGAAGAAACGCATCATGCCCTCAGTCAATGATTGGAGAATCCAGCTCTGGGACTATTTTATACTTGGAAAAATATCCTCTTAACAGTTCTCCAGCACACTCACCCAAATCCCAGGAAGCCTTTGTGAAGCTACGGTTTCCTATAATACCTCTCTGACCTTGACTTTTCCCCAAAAAACAAATTTTATCATAATCTAATATTTTTATTTTTATATAATATTTTATATTATTTTTATATAATATTTTTTATAAAAGCAGTGACCCCCCCTTTCCCCATCTTTTTCTGGGAAGTTAGTTCACCCTGTGCATTCCGTGCATTCTATCAGTTGAGCTCCTTTGAACTCTGTCAGTGTGCATTCTCTGTGGAGAGAGTTTATTATGCAGCTTTTTATTTTGATCATAGTCTTGTTGTTGTGTCTACCTCTTGAACTTCGCCTGTCTAAACCTAATCCTAGGATAATGGTATAGATGTGTTATTATAGGTTTTTGTCTGGGGGGAGTGGGGATTTAAAGGGTTAAGTATTTTGTGAATATTTGACTGCACTTGTATAACATTTGTAAAAGTTTAATTAAAAAAATAAAATGTAAAAAAATGTATTCATAAACTTTCCCCCCGTTAAAAATGTATATTGTCAAATTTTCTGGCAAGTTTGTGGAATATGCCTCAAATAACAAAAAATATTTCACTGACAATTGGTAGGATAAGGCAATGACTACATGTAATAACTGATGTAATGTGCCCAGTCCCAGTTGTGACACGCCATTTCTGTCAACTGAGGGTACTCACACAGTCTCCTATGATTTTGGGGGAGCCAGGTTTCTTTTGAACTAAAAACCTTCTGCTTAGTGAGTGTACAGGCTTTGGGTTCGCTACTGTGAGGTAAGTTGAATGGTAAGCAAAGGGAATACGGAGATCATTGAGGCAGGAATTGTATGTTAACAACAAAGCAAGATGTATTTATTTATGTTGGTTTTAAGGAACAAATAAGCAGCACAGGTCTCCAGGCACACAAAGAAGAAACATGGTTGGAGCACAGTAATTTAAACTAGCTATGGCTTCAGATAGTTTGAGTTTTCTTTAATACTTTCTGGCACAAATAGGCTTTTACTGACTAGCCACTGTGTTAGGGGAGAGGAGAGAGAGAGGGGGGGAGGGATTCCACCTACACCAGCCTGCCCTTTCCCAAGAGTCAGACTAAATGACACAAGGCTGCTCACTGCCAGAGACAGGCCTAACAATGGGGTATTCTTTCAGAAGTAGAGCCAAACCACTCTGCCATATTAAAGCCACCTCTTCACTCTGACTGCTCTTTTCCTGAGCCAGACCTGAGCTCTCACTTCTTTCTCCCTGAGGCAGAACTGGACTGAACTCCTGCTGTCTTTCCCTCCAACATAGCATTGTCCTGAAAGGCAACTGGATGCTGGAGCAGCACTCCCAAAGGCTCAAGTGACTGGCTATTTTCCGCTTCAGGGACAGGACAGTCTCCTGTCCATCACACTAGGGACTGCTCAGAAAGAAGCAGATAAAAGATAACTCCATATTCATGCAGCCTAGCTGATAAAGAATATAAAAACCAACAGATAAATTTGCAAGATTTGTAGTGGTTCTGGCACTAATATTAATTTAGGCTTCCATCATTTTCAGGATATGTTATTAGACTTGGCAAAAATGGGTACTATGTGAACCATCATCACATATGCCCCATGTTGGCTGATTCAAAGCCCGTGAATCCATACTCTGTCAGAAACAGCTATCGCAGAAGCATTTGCTGGTAAAGTGGCCTAATGGAATGTCAACAAATGATTGCATTCTAGAGAGTTAGAAAACTGAGGTAGACAGATCTCAACTAAGACATGCTGAGTTTCATCAAGTTTAAGAGGCCTCATAGCATTACAAAAAAATTATTTTTAATTTAGAGAGTCCTATGCCCAACCCATGTCTCCCATGACACCTCCCACTAATGGACCTGTTCTTTCTGCACCTGCTGACAAACCATTAGGACTGTTACCCAAAAACAATGACTTATACAAATACAGTTGCCATCAAGAATACTGTTATATCTTCATATACACTGGTTTACACATACTGCATGTAACCACAAGCATATCCACAATGGAGATGTCTCAGATGCTTCTTGTGGTTTTGTATTAACTGGGTTCAGGTTAAAGCAATGTACACCAAATTGCTTTACTCAAATATATCTCAATGTAATTACAAGGAGAGAGAAATACATCTACACTACATTCTTACTGCAGTTCAAGTGACAGCATAGATAAGAACGTCCAACAACTTAGGTTCTAGGTCATGGGTGTCAAACATGTGAACTAGGGGCTGAATCAAGTCCCCAGACGGCTCCCAGCAGGCCCTTGAGCAACTTTCTGTTGTCTGCTTCCTTTTCCATCTCTTTCTTCCTTCTGCACCACAACTTGCTTTGCCAGGCTTGCTCAATTGCATAGAAGCTACAGAACAAAGCCTATATTTTCTCCATTGGCTAAATCTCCTCCCTTGAGGAGAGTGTGGGGGTGGGAGGAGAACATGCTTTGCCAGGCTCTCTCAATTGCACAGGAGAGCTACTGAGCTAAGCCTCTCTTCCTTCTATTGGCTGAGGTTCCTATCCCTCCTCATTCCCTGGGGAGGGAGGGAAAGAACAAGAGCTTCCTCTACCCAGTTCCCTTGATCACAGGGAGAAATACAAAGCACCTTTAAGGCCAACAAAGTTTTATTCAAAGCATGAGCTTTTTGCCTTGCTACACAGAGAGAGAGAGAGAGAGAGAGAGGAAGAGTTCGTTTTGTTGGCTTGTTATGCTAGGGCTCTCTTGGGTGCAACTGGTTTGCCTCCCCCTTTCACTTTATTTATGTCTTCATGATCCAGTCTCTCACAGTAGGAAAGCAATGTGAATTATTTAGATGAGGAATAACAACAAGTCCATGAGGTGGATTAGGCTGAGTTTGTGTGTTTGTCTGTGTTCTTTATAAAGTTTATGTATCCCCTACCTGGCATTACATTTTATGACACACATGGCCCAGTCCGACAAGGTCACATTTATGTCAGATCTGGCCCACATAACAAAAGAGTTTGACAGCCTGCCCTTGGTGCTTCCCAGAAGCTCCAACATTAGCTACAATAAAAATCTCATAAAACTGAGTAGCACCCTGGAGTGCATCCTTACTAACTCTCTTATGGCTCTGAGACAGCAAGGGCAAATACTCTTTTAGCTCCCTTGTACTTTTCCAGATGATAAGTAACAAGCTGCCATTCAGTATCAAAGTGTTGCTTTTCTAAAGAGAAAAGTGGAGAGTATTCCTTCTAAATTTAGATAATGTAAACAACCTTTTGCTTTATAAAGTACTTCATGTTGGCTTAAGCTTATCCCAACAATATTCATAACATTGATACATAGCTTAAATTTAGTCTTGAGATACAACTCTTTATTTTAAAAAATAATAATTCTGCTGTCTAATTGGAACCTAAAATTTCTCCACTATCTGGGTGGGCATTAAAAAGAATAATATAGAATCATCACAGCTAAAGTGGAAATTCAGTGATGTGAACCACAAACATGCGCCACATCTGTGAAATGGATGAAAAGTCAGGATCTCCCAGCAGTTAAGACAGTACTACTCTGTATTAAGTGGACTTCCATGTTCACTCTTGCTTATGAAGTAAAAAAAATACTTTGCTTGATGGAATTCAAGGGCCATCTAGACAAGATTTCTTTGCAAACATCCCAGAAACTTTCAGATAGTAGGTGGTCTACAAGGAATTGTACAGTAATTCATTGAAGGACCACCATCTACCTTTTGCCGATACCTGCAGGGTACGGTGAAAACACCACCATGTAACAATACAGAAGCAAAGAATACTTTCCCTCACAAATATTTTTATTAATGGCAAAGATCCAAAGCTGCATTAATGAAAAAAAAATTACTGAAAGTTGTATACTGTGCTTGTTTAAAAACAGGGTGTAACTTGTTGGAGTTAAAGACTTTGGAGGGCAGTCTCTTTTCGAGATAAATCTTTAACAGTTATTCATACTACATTATTTCTCATCTGTCACCATTAAGGGTGTATTTAAACTAGCCACTGAAGTCTGGAAAACTCATTGCTCTTAATAACACACAGGTAACATACATGGAAGAAACATTTCAGAATTGTTTTAACTGCATTCCAGAAAACCACACTTTGGTAGTATTTATATATTCCAGAAACACAAATTTCTCATTTAATACTGAAAAAAACCCACCCAAATTTCCAATGAAGAGTATTAAAAGCAATCTAGTTCAAAAGCTGCTTATCCCAACCATTGTTTTGCTGAATGATCGGAGGACTTGAAAACAGACAACTGTAAAGGAAAAGAACACAAATTCTCTGCAAGTTGGACATAATCATTACTATTCTGGCTGGGCAAAAATATTAGACTTATCTTTTGCTAAAGAATATGCCAGGAAGCCAAGATAAAGATTGTTTACCTTGAGCTGCAGCTTCTTTCATCAGGTCCTGCTGGAGAAGTATTATACTCTTCAGCTTCCTTTGAATTTTCTGTTTGCCTCCTTACTGCAGTGGATACTTCCTGCAAAAGATTTTATAACATGGTAAAGTACTAAATCATCAAAATTCAGTCTCCAGAAAAATATATTATTACACACCCCCTCATTTGTGGGTTTGTTGAAAGTCCATAATGTATCTGCTCTTATGCTGATTTGGCTTAAAGCACTGTAGTATTCCACACAGCCTTGATGGCTTTGCAGTTCTTGCGCTCAAGTTACTAATTCATCTGACTGGTCTAGGAGAAAAGAACTATAAGGATTTGCAATTTCTGTTTGGAAATAACCTCAGTTACTTGCAAGCGATTTGGATACTTAAGAACTGATTGAGAGAGAGAGAGAGAGAGTTGGATGTGAGAGAAAACTCCCATATCTTTCAAAAACAGTTAAGAGCTAGAGCATAAAGGCCTTAGTTATCTTAAATCAACAACACCTAAAACTATGGGAACCTTAGATCTATTAACTGAAGTCAAGGTAATACATACAGCTGACCAATAAAGGAGGAACAGGTTTTGAAGCTATGTTGCAATCATAGTAAAACTAAGAGCATATGTGCACGCCCAAAAAGGAAACAGAAAACTGATCCAAGAAGGAAACGGCATCTAGCACCAGCGTCTTACTGGGACATATACACTTTTAAAACTTCCTATAATCTTATTTTGAGAAACACTAATCAAAAGAACCCTGCCAGATTAGATCAAAAGTTGATCTGATCTAGCGTGCCATATCCAACAGTTTTCTGCCACATACTTACAGAAATCCCCTAAACAGGGCTTGAAAACTGCCTTGCTGTTGGTTCACAGCAACAGGCATATAGCAAAGGATGACATTCCATATGGATCAAAAATCGATAAGGAGGCAGCCTCACGGAGCTATAGTGCAAGAGGGAATTGAACTTTTCCTGTTCATTGACTCCTCTCAGATCCATCTTTTGCAGCAATGCACAAGGATTAGAGGGAACAGCTGCTGGAAAGGTTGAAGAAGCTGCACTCAGTTACAGCAGCAGCTGCAAAGGTGCAAGCAATCAACTTCAGATAAGCTAAAAAAACAACTCTATCATTTTTTTTGCTGCACCCCACGTTACATGTATCTAAAGGTCAAATATTCCATCCCCTTAGATCAAAAAACATGCAAATACATGCAGCTAAGGTATATTTTCTCAGGCCTGGGGGAAAAACCAAATTTGTAGAAAAATATGAAAATTTTAAGAAATGTTGGGAGACTAAAAACAACTCCCCTCCCCCAATAATATCATAACTTTCAGTGGTATCTGATTATATCTAACAATGGAAGAAGACGAGTCAGGAGGAAAATGAGTGAAAGAAGAATAAGGGGTGAGAAGATTGGATCTACAAAAGATAGCAGGCACCTGAAAGAAGGTGACCAATTCTGATGGTGCATTTGGGGTATGGATGCAGGAAGTCAGACAGGATATCGGGAGAAGAGTGGGAAGAGGCAGAGGACAATGAGAGACTGAGACCATTTTATTCTTTACCACTTTTAAAATAATTCCTATTATGTAATCCACATTCCTCACCACTGTCATACACTGGGTTACCACTGATGAGAAATCCTACAACATCTCAAAATCTCTTCTTGGAAAGTAACAGCCAGTTGAGACCTCATCAATGTATACGTAAAATAAGGAATCAATGTATATGTAAAATAAGAAATTATTACAATTTCTATGTGGTACTTCTAATGGCTAAGGAGATGGCAGTAGCCAAAGGTGCTTTTGCCAGTTTCAAAAAGTTTGCAGCCTTTCCCAGGCAAAAACCCCCCTGCCACTGTTGCATGAGATTGAAAGCTACAGATAGTACAGAAAGCTGAAGCCATGATGTTGACTGGAGTGGGTCATAGAGACCAAATCACACCAGTCTTGCTCTACTTACATTGGCTCCCAAGGTTCTTTTTTGTAAGCTCTTCGAAGATTGGCTACATCAGGGGTATATGGCCTAATATGCAAAGGATCTCCTGCTAGAATTCCACCCCTGGGCTTGGGTACTAACATATTTTAAGAACTGCCTACTGTCCTATGAACATACCCAACCAGTGAAGTCATTTTCAAAGGCCCTTCTTTGGGTACTCTCACCATCTGAGGTTGGACAGGGTCACAGTCCAAGAAAAGCTCTTCTTGGTTTTGGCATGTAATTATGAATTATATCCCCTGGGAGTTTAATCTGTCTCCCTCAATCACTTAAAACTTACCTATTTCATTTGGCATTCCCTCACTGATGCTCCTTTCTGCTTATGTGTTTAATTGTTATTACTAATTGCCCAAAGGCGCCCTTACAATATTTAGATTTTTTAATCATTCCTAAATACAGGATGGTATTTATGGTAGCAAGATTAAACCCTATTTCTTCTCAAGTAACACTGTATCAAATGCAAAGGACCTCATACTCTAATAGAATGTTGTGTTTCTGGACAGATAGGAACTTTGGAGCTTTACTTAACTGTAATGTGGTACCTTTTGCAGTATTAGGGATACGTGGATCACTTCTCTTTTCTGTGATATCATTGTTAAGTTAAGGGGTTTTTTTTAACATCAAATACAGTTAAGAAACTTGTGGCAGGCATGGATTTAGGAATTACATTGGTTGTAACCAATTGTTTTGCTCACGTACTAATTAAATTTAAAGGACCTCAAGCATGATAACTGTTGGTTACTTAAATTGCTTATTTTCTGCTGTGTGTAGTGTGATTGTAGGCTAAATCAGCAGTTATTGAAGTTATTATTAATTGATTTTTAATATGTATTTTTAAAAGCTTGTTTTAATAGCTTTGATTGCTTGCTGCATTGGAGATTCTGAATTGGGTGTAAAGATGGCATAAAGATTTCTTCAATAAATAAAATAAAAAAATTGTTTCCCATTAATTCATTTTGGGATAGATCCTTTTATAGGTATTTAGTTTTCACCTTCTACTTCTAAATCCAGCTCTTTATGAATAAATTAAACAGCACTAGTCCCAGTACAAATCTTTGGAGGATACTACTGCTTGCTTCTACCCATTGTGAGAACAATCCATTTACTGGCTTCCTGTTTTTTCCAGTTTTCAGTTTGTAAGAGTGCCCACACATTTATCCCCAAATTGATTGCTTTATGCAGGAGCTTCCGTTCAAGGAACTTTGTTAAAAGGGTTTTGAAAGCCCATATACTTAATAGATAATTTATACCTACATTCTTATTGACATTATCACTGAACCCAACAGATTGGTGAGGCAGGTGATACTGAATAATCTTTCCTAAAGAGTAACAGTACATTTATACTTATGCTGTTGTAAAATTAAAATTAATAATCTATTGAAATGACTACACTGATTTTCAATGAATTCTTGTAACCAAAAGGCAATCAAGGGAGAGGGCTAGAGCCAATAAACACCAACATACTGGCATGGCGCAAAGGTGGATTAAACAGATCTGGGCTGATCCATGCCTGTGACAAGACAACCCTGTAATATTTTCATTATGACTACAACATTGCCACGCTGCCCATATTTATCCCATAAATGCAACATGTTGACAAGGCATGTTGACAAAACTGGGATGAACTGCAGATATAGTGCCTAGGGTGAAACAGTTTAGTATTTACTGCACATACATGGTGAAGCAGTTACACACACACCTGCTTCTTGACAAGTGTAACTCCAAATGAATTCAGAAATGCATAGTCATCAGTCTACAACTGCATTATCATGTGATGACTTCTACACATGAAGCAGTCATCACAGGCCAAATACTACAGAGGTGTCATATCCCTTTAAAACACTAACTAATCTAATGGAGGCTATTCTCATATTATACCTATGTGAATTTATTCAAAGCAACCCTGTGTTCTTGCTATACAAAACTGATTCTGTGAATCATCACAAGAAATGCTGGAAGGAGTACATCTTTGAAAAGGCATTCACTTCACAGCCACAAAAGAGTGAACTACCAAGGGCCATTATTCAGGCTTAATAGTAGTGGAGACTGTAGTTGTCAGTCAAGATAAAAATTTTTGAATCAAGCTCTTAAGTGTGTCCTTTGGTCTATACTTCTTACATATATTTTCTAAGATTATCAGAGGTAGGAATAAAAGTAGCTCTTACCTGTTTGTGGAAATCCGTAGAAGGAGATGACCTGGATCGCTCATGTGTGTATTGCGGTTTCTCAAGCTGTTCATGGCCAGCATCAAGGATGTTGTCAGCAGAATGGTATCTTCCTGAACTCCGAGTCTCTAAAGGTTTCCTCTGCTCTTTCCATGAAGCTTGATACTCTGCAAAAGTTTCTAGCCTCTGAGGTTGTCCAGATTTCATTTTGTGGCCAGTGTTAATGATGCTGTCTTTGGATCTGTTATAAGCAGCAAGTGAACTTTCAATTCCAAAAGAAGCTGCACGCATTCTCCTTACGTACCATGACCCCTCAGTCTCACCCTCATGAGAATTTCTGCGATGATTACCAGGCTGTCCTTCAGGTCGACCATAGAGAATGTTTGTCTGTGAAGATTTCTGACAGGCAGGCTTACTTGTTTCTTCAAAGAACTTCCACCTATCAGCAAAAGAACCTAAGGTTTCCTCAGACGTGGTTGGACGACGGCGTGGGTGGTAATCATCATCCGATACTCCCACTTCATTTATCTTCTCAGGCTCAGAATAAGATTTCAACTTTTGTTCTACAGTGAACCTCTTTCTACCACCAATCCGAGAAATGTGGTGGCTGCTAGCAGGTGAACTTTGTTTAGAAGACTGTGTAGCCTCATGAAAGCCAGATTCATCTTCAGAAACTAGAGCCAACAATGTAGAGTTATAATTATTTGCCTTCCGGTCTGGAAAATAATCTGTAGAACTGGGTTCCAAGTCTTTGCGTTGGAAAGACGTTGCCCTCAGCACTCGGGCCTGGGCCTCTTTAAGATTATCCTTGTATTCATTAGTAAAAGAATTTTCTGATGAAGGGTTCACCTTTTCTGCAGAATCAGGTTTCCAGTTCTCAGCAAACTCTGTCTCAGTTGATTCAGCTAAAGTAACTGTGCTTTTACTTTTCTGCAGTTTTGCTCTCCTCATCTGGATCTCATTTCTCAATGTGGTAGCAAAACGATCACTCCTTCTTGCATTTTTACTCAGATGAGCATCAAACATGGGCTGTCTATTAATTCCAGTTTCAGCATCTTTGTCAGGCTGGTTTTTCCCTTCCTGAGCTAAGGAATGCAACATTGGGGTCTTTTGAGGAGAAATTTTGTCCTTCTCATCCTGACCCCATTTGAAATCTTTTGGGGCAACATTTTTATCTGACATTATGGTACATTCTTGAGCATATTCTTGCTCATTAAAACTATTGTGGTTCTCAAAATTCTTAGCCAGTCCTGATTTTTCAGGGTAGCTAAACTTTTTGGAATCTTCTACCACAGCAGTCCTAACATCCTCTCCTTTATTACCTACACAATGACTGCTTTTTCCACATGCATCCCGAGAAGGCTCAACAGGTTGCTGAGGTAGATAATATTTTGGGCTTTGGGTCATCATGGCTACAGCAGGATTCTCGTGTGGTCTAGCAGAGGCCTGAACACCAGCTCCAGAATTCCAGCATTCATCTTTGGGCTGTAGTGGTCTAGAGTTTCCCTGAGCAGGCTGCTTCATGGCCACACAATAGTAGCGACTTAGCCCAGTGCTGTCCATTTTTTCTTCAGAACTGATGTCAGAAGCAGCAGCACTAGTGCTCGATGTCCTACATGGGCTGGATTGGAGGTTGTGTTTGTCAGCAGGGCTTTCCTGAATGCCAGCATAAGAGGAGAGGAGCTGCTGCTCTTTAGGCAATGCAGGGTTCTTTGCCTTGTGAAAGAAAGTGCTTTCATCACTGTACTGGCGCTGATGGTGATGGCAGTGATGCCCATAAATGGACTGTGCAAATCGAACGTCAGTACTGGACAGGGATGAATGCAGCCTGTTGGCATTTCCCACATTATTATTGATTCTGTCACCTGCACAAGGCAAACTGTAATCCAGACTGAGATCAGACCTGTACGGTGGGTTGCTGCTTTGTTTCCCATTTGAGGTCTTCTCAACTACCCTAGCAGCTCGCTTTTGTTGTTCTGTAACTTCAGTACTCCAGTCAGTCCTGGGTTGGGGTCTATGCAGGATGTCAAAGTGCTGGGTGCTCTGAATACCCTCTGAGTAAAGAGTGGCATGAGTTCTTTCATGACCTCTGGTGGCAGCAAAACTATCGCTACGGAGAGGTGGTGGTGGTGGAGGAGGAGAGGGTGACTTTTTTTTCTCTGGGACATACCAAACAGGTCCAAAATTTGATCTTCCAGATCCAGAATACTTTGCATCAGAATGATCTTCCAGCCGGGGGCTTTTATTGTTGTTCTCATACTGCAGTGGAGGTGGGAAGCAAGCAGATTTCTCCTCTAATCCTCCATTATCACTTAGGAATAAAGCAGTCTTGCCATTCCCTTGTTTTGGGGTATCCCAGTGACTTACTTTGTATAGCACATTCTCAGCAGAGGCAACATCTACATTGGATAGCATGTGGTCAGGAGTACTAGAGCTGGTGGAAAAAGAGCCATAGGCTGAATCTCTTTTGCTGGAATTTCCCAAGTGATCAATGCTGCTGTTGGATTTTGCTGATGACATCTGTCCATACTGATATGTTTGGGGTGTGTGATCCCAGCTGTCCATGCTTCCGGCAGAGCTGAATTGATCTGAAGTGCGATGGAGATTTGATTGATCCCACGAGCTTGACAGGTCATGAGAAGAGGAGCTGTAGCAAATAAATAAATAACTTTTACACTACACACATGCAAAAACTTTTACACTACACACATGCAAAAATCCTACTCATTTAGTAACCATATTAAACTGAACCACTAATATAAAATTGTCAGCATTACAAAATTAAAATGAATTAAAATTTGCTTATATCACCAACTGTATAGCTACTTCTAAAAAAAGGCATGTACGATCACTATGGAAACCACATAACTAGCTGACCTTTAAGCAGGGTTGCCCTTAGCTGTAACTCTGTTCATTGAAGATCTTCTGTGCAGGCAAACATGGGGACTGTGTGCATGAACAGGCTAGCCAAAAGGAAGTTTTATCAGTTAAAGCCCCGAGGGGGCGCTGAGCACTGGAGCTGGAAGAGGGCATTCCTGCCCAAATGGTCATGTGCTAAGGGGCTCCAGCGACCCCACCCTCAGTCCACCATCGGAGCCTTGAGAGAGCAGGCAGAGGGGCTGGAGGGAGGGTGTGCCTGCACAGAAGATCCTCAATGAACAACTATTATAGGTAAGTGCAACCCTGTTTGCGTTATCGATTTCTGTGTGGTCTGACATGGGGATTCTAACAAGCTGCTCATCAGAGATAGGTAACATTCCTATCACTTGAACAATGACTGGAGAATCATTTTGCCAATTTGAGTTTCATTTTTGGCTTGCAGATCCAATGCATGGTGACTCACATCACAGCACGATAGATTTCTGACAGTGAGACTCCATCCAGGAATGCAGCTGAAGAAATCATCACTCTGGTGGAATGGGCATGGACTCTCAAGGAACAAGGATGCATGGCCTGGGTATGACTTGACTGTAGACACAATTCACCTGGTCAGGGTCTGGGACAAAGCCCTCTTACCCCTACTGAAGTCCCAAAAACATAAAAAGAGTACCTTGACTTTCCTAATACTAAGGGTCCTCTTTAAACAAAACAATAAAGCTCTTCTTACCTCAAGAGTGTGTAAAGCCCTTTCATTTTCCTAATCCAGTGAGGGAAAGAACACCAGCAGAATGATCTCTTGAGAGAGATGGACACTAGAGATCACTTTGGGCAGAAACTGGATGGTAGGCCTAAGAAATACCCTTCCTGGGAATACTTGCAGAAAAGGTGGGTCCACTCTTGGGCAGCTCACTGACCCTCCTAGTGGAGGTGATGTCCACCAGAAAACAGAATTTAATTGACAAGCTGGTCACAGAACATGAAGCCAACAGTTCAAAGGGGTTGAACGTTAACTGAGACAATACTACAGAAAAGGAACATTGAGGTATCAGAGTCCTGTGGTGGGCACAGGTTGAAAAAAGCCCTTCAGAAACCTTTTAGACAAATGGTGAGAAAAGGCCGACTTCCCATCTACTCCTAGGTGATAACAGGAAATAGCTATCAAGTGTGACTTCAAAGAAGAATAAACAAATCCACTAGATTTAAGGGAAAGCAGATACTTAAATAGAACCTGCAACGGTGCCCGAGCAGGGGGGAAATCATTACATTTACCCCACTCAGAGAAGCACTTCCAATTACAAAGGTAAGATCTCCTCATTGAGGGCTTAGGAGAATGTAGGAAAATCTCATCAACCTGTTGAGAGAAAATCACATCTTGATCTGGAGACTTCAGGCAACTAACCTGACATGAGCAATGCCATGGTGCAATATGCTCAGAAGGTCTGGTTCGTCTGGAAACAGGTGATACTGACCCTGAGAACCAAATCTGTTGTAGCTAGAATGGGACTATGAGTATCATGTTCATATGCTCTCTCCAGATTCTCACTGGGACCCTGATTAGCAGTGGGAAATGTGGGAATTGATAGAACAGGCCCCTATCCATGGAATCTGAAAGGCGTCCCCCCCTATAGAACCCTGCTCTTGCATGGCACTTGAGCAAAACCTGGGGGCTTTGGCATTCTCTTTCATAGCAAATAGGTCTACATCAGAACACCCCCAAAGGATAAAAAATGGTTCCAAATAGGAGTCCTTCAGGGCCCACATGTGCATGCAATGCACTGTTCTGCTCAAAATAACTGCCTCCCTGTTGAGAGCCCCAGACATATGGATGGCATAGATGTAGGCGTGAAGCTCCATGACACAAGACAAAATAGGCATGGCATTCAAGCATAAGCTCCTGGAGTTCCTTGCTTTTTCAAACAGAATAATGTTACCATGTTGTCTATTTGGACTCGAATGGTGTGATCTTAAAGCATATCTACAAAGCAACTAAGAGCATAATGAATGCCAAGTAGTTCCAATATGTTCAACTGATTGTCCTGCCTATATCAGACCCCTTGGGCAAAAAGAACCATGCAGTGAGCCCTTCAACCCAAAAGTGAAGCATCCGTGGTCAAAGTGACTTCATACTCTGGAACAGCAAATGGGGTACCCTGTAGCAGATTCTCAACAGAAGATCACCTGGCCTGGGAATAGAGAATCTATGCCAATGGGAATGAACTTGAGGGCAGAAGCAAGATAAAAACCATAAATTTAGGAAACTACCAACTGGTACCAGCCAGAGGTAGTACTGCTGTGGTAGAAGCCATGTGCCCCAATGGATGGAATAATTGGAAGTGGTTATTTATTAAGTATCTCACCAGTTTAAGGAAAGACTCAACACTAGGTAGCAAAAATTCTTTAGCAGACACAATATATAATAGCCCCAACAAAATGTGTCATCCGGGAGAGGACCATTCTAGACTTTTCTTAATTATTAAGAAGGCCTAACTGCTCACAGGTAGTCAGGATCAGAGTGCAATGAGTAATCAGCTCTTCCTTAGAACGCAGTACCAGAAGCCAATAATCCAAATATGGAAATATTGTACACCCTTGAAGATGCAGGTGGGCTATTTCAGGTGCCATAATTTGGTGAACACCCTAGGGGCAGTGGTCAAACCAAAGGGTAACACATTGTACTGAAAAACCTGATTCCCACCGTGAAACTGCAGGTATTTGCAGTGTTGATCATGAATGGAAATACAGAAATAAGTGTCCTTCAAATCAATCATGATAAACCATAAATTCAACTTTAATAACTGCATAACTGAAACTAGAGACCAGGCGGAACTTTGAAACCATAAGAAGTCTGTTTAGATCTCTAAGGTCTGGGATGGGCCTAACCCTCCCATTCTTTTTATCTATAAAAAAAAAGGCACAAATCGAAGTCTTCCAAAGGTTGAGGTTCAGGGACTTTTTCAAATGCACCTTGTCAAGGAGAGCTCATAGCTATTCCTCTAAGCCGGGTGTAAAATTATCACCCTCAAAGCGGAAAAGGGGGACATATCTTGAAATTCTAACTTATACCCAAGTTGAAGTCTGGACACTGGTCAGAAGTAACAGCTTCCCACATAGCCAGGAAATGGGACAGCTTGTTCTGAAATTTGGCTGAAGTAGTCAGAATGCAGCCTTCTGAGCTTGGGCAATTTCCCTGGAAGTCTGAGACTGGTTCCCATGTCTAGGCCTGGGGGCACCCTTTCACAGCCCTGTTTGGGCCAAAATATTTGGTAACAGGATACTGGGGCTGTGATGGACTAACATAACAATATTCTCTTTGGATGACCACCAAGGTTGGTGGAAGGGGAAAAACCGCAATTTTGGTTGGGAGAGGTTTGGATGCAACACACCCAGAAATCAGGCCATCTGTTTATTTTTCTTTATCTATGAAAGTCTTATCAGTCTTTTTGGATAGCAAGGGTGCACCTTCAAAAGGAAGGGCCTCCACTATAAGCCTTATCTCCATTGATAGAGTAGTCCACTTCAACTAGGCATGCCAAAATATAGAAGGATGGAGCTTGCCATTGCTCTAGCTGCAGAATCAGCTGCATGATGGCCCATATTAATTTGTTGCCTTGGTTTGACAGCCTTGGTTTGAAACAGTTTATTGAGGGGTCTTTTATCCTCTGGCAGCAGCTCTAGGTAGGGGAGAATCCTTTCCCATAAGAAAAGTTGGGAACCAGCTATAATGGTCTGGTAGCTGGCCACCCTGAGGACAAGAGATGCAGAGGAATAGCTCTTGCAGCCAATGACAAAAAACCTTCTGTTGGTAGGGACAGCATGATTTGACTGTTGGCCCTTAGGTTGCACTTCCTCTCACCAAGGAGAAGGAAGGAGAATGTGCAATTTAAAAACTGTCTCACATTTTGTTCTGTAGAAATTTTTAGCTCTCCTTAATGTGGCTTGGAGAGATGTCGGTTTTTGACAGAACTCTTGTGTTGAATTAAGTAAGCCTTCCAACATGGGAAAGGCAATAATACCTAGTGATTCAATGTAGATATGCCCCAAAATCTTGTCCTTGGATTTGTGGTTGGATGTGGCCACATCAATCACAAGAGATTGAGCAATTCTAATCATATGCTATCCATATATATGAAGATCTTCAGTGCAGGATGTAGGAGCAGGATCTCCATCCATCCATCAGGGCTAGAGTTAGTTGTAAAATCAGAGCCAGAATCTGAACTGACAGTTCTATCCTTGCTGTCCTCTGCATCTGCCACCAGAATCAGCAAAGGAAGCCTTCTGGAAACTGTGGCTGATGAATGCAAAGGGGTCTTGTATTGCAAAGCACAGTATTAACTCAAGTCTGACTTGGATCCAAGGACATAGCTGTTGTCCCATTCAGCTAAGTACACAGGTGACGTAAGATAAGAAAAAGGATGTGATGGCCAAGATGCAGGCATCAGGGGCTGGGACCATGGAACTGCTTGATTGGGCTTGGATTCAGAAACATCCGGAACCAAAATTGCCACCTGTTCTGCTTCAATGTCTCCTTCAGAAATTGACACGAGGGGCAACGCTGGCCCAGGGGATGATGTCTTTGGGGGACCTCTTTTTGAATTCTTAAGCCACAAAGTTTCAGATGTTGCAATTTATAGTCCAAGTGGTGAACATTTAAAGACTCTTATTTGCCAACAGGGCTGGCCTTGCCACTAGGTAAAATAGGCGATTGCCTAGAGCACCAGCCTTCTGGGTGCGGCCCCCCATGTGGGGACATTATCAGTGCAGACGGGGTGCTAGAAGTTAGCCTTGCCTAGGGTGCCAGACAGTCTAGGGCTGGTCCTGTTTACCAAGCACAAGCACTTTTAATGAGAAAGGACTGAGACTGACTAAAAAGTTTTTATTTTAATATGCACAGCATGAACCATCTGATATTTTGTATTCAGTTGCATGAAAAATATATAAATAATCCTATGGATAGGAAATACGTAATGAACTTGCTAGTAGGTTTTGGACATTTTTTTACTATTTTCCATACACAACAGAAATCCAGATAATTTTAGAAAAACTGTTGATAAAGTGAAAGTTTTTAAGAGACTGCAGTTAGATGATAGTATACTTAAATGAGAACATTTTTGCAGATCAAACAAAGGTGCATTTTTTTTTAAGTCTCAAAGATGTCCTCACACAGGTAGTAATTACTGAGGAAGTTTCAATGATCGAAATGGCAATTATGTGCCCTACCCATATCTTATTAATTGCTACACAGCAAGCACAGACAAAATTAGAGAAAGTAATTGTATAACAGTTCCTCAGATGTACAAAGGAAAGACTGTGCATATATTATTGCCAAAGAACTGTCTTGGAATTATGTGTTTCGGTTTCTACCACCTTGCCCTTACGTTACTGAAGAAGAAAGTATATTTCTAGGTCCATCTGACCACAAAAAGTTTTTAGGCTTGAAACCTGATACCTACATACAGTCCTAGAGAGGAAAGGAGAAATACCTGTCAGCAGAAACCACAGATATAATCCTATTTGCATAACAGAGAATGCTGCATACTAATGACTGCCAGACACATGATATACTGATTGCTCTCATTAGGCAAGTTACTTCACCCATGAAAAACTAAAAACATATTGCACCCTGTTGGCAGTTTAAAGATAAGAACAAAATAAGGCAAACTATTTCCCTTATGTTGGAACTTTCAACAGGAACTCACCTTGCATGATATCGGGAGTGCCATGAAGCGCAGACATTGGGCGAAGACAGCCGTGATGTGGCTGTTTCAGACTGATTCTCGGTAAATTTGGTTGCATGCCAGGAGTGGGGCCTGCAGGTTAGGTCATTTTTTCTGAAACAAAAAAAGCATAAACATTTTCCTCATAAATTTGTAATCAACACCAATAAAAACAAACCCACTTTAGAGCTAATTAATAGATTCAAGAAAAAGAATACAGAATTGTCTATGCCACTCTAACAAATCATATTGTGTGGGGGGGGGGGGGGAGAAGACACCACACCCCAAAATTTTTCTGAAATACAGACAGTGCACTTACACAATCAGACAAGGCTGAGAGTGTCTTTTTAGTATAAAATAAATAATGAAAAAAATCCCCACAGGCTAACTTTTTTGAACTGCTTGTAAAATACTCTTTAAACAAATTAAGGATTGTATACATGCATGAAGGTGTGGAAATGGAGAACTCTGTACTTGCAGAGATATTATGACAGATCACATTTTCAAACTGGAGTGGCTAAAATATGATATTAAAATTTATCAGATATTCTTCAGCTGAAATGGGAATCTCATTTTGTCACTCAATAAAAAGCTAGCCAAACAAACATTAGCCCAAGCCTATCACTCTTGTCACCCCAGTACTACCTGCTTACTCACACTATTGTCCTGCCTAGGACCATTTGGAATAGGAGGGGGCAGCAGCAGTGACAAGCAGGAGACTAAGAAGGCTAGCAAGGAGGGCAAGACTGTTGGGTCTTGGTTGTTCAAGTTTGTTTACAAAGTTGGGTTCAGAGCAATGTGAAGCTTGTTTTTATTCATTTTCCGCCTAGCTGACATGCTGTCTGCTATAGACTAAAACAACAGTCTTCCATGCTTTCCAGATACATGATTTAGCTTTAACACCATACCTGAAATGTGTAAACCTCTTTTAATTATTTACCACAGAATTGGCCTTTTCTCTGCCATTTTATACTTTTTGCTAACTTGTTTGAAAAGAGAATGGTGTTAATACCACTGAAGTGCAGTTCCTTTAATAGGTGAAGCTAACTGAGGACCAATATGTTACGAAATGTGGTTTTCTTCATCAATGTTTCCTAATTTCTTTGTAAGACCTGAGTCACTATGTACACTAAAAACTCTTCAGCATGTTAATGTGAGACTTGGCAAAAGACTTGAGCAAAGCAATTATGACTACAACTTACAAATATAAGAAAATAACATTTAGTTTTACTCATTATTAACCTCTTGAACAGGTTCTAACTAAGGTTGCCGGCTCTGGGTTGGAAATAGCTGGAGATTTGGGGAGGGGGAGCCTGAGAAGGTCAGAGTTTGGGGAGGGGAGGGACTTCAGTGATATAATGCAGCCCATCTTCCAAAGCAGCCATTTCTCCTAGGTGAACTGATCTGATAGCTGGAGATCGGCTGTAATCAGTGTTCCCTTTAAGCTGAGTTAGCATGAACTAGCTCACAGTTTTTTAGCCTCCAGCTCACACATTTCTGCCTTAGCTCAAGAAAGATGGCCCCAGAGCAAACTAATTTATGCAGCAGTTCACAGTTTTAGTAGAATTTTTGCTCACAAGACTCCACAGTTTAGAGGGAGCATTGGCTGTAATCCCAGAAGATCTCCAGCCACCAGAGGCATTTTGAATCTGACAAAGAGTAACCCCTAATAGAAGACTGTTGATCTCTGAAGCTCCAACTGCAACTGTCTCTACAACAATTGTAAAAGCTGGAGAGTGTCTAAATATAAATTTGAAGAAAATATTGGGTATTCCCCTTATTGAATTCAAGGCTTTACCTAGTTTACTACAGCCTGAAGGTGAATGAAATGGATAGTTACCTAGGCAATCTATTGCTGCTGCTGTTGCTGTATTATCAACTCTCTATTGTAATTTTGCCAATGTTGTTAAAATCTGGCCTCTAGTGTGTAGTGTTTTTTGTCGATAATACTGATAATAAATTGTTTCAAAAGATAGAGTAGCAAGCTAAGACTTGTATCAACAGTTGTTACTTTTATAGTTTTTTCCTTTTGTTACTATTCCATCTGAAGGTAGGCAAGTCTAGTTCTAACAATAGTTTTATTGTATAAATCTAATCTGATACCTTCACTCTTTCATTTGAGAAACTAAGCACTGGTGTCAGCTTGTTCTGAAGCAAATTTTTAAACTTTTTCGCAGCCCAGAGCATTTACAGATAACTACAGCAGAAGACATATGATATTAAATAGAGGTATCGACAGGTGACACTGCAAAATCAACCCATCTCCCCAAAATTCCCAAAGCCTACATAAATTATCTCCCATGGTGCTACCCTCTTCATGTTACAACAGACCTCTTCACATGCAAATTTAGTTTACACAGATTTGTAGCCCACTCCACAATCACAAGGTGATAAAAGGATTATCATCTAGTGTTAAATGTGAATAGTACAAACCATACCACTGATCTAGTTTCAGTACCATTTTCTGTGGAATAATCAACCTGTCTTAGTAACTATACATGGTATAAGCCGAGTAAACTACTGAACTGCAAGGTGGAAGACATTCATCATAAATAAAAGAAGTTGTAAAGAAAGAACAGATCCTTGTTTATTGACAAGAGGTATGAAGTTTTCATATCAGAGCAAAAGAACGCGGGACTTTAAAATCAGTGTCATACCTCATGGAGCTTCTCAAGATCTTCGTAAGATAGCTCCTGGCCACATGAACATCATTTTCAGATGGCATTCCTGGTGCTACAATATCCACCACCAAATTCATCTTCCTGAGCAGCCAAGCAAACAGAGGAACAGAGCAGACCAGGAGTTCTCAGACTTTGCTATATTGAGCCCCCACCATGTCAGAAAAAAGAGTGATATATGAATCCCTACCTGCAGACAGGATTACCAAAGGGAAAGGCAGGAAATATGATTTTGCCAATTCTGTAGAACACTAGGGTAGCTTAAAGCTGACAGAAAAGAAGAAATTACCAAATGTATTGGGAAAGACTGATTACATCAAATCCAATCAAACATATAAGGATATAGGATAAAGAACTGGAGAATCATCCTCTAGCAGTACTCCAATTTCTCCTCAGGGAGTCTTTGATAATCAAAGATTAGGCGTAAGACAAAACAGATATTAGGCTTTTGCTTCTGTCTATAGAGATATGTGGGGAAGGCTATTTAAAAATACTCTCTGAAAATTTCTCAAATAAGACTTAAATACAAAATACATTCCATTCATGAATCATAGTATGGGTCATTATGTGGGAGAAGACTGAGTTGCATCATGCATATAATAAATATGATTGTTGGTCACTGTAAAGAACACAATCTTTTTATAGGGGATTGTAAACAGTATGAGCCCTTGTGGTAATTTCCTGTTTTTCATATTTTAGGTCACTACAACAGATAAACCTATACATAAATAAATCCAGAATCTCTCGCTGAACACAGAAAAAAGTCTGAAAAGAGAAAAAAGCAAGAGGTTAAAAATTTGAGTGCAAGACAGAAATATTTTGCAGGCAGGCAACGTTGTTAGCATCTAGTACTAGTCAGGTCTATTAACTAATGAGTGCCAGAAGGTCTAATGAGTGCCAGAAGAAGACCTACAACATCTCTGTCACTAGTTGCAAAAATAACACAGTCTAAACAAAGATACCTGCATAGGCCAAACAGAGCAAACCGACCTGCTGGCATGGAAAATGTAAGAATTGAAATGATAGGATGCAAACAAAATGTTTCAATGTATTTTTTACACTGAGTAGACTGAAACACCAGCATCTCATAGAAACATGTCATTTTGGCTAATATTGTCAATGTGAAATTAGTTTTGTTAATCTTAAACAAATAGAAAGATAGTAAACAAAGAAGAAAACTAAAACTGCAGCACTGTTGTTAAAAGGTAATGGTAGTCCCCTATGCAAGCACCAGTTGTTTCTGATTCTGGGGTGACATCACATCATGGTTTCATGGCAGACTTTTTAATGGGGTGGTTTGCCATTCCCTTTCCCAGTCATCTACACTTCCCCCCAGCAAGCTGGGTACTCATTTTATCGACCTCAGAAGGATGGACGACTGATTCAGCCTTGAGCCGGCTACCTGAACCCAGTTTCCACTGGGATCGAACTCAGGTTGTGAGCAGAGCTTGGACTGCAGGACTGCAGCTCACCACCCTGCGCCACGGGGTTCCTAGCACTGTTGTTAAGTACCTTTAAAATGATTATATTGGGTTTCCTAGATCAAATGGACTGAGATCACCATCTGACATGACTTCTTACCCAAAACATGCAGCTTAAATCTGAAAACCTTACAAGTCCTACTATTTGGAGGAAAAGTTGCGTTTTTCTCACCAACAATACAATATATTGTGGTTTAAGTGTTTAGAAATGGCACCTTGAAATGCAAGAACTTCCTTCAGCAAAGGATTCTGGATTGCAAAAAAACAATGAGCGTAAATTGTGAATCTGGTGAGATATAAACTGTTCATCCAAAAGATGTGTGAACCAGTAAAGCATCAAGTGAAAACCTAAACAAGTTTTCACAGTAGGAAGGATTCTGCAAATGAACACAATTGTGTGTACTTTTCTTAGGTATGGCAGAAAAGATAGCAACCCAGTACAGTTTACTTACTGTATTTATGAGCTTTAAAATACCGCTTTCTGGCAAGCATT
The DNA here is from genome assembly GCF_032191835.1 of Heteronotia binoei. Taxonomy (NCBI): domain Eukaryota; kingdom Metazoa; phylum Chordata; class Lepidosauria; order Squamata; family Gekkonidae; genus Heteronotia; species Heteronotia binoei. Next base: position 66,739,762 of record NC_083225.1, on the reverse strand, counting down.
AAGAAGTCTAGAGTAATTTTAAGAGTATTTAATTTGTATAGATCCTGAGGAGTTAGCCGTGTTAGTCTGTTGCTGCAAGACTAAAAAGTTTTATTGTAGCATAAGCTTTTGAGAAACACAGCTCTCATCATCATGCATCTGGAGAGCTGTGTTTCTCGAAAGCTTATGCTACAGTAAAATGTGTTAGTCTTAAAGGTTCTACTGGATACTTTAATTTTTTATGCATACACATATACACATTTATTATGCATACCCACAAGGAATGAAACTTAGCTGTATATAGCTGTATCTCTTTGCTTACAATGGGACTTTGCTGCTATTGTATCTGAAACTTAGCAGCTGACATGTATATTTTTGCTAATTTTTTTGTTGATATTTCAGTGGAGTTTACCAGCCTTGCAGCTGATATTTACTGCCGAACAGTAAAGCAAGGTGATATGCTAGACATTTAGTTATCAATTGAGAATTTGATAAAATTAGAAAACCAAGAGTTGACAAATGTTACAAAAGAGGAATATTCAGCTATCTTTCTCTTTATTCATGAAAAAATTTAGTTGCTTGTTGTCAGCATTTCAAGTGAAATTCTCCCCTCTACTGGCCACTTTAAAAATTATTTTCATTGTCTCTAAGAAACAAGTGAAAGAAAATTATACACTAGTTTAGAGAAATGGCAGATACCTGAACAATTAATGGATGGCATTCTGAAAAGTAGTGTAGACAATATACACATGACCACATAACACACTGCAGCCACAAGATGGATAAACTCTAGTTAAGCCAGATATAAAACTGAGTGTGCTGAGAACATAATCAGCAAAATTTCTGCAACATCAAATTTAATGCCATGGGGATGTACCCATAACATCAGGGTTTTTTTCTGAAGCTTTGTTCAGATTTTGCAGCCTCATCTTATTTGTCTTTGCTTCAGTTTCCTTGTCCCAATTCTTATATTTCCAATTCCGTTATTTCCTTAAAATACCTCTTACTGCCACTCACACCTGCAGCCTGGTTTGGATGTCTGTAGCTAGCAGCACTATCTTTCTACCTCAGGTCGGTAGCAGCATATCTAACATGGCTCTGTTTTACGCAATGAAATCATTGAGAGAGGAAGCACCTAAAACATCAAGTACTCTCTGAAGCTAGAGATAATGCATGAATGCATGGCTAGGGCCTTTCAGCACAAAGAACTAATTAAAATTGTCTGACAATGCCATATTGTGTCTTACTAATGGGTCAGTGAAATGTACCGCAGGCCGTCTAGAAATATTTCTAGTCTGAGATGCTTCACTTGAAATATATTAATTCCTCTATAATCTAAATCTGTATTTAAGTTCAGAAGCAGACGTAACATTTCATAAATGCTTCGGTGACAGGCAGGATTATGTTGTGACGTCGGCTCCTCCTCTGATAAATGCCCCTGTGACAGATCTTTTGCAGGCTACATTCACACTATCACTACAAGCTCTTCACACTATTAGAAACGTAGCTGTTCGTCAAAATTAGAAATACCTCATCAGGCATACTGACAAAACTATTCTTCTGTCATATTTTATAGGCTCAGCTGTTCAAAGAAAATAATACAACACTGTTTCCAAATCAATCAAAGAAAGATATGGTGATGATAGCCGAGACACATGCCATAGAAATGCATAAACAAAGTACTTACCAAATAACTTATGCCATTCACTGCTTGTTGTATTATGAACACTTCAGATTCTGAATACATGATGGGGGGAGGGAAGATGGAGAATACAGGTTGTGTTGGAATGAATGGGAGTGGGTGGACAGAAATATTTTGGTGGTTCTTGCAGCCAATCCGCATGAAGAGCCCAACCCCTGTGATAGGGACTGATGGTGCAAATCCTGTGTCAGTTGTGCTTGGACTCTTTGCAGGATGACAGGTAGCTAATCAGATGCAGCTTTGAACTTCAGGCATGGGAAGCCTATGCTGTTCTGCACCACTACATACTTCTCTTCAGTCTTTCATGCATTGGCATGTCCAGTATACTGGTTTAGACACGTCAACCACCAGAGGTTTCCAAGTGGCTCATGGTATGCCTTTGTCCTAAATGCTCAGCTGTGCATGTAGTTAGAAGAATTCACTGAAATATGTGGTGTTTAAATTTTCTAGCCCTTCCTCATCCTCCAGTTTTGTTGCTGATTCACCAAAAGACAAGCTTTATTTTATGTCTAGCTTTCTCTCTGGTGAATGCTCAACCTTCTTACTCCTTCTCGTAGCAGCGCTTTACTCAATGAGGTTCTGGGAAGCTTCTGCAAAACTGCATTTCTATGATGCTCTTGTTGCTACCCTAATGTCTTGTTTTGCCAAAGGCTACTCCTAGGAGCATTAATTCCCTTTTGAAATTCCCTCTGGCAGAGGACACAGCCTTTTGTGGGAGTGGGGTTCTCACTATATAAATTTTGGTGGCATCTGAATGGCATGGTTGGAGTAGCTGTGCTTCTTTTTCTGTGTCAGACTATCAGTGGATATAAGGACACACAACAGAAGGCTGAACCCCACATGCGGAGCTCCGCAGAGTGCGGGAGTTACAGAGACAACTATGGAAATGAAACAATTATGTCTACCGCAGAAGGTGCTATGCTTTGGTCCTGTGTGAGTGAGTGAGGGCACGCCCAGCTTCATAAAAGTGAACACACACATATTACACACACACATTTAAAACAAATCCTAGGAGCAGTCTCTGTTCCAAATCACATCCTAAAGCCAGATTGAAATGGGTCCACAAAATTAGTCTCTTTCAAGAGCTTCTGAAGCTGAGAAGCAACAATCTGCTCTAGCACCTTTCCCAAGAATGGAATACTGGAGACTGGCTGGAAGTTCTCCAACATGATCGGGCTTAGGGAGGGTTTTTTCAGAGCTGTTCTAATCACTGCCTCCTTGAGCATGAGCGGCATAACTTCCACTTACAAGAAATCACTAGGTGATGTTATGTAAGTATTTTTTTAAAATGTAAGAGTAAAGTCCTTCTCCAATACGTTTACTTAGCACTTTTCTGAACAGTTCAGTGTACACATAGAAGATGAAAATGAAGATGACGAAGAAGAAAATTAAGATGGAGATGAAGAATAAGATGAAGAAGGGGAAAGAGTTGGTTTTATACCCCACTCTTTATTAACTGAAGGAGTCTCAGAGTGGCTTATAGTCACCTTCCCTTCCTCTCCCCACAACAGACATCCTGTGAGGTAGATGGGGCTGAGAAAACTCTGAGAGAACTGTGACTGACCCATGGTCACCCAGCAGCTGCATGTGGAGGAGTAGGGAATCAAACCCAGTTCTCCCAGATTAGAGTCTGCACCCTTATCCACTACATCAAACTGGTTCTCAGGAACTGGGAAGGAACTTTCTTCATACATGATAAATTCTATACATAACATAACACCACCTAGTGTATATGTGTGTGCGATATATATTTTATTCACTTTTATGAACTGTTCAAGGTGCTTCACATGTGTTATCTACACACTCTAAAAGACTGGAAAGTAATATCATGAATCTTACTATTAAATGGGTAGGATATAAGCTGAAAAATAATGGCTTGTCTTGAGTTAGGAACCCCATGAGGTCCTGACTGAGCTGGAAAGTTTAAGCAGAGACTTGCAGGACAATAAAAGTGTTGTATTGTATAGCTACATGAAGTCTAGTAACCTACAATAAAGTGACTGGTTGAAATAAAAATAAACACAAACTCTGTGGGCCTCTCTGACTTGGTTCTCTCTCCTGGAGAAAATCTATCCAATCAGAAATATCAAATCAAAACCTATTATGTTTTTCAACTAGTTCTAGAAAGAACACATATTGCAAGAGCATATGTCAACCAAAACAATAATTATTAAGTTTTAACACACTCATTTGCTAAACACTACAACAATGTGGTAGGGATTTTAACAAAAATAGAACTCTTAGGACAGCCCAAAATATATTCTTTCCTTGATGGATGCAAGCTGAGAAAAATCAACCATTTAATTCCATGAAACTAAGCTGCAAACAATTATTTTAACTAATTTAATGTTAGATACTTGATCTGCAACTGCTCAGTTTCTTTCCTTCTTTGCTTAATTGAGTGCAAGGGCAAGACGCAGTCAAGCTGTTATTGGTCTCCAAGGTGCTTTTAACAGCAGTGGAGCTATAGCCTTACTGCACAAAGTCTTTATATGGTAATAAAACACCTTGACAGATGGGCAGCTGACTGGTGCCTCATGTTTATCTTCATGTGATACATAAAATGACATTCTCTGGCTGTGTATGGCAGATCAAGAGTGATGTCTTAAAAAACATCAAGTGTGGGGAAAAAAACATGTCAGTATTTTTATAGTCAGGAAGTTTTTCTTCCTGTAATGTAAACTAAATTCAACCTGTCATTTAAATGGTTTAAATCCACGCTATTTGTTGAAGCTTTCCTTAGAAAATGAAGCTGTAGGCTTGTCACTGATTCCAGAGCCTCCGCCTCAATGATAGAGAAGCGAAAACATGACAAGAGCTGCTGCCCTGATATGTCTGTTTTTTTGAGCTTCCTGTGAGGTTTATATTTCAACAAAGTATTAACTTTTACATGAAAAGAAATCCCATGACATACTAAAACATACCACAGGCCTGCACTCTCTTCTCAAGCTCTAGCTGATTAAATAATTGGGTTAAATATTGTAGTTCAGAAAACGAGTGGGATAACTTTAAACCCAATTTTTTTTGTCTATTTCAGTTACTCTAAGGCTAAAGTTTAACTACATTAATGCTGTGAATAAAATTATCAGGCCATTTTTCCCCAGTCGTTTGCAAGTCCAGAACTAAAGTGAACTGTCTCTCTTCCAACTATGCTAATGTGGTTAGGGATTGGCACCACACATTAAGCTGAAGGAGGTGGCGGGGGCAGGAGAGTGATTTCAACATACAAAAATGAATGTGTGAAGCAACTGGGAACAGAGTTGTGGCTTGAATTATGGGAAAGTAGTACTTGAACAGCCAGTTCAAATTAAAGGAAATATTCATGGAAATAGGCGTTTAAAAACCCTGTACCTAGAATACAGAAGAGTAAAATGTGGGTAGGTATGGCACAAATTGAGGAACAGCAACAACAAATGCTGTCACCCATTGTGCCAGCAGACAACAACTGAAAGGCCATCCTACTTTGCGATGCAATAGTATCACTTGAGACCTGATGATCCTTCAGAACATGAGGTGACTGTATTTTAAGGTATTTTTAATTAAAAAAAACTTTTATAGTTTATATCCTGTTTTAATATCTAACACAGTATCAGAAAATAAAATCTGTTAAAACAAATGTGTGATAACACTGGCTTCAGCCTCTTCCAGTCATTAGCACATGTACACTGATAACCAGAAACAGTATTCTGTCTGTAGCAGTGACTCAGAGTAGGTATGGCATTTCTTTCTCCTGGTACATAGTAAAGTGGGCATCCTACACATCTTGGTCACAATTCCATCACTGCAGCTATCATGCATCAAGAGGGAGAACCAGTGGGCAAATACAGCACTGCTGAATACTGTGTGCATGCATATACTCATGCACCTGATGGCCTATGCACAATGCACTGCACAGGAGCTATCATGGGTGAGGCAGACGAAGGGCACAAGGTAGAACCAATAATCTGGAGACCACCAGGGCTTTTTCTGAGCAGGAACGCACAGGAACGCAGCGCCGACTGGCTTGGCATCAGGGGGCGTGGCCTAATGTGCAAATGAGTTCCTGCTGGTTTTTTTTCCACAAAAAAGGCCCTGGAGACTACTCATACTTTCTGCACTGCTTTTTCTAAATGTCTGATGTACAGTGGGTACAGTCAGTTCTGTGCATATGTGGGTCTTATGCACAGCTCTCCATCTGCAGGGCCACCACCTCAGCAGTCTTTGAATGAATCCATTTGTGTTTGTACAAACCAGCTATTCTACCGGAAGCTGTAATATTCAAGGGAAAAGCATGTCTCACAACTTGTCTGCTGGTCTCATTAGAAGAAGAGATCTGTTTAGCCTCATTCAATAAGAATACTGATGACATGTTTGGGTTTATAGAGAGAGTGTATTAATACAGCTATCAATACACACTCCTGACGCACAACAATGCCAGGGCACTTCTGTAATAACACAAAGCCATGAAGCACCACAGTATGCTGTCATGTGTGATGACTGCACATGTATGCATATCTCAGTATGTTTTTGTATCAGAAGGCCTTGTCTACTCATGACTTTCCAGTACAGATATGCTATGGGTGGGTACAGTGAAACAGGTGTGTGATATCACATTCTTTACACTAAAGCATGGAATATATTGTGTTCTAACATAAAAGGAAATGGTAGTAATAGCAGATAGACCAACACTACTAATACCTAGTATTTGACCTCAACCTAAACAAAAATACCAATTATAATTGGTATTTATATTTTTTATCAAGTTATAAGCATAACTTGCTCTTTGCTGTTCTGTACTATAGTGATTTATCACAGCTGTAGATATTTAGATATAAAATGAAAGGGGGGAGACTTTTAAAAGCCCCTTTAATGTCTGGTTTAAATTACTCTGGCAATGCAGCAATTAGCAGCAATCTCCCGCTAGCTCCCCAGTTTATAATCCCCCTGAGTCATTGTATAACACTTGGATTCTACTAGACTCACGTCAATGAATAGTTCATCATACAAAAACACTCCTTTCTTGAATGACCTTCTATCAAGATAGCAACAAGAGTGGCCCTGCTTTGGGACTTCAGCATTCTGATTTCATAACTTAATCATTCTTCTCTTTTTCACAGGAAGCAGCTGAACATTATGCCTGGCACACCACACTAAGAGAATAGCAGCAGGCATCCTAGAAAGCTAACTACGGGGAGTTTCTTCTGAACTCCACGGGCTTCAAACACTTCAAGTGCTCACTGCCTCTGCTTTAAGAATTGCAACAGCCCCACATGTCAGTAAGATGAGAAGCATTTTTTGCATACAAGCAAGAAAGTCTTCACTCCTGCTGTTAATTTGTTTGGAAAGGAAATATCTGCTGTTGCAGCAGACATTAAACAAAAGGCATTTTTTTAAAAAAAAAAAATCAAATAGAAACAACTCTCTTGTTTTATAAAATAAATTTAGAATATATGCCATCTGCTCAGAAACTACTGCAGCATTTATAATAGTTTCATCTCTTTGAAAAACATTTAAAGGTTTTTTTTTCATTTTTAATATTTCCCACAATAAAAACTTCCATTGGTATCTCAAGTACAGATACATACCTTCCATCAATACCAAGATCAGTCGATTTAAGGTTGCTTAAATAAAAACAGATACAATATTTAGAGGCATTTTCCTGAATTCACTGACAAATACAAAATTCTCTGACTAAGGATTTAGTCGGGCTCTCTGAAACATCTGCGCTAATTGTCGTTGCTGGCTTGGTGACTACCTTGTCAATGGACTGTTCCAAAGGATCACTCTGGAGGGGAGCAGGTGTACAGAAGCCTGATGCTTAACTAAATAGCAGCCAGTTTAGAAACAACAGAGTGTGTAAAAAAGCAAAAATGTACAGTTTTCGTAACCTGAACGATGATGGCTAGTAGTGTAGTGATACTGAACTTTGTTTTGCATATTAGCAAAAAGAAGCTGCAACCCAGTGAAAGAGAGCAAAATCCCTGTGACTCTCTAAACACAGCATGCCCCCTCCTGTTTAATCTGTGAGCCACCTGCAAGTTAGCTTAGAGGATATAATTAGATTCACACAGAAGTCTTATGGGTGCATTAATGTAGAGGGGCTGCAATTATATGGATTCTGCTGAGCAAGCACTTTGTAAATAATCCCTGCAGAACTCCGTAAAGGACACTAGCAGGACTGAAAAACTGTATTCACAATTTTTCTCTGGTCAGGAAGACTGCCATACCTTTATCAGTTCACACAATGCATAAAACACAAATGTTCAGGAAGCATTTCTGTGAAAGAACTAGATCTTTTAATCTTGCTTCTCCAGGCCCTCTCTCTCCCTTTTCATTCCTTCCTCCAACTGCTCTCAATGCTTCTCCTTCCCTCCCCCTCAACAGATACTTTCCATTTTTGGGCCTCTTCTCTTGTCTTGTTAGTTTTTCTACCCTTTGTGACTGTCTCTTTCTTCTGAGCTCACCCGGCTATGTCTCCTCTCTCACCCTCTCCACTGCCTTGCCCACCTGCTCACATGCTGGTTTACTTGGTCTCCAAGCCACCCCTACTGCCTGCAGTACCACCACCTCTGCAAGGCTGGCTCATGTATTTCCCTCCAATATGCTATTTTCCTTTCCCAACTCTGAAATGTGACTGGATGCTGCAGCAGCACTACCACAGGATCAGGTGCAAAACGGTTGGATGTTTTACCTTTCAGGGGCAGAACACCCACCTGTCCATCTCAGCAAGGACTGTGTGTAGTTCCATGCTGCACGAACACTACTTCACCAAGTCTTTGAATAAACAAGTCTTTGAAATAAAGGCCTACTTTCACTTGTATGGAAGAGAGGTTCTACCAATAACCCATAACAATTTCTTTTAAAACTTTGTATCTGGATATTATACCAGAAACTGAGTAAAGAACTGGCCCTTGGTCTCTAATCCAGAGATATTCATGGGAATAATCTCATGTACAGCAAAACTTCATTTCTTCTTTACCATCACAAATTGCTGTGGAAATAATTTTTTTTAAGATACAGTACTGGCACATTCATTCTCCAAAGAACTTCTATTGCTATTCACACTGCCCAGAAATTACTCAATAAAGAGGATGTGTAAAGGCCCATGTCATCATACAAATATTCTTGTTCTGATTTATTTCTCTATCTTACAGGAAGAACTTTTTTAAAACTCAGAAAATATAATTTTGCAAATTTCACTGATAAAATCAGTTTCCTTTTCATTGGATAAAAATTACTAATATATTATAGCATATATTCTGGTTTGTAAAAGAAAATTATAATGTGGAGCAGATAAATTAGCACATGGCAACCTATCCAATTAAGGCTGATGGATCTGAGAAGTATACTTAGCATGTGGAGTGATCAGTTTGACTCCAATATCTATAATAGCAATGAATATCCTTTGCTTTTTTGTCTGTAACATATCACTTGGCAACTCTGTGTGGTTTACAAAGAACAGAAGTATTTCAATATTAAACAAACACAGAAAATGAGGGGGAGTGCAAACTGGATAAATAAAAAGCAAATGTGGATAGTGAATAAAAAATGTAATATGAAAACAGCTTTTAGATAGAGAAGTTCTTAGCATTAACTAGTGATTTGTGATCATCTCTGGCTTGAATCCAATGGAGAGTTTCCATAGCCAGCGAAACATTCAAGACCAGCCATACATCACCAAGGCAATTCATGTTTTCTGCCTTTGTATAGAGGGGTCCCTAACAAGATAAAGAATGGGAAAATGAGATGGAAGCAGGTAGACTTGAAGAAAGAGTTTGCATTCGTTTACTGTATGCAACTGTTTTACTATTTTGCTTTGCTATTCTTGACATTCCATTTTCCTATTCAGAATCTTGTTAGGGGAATAAAGATTTTCCTTATTTTTAAAAAAATAAGATTCCCCTCATTCTGTTGAAGTCTTTTCCCCAGGATTTCTCCCAAAAGGCTAACAGTAGTAAGCTGGGGGATACCTTTGGAGGAATAAAGGGGTGAAAGAAAGCATTCTAGATTGATACTGAACAGAAATGATGGGCAAAAGTCTGCTCTGGAGGTAGGTGATAAAAAGAAAGTCTGGGGATGAAATTCCTAGAGTGCAAAGGAGAGGAAAGCTCAGTAATTTCAGCCAAAGAGTAAAAGTCTAGGAAGCTAACCAACCACAAAGTTAGGGAAGCAGGCTTGACTCTAAAACCAGATATCAGTGACCTCAAGTATACTATCAAGACTGGGTTTTAAATCCAAGCTCCTGGCACTATATACTGGAGCTCACAGATCTGACAATCCCTGATGGGGAGGAAGAGTAGTCACCATTAAACATTACCCCAAACAGCATTTCAGGGGGCATTCTGAGCAACATCAGGGGAAAAGCCAGAAAACTGCCCTGTGAGGAAAGAAACTGTTCCATCCATGGGAACACTCCATTGGATCCAGTAATCTGATGCCAAATGTAAGACACAAGTGAACATTACATGTCTTTAGAGTGCTTCAAACCAGGCACTGTACCAAGAGGTTTTCTTCCTCTTTTCCCCTCCTCAGCAATTTCAATTCATAGTTTGGCTGGCACTCCTTACCATAAATTATGAGTTAGTGACTATAAAAAAAAATACCACTATTGACTACAGCAGATGTTATCCATTTAACATTTACCAGCCATGCCTTTCTTCAGTACTAAGCTCCAGCAGTATAGTACTTTTAACCATCAGGCAAAAGTTACTAAATGGAAATGGCTGAGATTCCCAAAAAAGGGTGCAATAACTGGGGAATCAATTTCTCCCATCCTTCTCAGAGCAATGGTTCTCAAGCACCTTGCTTACAATTGTACATGTTAACTTTCCATGTCTTTAAAAAGTTGCTGAATTCCTTTTTCATAGACAACTTGCTTCAGTTACCCAAGCAGTCCCTCTGTATTGAAGGCAATATCAAATGCAATGGATGCAAACAGAAAAAGATACAGCTTATTATAAATATACAGTAATGAATATAAATGTGTTTCTAAGGATAAAGCTACACTTTTATCTCAAATTTGCCTCCACACACCTGTTCAAAGTCCAATATACTTTTCTTGGTAAACATATGCTGTCACAAGGCCTTTTTGGAGCACACCACATGAGGCACACTATTTCCAATCATAACCATAGCTGCAGGATTGCAATATATTTTCTTCTCAAGAGCCCCACAACTTTAAAAATAATAACAGTAATAACAACAATTGTAGGAAAAACAATGCATCTGATGTTCTTTTGCTTGGAGAGTCAGTGCTTTAAATGCATCACAATTGTGAAGGGCACATGCTTAAGAATACAATACAGTACAAAATTTACTAACTCCGGCTCAAGAATGTATTTATTTATTTACATTACACTTCTATCCCGCCCTCTCTGCAAGCGGACTCAGGGCGGCTCACAACATTAGTTTAAAACAGTTAGTCAATAAAATCTATAAAACATTAATACAATTAAAATTTAAAAACTATTCCACAGTGCTATACCATTACTATGTTGGCGGTTCTGCTTTTCAGACGGTTGGACTCCGGATACTCTAACTGATGTCAGGTGGCAGCTCTCTCTCGGTTTAAGCTTCGAAGGCCTGTTGAAACAGTTCGGTCTTACAGGCCCTGTGTAATGTAGGAAGGTCCCGCAGGGCCCTTATGGCCTATGGGTGAGCATTCCATAACTCTGGTGCTGCCACCGAGAAGGCCCTGGCTCATGTCAAACGCAACCTGGCCTCCTTTGGTCCAGGGGTGGACAGCAGATTTTTTGTCCCTGAACACAGTGCTCTCTGGGGGAATATATGGGGAAAGGTGGTCCCGAAGATAAACAGGTCCCTGACCATAAAGGGCTTTAAAGGTCAATACCAACACCTTGAAATGGACTCGGAACACAATAGGTAGCCAGTGCAGCTCTTTCAGCACTGACTGAATGTGCTCCCACTGGGGGAGTCTCATTAACAGCTGTGCCAAAGCGTTCTGCACTAGCTGTAGTTTCCGAGTCAACGTCAAGGGTAGCCCCATGTAGAGAGCATTACAGTGGTATATTCTTGAGGTGACCGTAGCATGGATCACCATTGCTAAGTCATTGTGCTCCACAAAAGGAGCCAACTGCCGCACCCGCCAAAGATCAAATAAGGCGGATCTAATAGTGGCTGCTACCTGGGCCTCCATTGCAAGGGAGGACTCAAGGAGCACGCCCAAGCTCTTAACCTTAGGGGCCGGTATCAATGGCACCCCATCAGGAGCCGGCAGCTGGACACCTCCCCTTGGACCACCCCAGCTCAGATAGAGAACCTTCGTCTTCATCGGATTCAAATTCAGCTGACTCAGCCTGAGCCAAGATGCTACGGCTTGAAGAGCCAGGTCCAGATTTTCCAGGGTACAGTCGGACTGGCCAGCCATCAATAGATAGAGCTGGGTGTCGTCTGCATATTGGTGACAACCCAGTCCATACCTCCTGACAATCTGGGCAAGGGGGCGCATATAGATGTTAAATAACATCGGGGACAGAACCGCACCCTGAGGCACACCACATATGAGTGAGTGCCTCTGGGAGGACTCCTCCGCTATCACCACCCTTTGTCCCCAATCTTGGAGAAAGGAGGTCAACAACTGTAAGGCGGACCCCTGAATTCCCACGTCAGCAAGGCGACCACTCAGTAGCTGATGATCAACCGTATCAAAAGCAGCTGACAGGTCTAGTAATAGTAGCACTGCTGAGCCGCCCCGATTCAGATGTTGCAGGAGGTCATCCATGAGAGCGACTAGAACCGTCTCCGTCCCGTGACCTGGTCGAAAGCTGGACTGGAATGGATCCGGTGCAGAAGTGTCCTCCAGGAATCCCTGTAGCTAAACTGCCACCGCCTGCTCTATAACCTTACCCAAGAAGGGAAAGTTTGATACTGGCCGATAGTTCGCCAATACGGCCAGATCGGCAGATGGTTTTTTCAAGAGGGGACGGACCACAGCCTCTTTAAGGGGTGTGGGAAAGATCCCTTCTATCAGGGATCTGTTGATAATACCTTGTAGTGGTTCACGTAGCATTGCCTGGCTAGCTTTTATAAGCTAGGACGGGCATGGATCCAACCTACCAGTCATAGGGCGTACAGCTAAAAGGATCCTGTCGACTTCCTCCAGGCTGAGTGAACTGAAGGAATCTAGAACTGGACCAGAAGACGCGCTCGGTGCCCCAAGTTCTTTCACTGTATCAATTATGGCGGGAAGGTCGAGACTTTATCTGCGAAAAAACTCGCAAAAGCCTCACAGCCTACTTCCAATTCTCTAATATTTTGTTTACCATGCGGTAAAATTGTTAATGACCGAATTATACTAAACAATTGTGCTGGGCGCAAGGTCGCAGATGCAATCCATGATGCAAAGTAAGTCTTCTTTGTGGCCTGGACTGCCATCTCATAGGTCCACATAAATGGCCTATAAGATATTCTCGTAGCTTCGTCGCGAGCATGTTGCCATTGTTTCTCTACTTGTCTTAATCGCCATTTCATTGATCGCAGCTCCAGGGTATACCATGGAGCGGATCGTGAACGAGGAGGAAGAGGATGTTGGGGAGCGATCTCGTCGAAGGTCATGGAGAGCTGGTTGATCCAGTTCTCCACCAGTTCATCCAATGAGTTGCCAGAGAGCCAGGGATCCCGCATAGCCGTTTGAAGCCGCAAAGTGTCCATCTGGCTACGTGGGTGAGCTAAAACTTGCTCACCGCCTAACCGGGGTAGAGGTGGCATATCCACACTATGCCCTCAGGGCATAGTGGTCAGACCATGGCACCTCCTCGGCAGAAATCTGATCCATTCCCACTCCCGCCGCAAAGATCAGTTCTAATGTATGCCCAGCCTGGTGCGTGGGCACTGTTATACATTGGAAGAGTCCCAGTGCTGCCATGAAAAGCACTAGGTCTGTCGCCCAAGTGGAAGCTGCATCCTCGGCATGGACATTGAAGTCACCCAAACACTCCTGGCAGGGCCAGGCCTTTATCCTAGTAACATAGCGGTAGCAGCACTGGCTCCCTTCAGAGCCTTCAGAGGCTTTGTGTGCTGGGAGGTTGTCTGTGTGGGCAATGCATTTTGTGAGGCCACAGTAGAATGTCAGCCCTTTCTAGGCTGGTTGACAGAGAGGACACAGAGAAGAATCTGAGATGAGTCTGTTTCTGAGGGTTCCAGGAAAAAAGCCCACAGGGGAAAAGCCCACATGGAAAAATACCATGTAAAGCACCATAGAGATTTATAATTAATAATGATAAAAATAATTGTGGATAACCATGCACCTCCATTTATGAGAATGAACAGGTATTATTTATATTTTATGTTGTTATTTTAGGATCAAAATATATTATATTCACATGTAACAATTGGTGGTGTGATTTTTTTAAAGTATAATTAAAGAATATTTTTGCTAAGTTACTTGTATATTTGATGGACTGCAGAGGGACCCAGCTTGCCAAATGGCTGATGTGTGGAAGTAAGAAAGGTAGGAGGCGGCCTGGGGTGCCACCTCACCTATGGGGCCCCGCTAGGTGTCCCCACCCCGCCCCACAGTTCTCAGCTTCCCAGGTCACAGAACTGAGAAGCTGAGAGTGGCTAGATGGCATGATGGTGAGGCTCTTCTCCAAGCCCAGCTTCCCTTGCAAGGGAAGCCGGGCTCGGAGAACAGGGAGCCCTGCCTGGCTGCTCTTGCCTTGATGAGCAGGGTGTGTTCTTTTCCAAGCTCGGCTTTCCTTGTAAGGGAAGCTAAGCTCAGATGAAAAGAGTGAACCCAGATCTTGGCTTGCCACAAACTAACACTGGCTAATGCACAAGTAGGTTATGTTAGTTTGTGGCAAACCCAGGTCCAGCCCTTGGGCCTTGGGCACCCAAGGTCAGCACCTGCCCCTGTGTCCCCCGCCCATGCCTGCCCCGCCATTGCATCCCCACCTGGGGGGAATCCATGTAGACTTTTTTCCTGTGAGCATTTATGACCGTTGGGGTTTTTCTTTGAGCTTTTTTCTGGTTATTGTTTCTGAGGTAAGACTGTTTTGGCAGTTCGTTCAACATTCCTAGGCCTGCAGTAGGTGGAGGCAGGGGAGTCAGCCAGTGGGAGGACAGAATGGTTTATTAAGTGCAAGGAATGTACCCCTAAGTCATCTGGATTTGTCCACCACCATAGGGCTTTTATTTATAAATGATTATTATTATACAATTACTGTATGTAGCTCTGCCATACAATAAATAATCATACCAGAGATGTTATCATTTATTATGATTTAAAACTTAGAATGGCAAGTATATATTTTCTTCCAACAGAATGGAATGCATTCTGCTAATTCTACTAATTAAAATTAGTAGAATTAAATGCATCATTTTGGAAGACCTAAGAACACAAATAAGTTGTTTCTAAGGGATCACAGGGTGCCTGTTCTCCCTGTTAAAAGCCTGATTCTTCTGCTTCCTTGACATTTTTATTAATGTCACTTATAGTCCACCTTTCTCACAGGAATTCAAATTCATTACACTAAGTGACCCATTATAATAACAAAATTGAGACATTCAGTATTCAGTGCAGTAAGAATTTTAGAAATCTAGAAGCACCAGAAAGAACTGAAGCATATTCACATGACATATTTAGTGGTACAAAAATCACCTAAACAGGATCCTACTCACAAAAAGCTAAACATATCAGTATAAACCACAGCTTTTAATCATTTACAGGGCCGGCCCAAGACTGTCTGGCACCCTAGGCAAGGCTAAGTTCTGGTGCCCTCCCCCCGCACTGATAACATCACTGAGTCATGTGGGGGCGCCCAATTCAGTGCCCCTAGAAGGTCAGTGCCCTAGGCAATCACCTAGTTTGCCTAGTGGCAGGGACAGCCCTGATCATTTATTCAAACAAGTTTGTGAAACCATTTTGTAGAGTGCAACCCTGTTACATGCACAGAAAAGCCCTTCTGAATAGTTCAGTTTTGCATAGAAAGCAAGGAGAGTGGGAACTTTCCTGACTTCCTTGGGCAAACTCTTCCACAAGGCAGGAGGCAACAGAGAAAGCATATGTACAGACAGTTGTTGATTTTGCCCATTTTCAGGTTGGCAACTGCAGAAGCCCCTGATGATTTGAACAAAGTTGTTGTGATGGAATATAGGAAGAGAAGAGAGGTGGTCCCACAAATAAGAGAGGCCAAGGCCATGAAGGGCTTTGTATGTTATAGCCAATACCGTAAACTGAGCTCAGTGAAAAAAATGGGCAGCCAATGGATTGTCTGCAGAAAAGAATTAATATGCATGTTCTGTCTAGCTTCTGTTAATAGCTGAGCAATGGCATTCTGTACCAGTTGGAACTTCTGAGTTGATTCTGAAGGGGACCAACGTACAATGTATTACAATAGTGTAGTTTCAATGTTACCTATTCACAACCTCTTCACATCCTGAAAATCTGTAGAGATGATGGAAAGCAATCAAGGAGAGGCTAGAATTAGGCTGATGTCAGATCTGCTGACCTTAACATTAATTTTCACAACTCCCCTTTGACAACTTTACACATGACTTATCCAAAGTGCTTTTCAATATGAAGCAATCCCACCTCAATTGAACGAGTCTCATATAAAATGTATGTTGTCATACAGGCTTTGAATCATATGCTTCCTTGCTAAGAGGGATGAATGTCTATGCAGTACACAAGTGTTGTTCAGGAACAAGAACCAGGCCTTTCCTTATCAAATACCACATCCATATCCCCTATAGTAGCAAGTCAACAGATACCAGCTTCACACCATGTGTGGTCCCTGTCCTGAACAACTGGAAGTAAAAGGTTGACTGGCAAAAAAAATTAACAAATTTGTCACTACATCACGATATCAATGCAAAAAAAAAAAAAAAGAGGAAGTGCGGTTAAAGCAGAAGTATTGTTAAAGAATAATTACTTCTGAATTATGTTATATTTCCTGTTTCAAGCTACTTGTTAATATAAAATAGACAAAAGCCCCTTTTAATAGAGAGATATAAGAAGGCAAGAAATTATAAGTAATATTTTCAAACTTACAACAGGGATCAATTTTTTTGCAGGCAGCCATGAATTTAATTTGCTTCATTTATCCCTTGACTTTCTACTGCAGTGACACTTTTCCTATCTGGGACTTCCAGACCTGCTTAAGTATCACCAACATTACTATATTATAGGCCTTCAGACCATATCCTGGGACTTAATTTGGCTTTTACAAATGAAAAGAAAAAACAGTAATATTAATTGGTATTATCCTAACTGGCCAAAATTAAAACACACTGCAATTTCACAAAATTAAAACACACTAATATTTCACAAGAGAATCTCCTCTTTTACCATAAAGGTGGCACTGGCACAAGTAGTTCATTGTCATACTTTTAGCTAACTATAAAAATTCATGATTTAGCAACAGCAAGTAGTATTGCTCTACAGGAGCCTGATTTCTGAGAAATTGGGTTCTGAGAGATAAATTACAAAATCTCCTCTCAAATGAAACAGAACCCCACCCCCACTGCTGCCTTACTATTGATTTTGCCTTGGGATCCTTGTTTAATTTCCCCACACTGCCCTAGATCTGTGATTTACTACCTGTACTTACTAGTCTTGTATTCATACACATGAGAATAAACAGGATGGGTAAGAGTCAGAGGCGGCAACAGGAAAGAATGAGTAAGAAAAACAGGAAGAAGCAGGCATGATGGACGGACACCCATCCCCAGGATCCGAAAGCACACCACCAGGCATGTGTGCAATCCTAGTCACTTCTGCAGCCCTAGCAAGCAAAAAAATGACACCTTTCCTACCATGACTAACCATGACTAACTGGGAAGAACTCTTCCTACCCATTTAATTTCAGGCCACAAAAGCTTCTTCTCTCCCTACTTCAACCAGGATCCAGGACACCTTACCTACCATGAGTAACTGGGAAGAACTTTTCCTGCCCATTTAATTTCAGGTTACAAAAGCTCTTTCTCTCTCTAGTTCAACTAGAATCCAGTCCACTCAAACATGCCTATTAAATTAGCCCTTTAATACAGTCTACAATTAGCCAAATTATTTTGGTTTACTTCAGTTTCCTTTAATACAACTATAAACACAAAGCAAACTCAGAATGTTCACTCTAAATAAGGAAAGGACCAAAATATGAAAGAAAAGAAATATGTATTACAAATGCATAAATAATGTGTATAGTCCAGTGTACACAAAAGCATTTGCATTTTTAAAAATACACAACTGGGTGACCAAAATGAGAAAAAAATGTGTGTATTAGTTTCTGAAATATATTATCCTTCCATTAGTATCAAAATGAATAAGAAACAGGAAGCTCAGGCCCACATTAAACTTTTATTTTAGAAAGCTATATGGACATATTGAAGACAAAGTCAACACCTCCCAAAAGGGAAACTTCTGAAAGTAAGCATATCAATAGACTCTGAAAGGACACAACATTGGGGCAAATACAACTCCAACAAGCAGAAAGCCTTAAATTCCTGATCCTTAAGTAGGATTGCTAGGCCCACCCTGCCAACCACTGAGAGACTGAGAGGGGGGGGGGGGAGATGGCCAACAGTGGCAACATGACATCACTTCCAGGAAAACTGTGGAAATAACATGTCTCTCTAGGAATTGCAGTGGTTCCTAGACAGGAGTGAAATCACTTCTAAAGAAAACCTAGAAGTGACATCATGTCATAGGTCTGACAGCTGTTTTTTATTTTTCTCCCACTACCACTGTGCCTGGTGTAGGCTTCCCAATACCCAGGTCCCAGCGGGGGATCCCCTGTTTTTACAGGCTTCCCCCCGCCCTCAGCCAGCTGGCTGGCAGGGGAAGCCCCGCCCCCATAGTCACCATGTAGTTTTAGAGCTCCTGCAGGTTTAGAAACCTGCAAACAGGTCTGTTTTTAAAATGCGTGCCTTTAAGACTGAGCAGGAAACAGGAAGGGCTTCATGGGAAAGGGTCAGTAACAGTTGCCCCCATAGTCACCATGTAGTTTTAGAGCTCCTGCAGGTTTAGAAACCTGCAAACAGGTCTGTTTTTAAAATGCGTGCCTTTAAGACTGAGCAGGAAACAGGAAGGGCTCCATGGGAAAGGGTCAGTAACAGTTTCGTCGGAGACCGGCCCCTCCTTTTGTTTTGTTTTCGTTTTCAAAGCAAGTAAAGTTCTGCAGGAAAAAGACCCAGTAAGTATTTGTGTGAGTGAGGGGCAGGGGATACCCTGGTTTGGAGGCCCTCCCCACCGCTTTAGAAAGTGTGTGGGGGGAGGGAAATGTCTACTGGGCATTCTTATTTCCTATGGAGAACGATACCCGCGATTGATCTGCGGGTATTGGGGGCTCTGGTGGGGCTATATTTTGAGGTAGAGGCACCAAATTTTTAGCATAGCATCTAGTGCCTCTCTCCAAAATACTCCCCAAGTTTCAAAATGCTTGGACCAGGGGGTCCAATTCTATGAGCCCCAAGAGATGGTACCCCTATCCTTCATTATTCCTATGGAAGAAAGGCATTTAAATAGGTGTGCTGTCCCTTTAAATGTGATGGCCAGAACTCCCTTGGAGTTCAATTATGCTTGTCACACCCTTGTTCCTGGCTCCACCCCAAAGTCTCCTGGCTCCGCCCCCCAACATCCCCAGATATTTCTTGAATTGGACTTGGCAACCCTAGCCTGGTGATAGAAAACGGAATCTGGGGGATTCCCTGCTCCCACTGAGGGACTGGCAAGCCTACCTACAAGGGTGCTGTTGCATGCCAGACAGTGAGAAAGAACACACACATGCTTATAGCACTGGCGATACAGTATCAGTCTCATTCACTACTACTGGGAAGGTCATCCAAGACAAAAACACCAAAACAGTCATTAGCTGTAGGCTAATTCTGAATTCTGAATTAGAGTGTTTCCCATAAATCAAACTGCTCATTTATTTCTGCAGCAACATTCTAATTATTTGGTATATTATGTAGCTGAAATTATTATTTCCTTCAGAAATCCACAACTTCAGCATCCAGTAGCCTTACTAGTAGTTTCAGTTAGACAGTTGGTATTCCATACACATGAAGATCCGGGCCCTGTGAAACTTATCAAGATTTTACAGGGCCCGTAAGATGGAGCTGTTCTGCCAGGCTTTGAATTAGTCCAGTGGACGTTCTTGAAAATCATCACTTCCCCCAGCATTTCACCATTATAGTGTTATGTTATGCTGTTAGCCATCAGCCGCATGCTGTTTACTGCCTATGTCTGTAAGATTGTTTACTGTGCTGCTCCTGTTTTGTAGTGTCTGTTTTTATGACATTATTTTAACTGTTGTTTACTGTTGTAAGTCACCCTGAGCCTGCTTGTGGGATAGGGTGGGATATAAATCTAAAAATTAAATTAAATTAAATGAAGAATGTAAACCATAAAAAGGTAAAGGTCGTCCCAGACTACCTTTCCAACTCTGGAGTGACATCTTTTATACTGAGTAGATACAAGCCAGCTTCATTGTCACATCACCGCTTCACTATCAAAAATACTGGTCCACTTTATATGGTTAAGGATTTGTGAGGTAATGTAGGTGAAGCAATTTGGCCACCAAGGTAAAGAGATATCTTTTAAAAAAACAATTAGCAATAAATGTGCCTCAGATTAAGCTCATTGTGAAAAGCTATAAATGCAGCATTCTTATTAGCAAATTTTCCACTGAACTGTTCATAAGAATGCTTACATAATAGCTGCCAGAAGCATTATATTTGACCAATGGAAAAGAGACCTTGCCAGTTACATTTGCCAGTTTGGATTTATCTGAGCTCAGATGGAAATGAATCCAACGTTGTCAATAAAGCATTTATCATGTAAGTTCAACACACTTCAAATAATTCAGATTCCTCCTCAAAGAATTTTTGACCACATTTTTATTTCAAACAGAGATGAATTCAGTTTTTTTTTTTAAAAAGATATCAAAATATTCTGAAATGGAAATAGCTTATCATAAATCTTTTTAAAAGGCAGTGGGTCATATGTTTGCAACCATCAGATCTATTTGTTCAAGGTAGCATTTTAATGTATGTGAAACCATAGAGTTTTCTGTCTATGGAAATACATGATTAAGCCCATACTTGTGTCTGTTTTTCATTATCTAATTTTAAGTGTGTGTGTGTGAGGGGAATCAGAGGAAGAGATTGAGCTCTTCTAAAGTTTTTAAAGGTGGCATTGCTTTTAAATGAGAGGGAAATATAAAAATATTTTCAATTAAGTAGAATGGCATAAGCAAACAAATCCATGAACAGTGAAGACAGCACAGATCAATTCTGATAAAATGTACAGTAGATCCATAGGCACAATACTGGTTCCCTCAGGATAGTTTTAGGCCCCTGTGTAGATTTCTATTAAAAAATGAATGCCTCTAATCCTTAGAATCATAGAGTTGGAAGGGACCTCTAGGGTCATCTAGTCTAACTCCCCTGCACAATGTAGAAAGCTGACAAATACCCCACCTCCTAAATTCACAGTATCTTCATTGCTGTCAGATGGCCATCAAGTCTCTGTTTAAAAACCTCCAAGGAAGGAGAGCTCACCACCTCCTGAGGAAGTCTGTTCCACTGAGGAACGGCTCTAATGGTCAGGAAGTTCTTCCTAATGTTGAGTCTTCTACTTGTAAGTTAAAGGATGATGTACAGAAGAGTTGTATTGTGCTACCCACTGAATTACATTAAAAATTGTTTTTCAATTGTTTTTGTCAAGTCTGAGTATAACTCTGGCTCAACCAGAGAGCATGCTGGGTAGAACCAAAGTAGAACCAAATGCTGCTAGTGCCTCTCCACTGTTCCCCCTCCCTTTTCTTAGAAGTTCTGCTTTGAAATGGTGATGTGTGAAAAGTCTTATCTGAACCTTCTTAGCCTAGGCCTGTGGGAGTCGTAGGAGCCTAGTAAAACATCAAGGCCACTACGCCTATTCAACATGAGAATGTACTAGTAACATCTATGTGTGAATGTCCCCTGCACAATTTCCCCGCCCCTAGGAATGCTTTTAAAGTGATCTTTATATGCAATGTATCTACTGTATGGTTTTAGTTTCTTCAAACCCTGGCTCAGGCCACAAGTATCCAGTATTAATAAACTAGCTTCTTTGTATCTTTGTTATTGAATCTGCAGACTTGACAGTTTTGATCAACAAGTGTAAAGGACTGATATGAATTATAAGCAGTTCAAACACAATTCTTATGTTTGAATGAAATCTGAATTTTATTCTATTTTATTAAACAAACAACTTGAACTTCAATTGTTGCACATGTGCAGAATGCTGCTAGCAGGCCCAAGCTTAGATTCAATAAACTAGATCAGGGGTGCCAATCATCTTGCCCGGGGGCTGAATCAGGTCCCTGAGCAACTAGCTGTCATCTGCTTCCTTTTCCCTCTCTCTTGCTTCCTTCTGTGTAACAGATTGTTTTGCAAGGCTTGCTCAGTCACACAGGAGCTACAGAGCAACACCTTGATTTTCGCCATTGGCTGAGGCTCCTCCCTTGGGGAGGAGGAGGAGCTTGCTTTGCCAGGCTATCACAACTGCACAGCAGACCTACTGAGCCAAGCCTCTCTTGCTTCTACTGGCTTATGCTCCTCCCCTTCCTGGTCCCCTGAGGAAGGCAGGAAAGAGCCAGAGCTTCCTTTACCCAGTTCCCTGGATCCCATGAGAGAAATACAAACAACAGATGGACTCCTGATGGAATATTACACAATATTTGAGGATTTTCTAATTTTACAGTTCAAAAAACTAATGGAGGAAATATGGAAAGGGGCCCAGATTCCAGAGTCATGGAAAGAGGCAAGCATTACATTAATAGCCAAATATGAGGCGGAACCAAAAGAAATCATAAACTATAGACCGATTTCCCTGCTGAATGAAGATTAAAAATGGTTTGCGGCAATTTTAGCAAGATTAAAAAAGATTTTGACTCAGTTAATTCACAAGGATCAAAAAGGATTTTTACCAAAAAGGCAAATTAGATACAATCTCAGAAATATTATGAATATCTTGGAATATTATGAAGTTCACAACAGGAACAAATTAGCATTGATATTACTAGATGCAGAGAAGGCATTTGACAATTTAGACTGGAATTTTATTTTTGAACAATTAAAAGAGATGCAATTTGGAGATAAATTTGGAAATACAATTCAAACAATCTATACAAAACAGTTTGCAAAAGTTAATGTTAATGGAGAACTAACAGAGAAAATTGATATAAGAAAAGGAACCAGGCAAGAATGCCCTTTGTCACTGCTGCTGTTCATTCTCCATCTGGAAATTTTAAATAGATCAGTATGGAACAACAAGGAGATCCAAGGTTTGAAAATCAAGAAGGAAGAATATAAATTATAGGCTTTTGCCAATGATTGAGTTTTTGTTTTGGAAGATCCACTAAATTAGGTACTAACCTTGAAGGGGGAATTGGAGGAATCTGAGAAAGTGGTGGGCCTAAAAATCAACATAGAAAAAACTAAAATGTTAACAAAAATGTTAATAAATAAGAATGTATTAAGTTGGAAGAAAAAGCACAATTTCAAATTGTAAAGAGAATAAAGTACTTGGGAGTGCAATTAACGAGTAGATGCAGTACTATATTTGAAGATAATTATGGGAAAATTATGAAGAATTGCAGATTTATACCCCGCCGTTATCTCTGAATCAGAGACTCAGACCGGCTTACCATCTCCCACATCTTCTCCCCCCACAACAGACACCCTGTGAGGTGGGTGGGGCTGAGAGGGCTGAAAGAGATTAAACAAGATATGCAAAGGTGGGGGGGAAACCACAACTTTCATTCCTAGGAAGGATTGCAGTAGTAAAAATGTCAGCATTGCCAAAAGTGATGTTTATGTTTCAAGTCATACCAATTATTCTGCAAAAAGACCAAGAATTGATGTTGTCACCATGGATGGCACTAGGTCCATCACCTGACTGGAGGCTATGTCGTCAGCATGGACATTAAAGTCACCCAGGATCACAAGCCTAGGGTACTCCAATGCCCAGCCTGCTACGGCCTTGATCAGGGATGGTAAGGCGCTGGCTGGTGCGTTAGGCGGGCAGTACACCAGCCATATCGCCAACCGCTCCCCAACGTCCCACGCCAGACTGGCACATTCAATACCATTGATCTTCCCACTCGTGGGAAGGGCGGGATATAAATTCTAAATAAAATAAAAAAATAAATCTCAGGAGCCAGGAGAGCCCTAAAGGAGTAAGCCTCCCATACGAATTTAGCCACCCCTCCCCCCTGCCTGTTGGTCCGTGATCGGTGAAAGACTGAGTAACCCGGGGGAGCTATTTGGGAGAGGGCTATAGTGTCTCCCTCTCGCACCCAGGTCTCAGTCACGCAAGCCAGGTCCACATCCTGCTCGAGCAGAAACTCTTGGAGGACTGAGATCTTATTATTTATGGACCTAGCATTGCATAACACCAATGACGGACGCGAGTAATTTAGTTTGACCCCACTACCTGTCACCGTCAGGATGGGACACAGACCAGAAAGTGTCCGAGCATCACCTTGTCTCAGCCTCCTTCCCTTATATCGATGTCTGTTCCCACCGTCATACCTTCCCCTCCCCAGGAGTACTAGAATCCCCAGGTTGCCAGGTCTGTGTTGGAAAATACATGTAGACTTTGGGGGTGCATCCAGGAACAGGCAGGGTTTTGCAGGGGGAGAGTGTCTCAGCATGGTAGGATGCCATAGAGTCCACCCTTCAAAGCAGACATTTTCTCCAGGGAATCTGATCTCTTTCAGCTGAAAATCAGTTGTAAAAGCGGGAGATCTCCAGGCCCCACTTGAAGGCTCGCGACCCTACTTTTATTGCTGACACAGTTATTCTTTAATATTAATGTAAATGTTCCTTGATTTTAACAAAAATCTGCACCTTTTGATACTATGCCAAGCAAGTTATATAAAGAGTTGGAAAAACCTTATTTAAATTGTTTTAATAACTTTCCCTTTCCTCTCCACAGAAGGTGTCATCAACTTTGGACAGCTTGCCTAAATATCTATTTATGAACTGTCTCAGATATTATGGATATTTGAGAATTACAACTAGTAATGCTATTTATATCTAGTTACTGAAAACTACCTATTTGAAATGAATGATGTGAACAGTTAATGTTTCCATGCCCGTAATATCAGTGAATGCTACTTAAAGCCTGAGACGCATACAAGAAGTCTAACATTCCTGTTTAGTGTTAATGCTATCTTTTGATTTATGATGTTATATCTGCTTTTTGATTTATAAATATAAAACCAGATAATGTTTGTGGATTTTTTATCATTACAATAAGACAAGCCATCAAATAAAGTGATGTAATATAAAAAGTATTCCACGTGCATTATCCAGATACTAGGATTTAATTTTTTTTTTTTTTAAAGCTAGCTCTGGCAAAAGCTCATCTTATCTAGGTAAAGTTCTACATTTTTTCCATCAGGAGACATTCTGGATATTAAAGCAGATGTTTGATTTTGCTCTCCCTTCTCCTGCTTCAAAGTTAGAACAAACAGATGACAAAACAATGCAATTCTAAAGTTATACCCTTTGAAGCCCATGAAGTTAAAAGACTTAGGACTTTTCTGCATCCTGACATTACTCCCGATATTCTTTTATTATTATTATTATTAATTTTATTTATATCCCACCCTCCCCGCCTAGGCAGGCTCAGGGCGGCTATTCTTGGCAGTTGATTCACAAGCACTGGAATCAGTTTGGGCAGGGTTCTTAGAGAAGTCTGCCCTCACTCTGCATTTTTGCAATAGTGGAGTTAGTTTATTTTCTTCCACACGTTTCTTAAATAATCAGGATTTCCAAGGGTGCTGTAATTATTGGTGGCAACAAAGCACTCTCCTTTTAGTTTTTGAGCATGTTTATATTGAAACATCAATATCATGGCTTCAAATTTTTTAAAATGGCCGTAAAGTATCAATATACCACTTTAACAATAAGTTAAGCAGTTCTCTCTCTCTCTTTCTCCCCCCTGGAGATATGCCTTTTTCCTTTTATCTCCACAAGGAAAGAAGGTAGAGATTTACTTCAAAAAAAGAAAACTGGGAATTTGGAGAACCTGGTTAACCTATCATTACAACAGTACAATGATATGTTGATATTTACTGACATAAAAAAAACAACAACCCAACAACTAGAAAGCCTCTCTTTAGGGCGAGGGGATAAGAGTGGTTTGATGATGATAACAGTGCATTCATTGAAAAGCAGGCAGGACTAAGACTAACATTATACATGAGGAGAAACATGACCAGAAAAAGTTCAGAATAAAAGTGGTCTCAAAAGAACTGAACCCATTCCCTCTGGAGGAGAGACAGCAAAAACTAAAGGCAGACATCATGGGATAAACCAAAGCAATATGGGACCAGAACAGACTGGAAAAAAAACCACCTATTCAGAAAAGCCATTAGAAGGGTTATTTCTTCTTAGAATCGAAAAACAGGCACAAGTAGGTTAGGAAATATTAGTGCTTTCTGTTCCACATGACTTTCACATCTGCTGTTTGAAGTCCTTCTATACTAGAATTCCAACATTAATAATTCCCAATACCCATATAGGATGGGAGAATCAGAACATATCAGAAGATTGCCCTCAGAACATTTGCTTTATCCATGGAATACAGGCAATATAATGGTTAATGATAACCAGGTTCTCTTCAGTATTAGCCAGTGGCTGAGAAAGGGAAGCAGGAAGCTTGGGGAAGAGTGCAAGATCATAAACATTCTGTTAAGGATGCACTGAGACCCACTGACATTCTGTGACATCACATGCCTCATGGCAGCATAATAGTTGCACAGACATGGGAAGCATGTTTGTAGCACAACATGAGGGAAGACAGAAATACTGTAGTTCCTTAAAACTCTGACGCTCTTTGCTATCCATCATATAAGAACCTCTAAGGCCGAAGCTTTGAGACCAATGGATGGTGCCTTCCTGAGGAAACTTGTGTTTTCTGAAATTAGGCTGCTCCCCAATTGGGGAACTTCCTTATTCAAGAGGCAAGATGCTCTCTCTTCTGGTTTCAGAGAAAAGCAATGTTATTCTGCAAGGTAATTTTTTATGCTTACTTTCCTCCCACCATCTGCTATAGATATGATTTCACTGTTGCTGCTTTTAGGATTTGTTCTTGCAATTTTAAAAAAAGAAGTTTGATTGTTAATCAACTTGGCTTCCCTACTGAGCAGAAATGAGGTCATATAAATGATTTACATGAATAGGTTATGATTAGAAATACACCTTGTAAATGGAAAACAAGCAAAAAACAGAGAAAGGTTTAAACTGACCTCTCTTTCTAGCATGCTAACTGCCTCCATGCTAGAGAAGCACTGAAATACACAATGCTCCATTTACTCCTCCATTTTCTTCTCACCAACGAAAGAAAAGAGGAGGAACAGGAAGAAAAGATGGGTAGAAATATTTGCACATTAGTGCTGCCAGCCCCCAGATGGTAATGGGGGATCCCTTTGTTTTGCAGTCTCCTGCTGGCTGCCGGCTACCTGGATGGTGTGGCGAAGTTAACTCCCAACAGCCATGAACCAGCTCGACATCAGCAATGTGATGGCATCACGTGGAAGTGACATTATCATGCTGGAGATGTTGCACGTGGCAATGTCATTCTGCACACTCCATACCTGGAAAGCTGCTTCCTGCTGCCTGCTTGTGAGAGCCTAGGACCTGGCAACCCAATTGGACATTACAGTGATCTTTTTAAAGAACTATATTGAACAATGTGATGGAAGGCTTATCCTTAAAACTCTACAAAAACACAAAACTTTCTACAATCTTGGCTTATTTTATCCATACAGTTTAAACTAGCTTCCTGGGTAGCTACAGAATTATGGATTATTGCAGCTCAATGAAGAAAACTGCAAGAAGAAAACAACAGTTAGCATCTGGGAACTTTCAAAGAACATCTGGTTAATAAGAAAAAATGTAACATCCATTATGAGCCAACAGGTTTAAGGGATGATCTTCAATATAGTACGCCTGGATAAAGATAGATCATCACTACGCATGTTGTTTCACCAAATCCAACCAAGGAAACAGCATTTCAGTTCTGGAAATTTTAGACTGTGGAATATTACACTGACTTATAATGTGAACTTATGTTTGCAGGGCAACTAAACCACTGCTTTGCCAAACTACTGATTCAGGGGTAAATATTTCTAGTTGGTTTTATAAATCATTAGTTCTTCAAGCTACAGCATTCCCTAGCAGCAGATTGAAACATTTTAGAAAATCTGCAATATGTTAGAACGTAGCATATTTAAAGTCTGGCAGTGATTTCAGGACTTCAACATAAATTGCTTGAGGGGAGCAGGGGGTGGGGGTTTGCTATAGTTGACTGACAACATTGTCCCAAGGCAGAAATATGAAAACTATTGATATTGTGGTGTTAAGTGCCCTTTATGTAAGAGAACATCTCATACTTCTATCCGCATTACATGTAGTAAAAGCAGATTCATGCATGACTTATTTAGAATGCAATTGATGGCCTTGGTGAAGCAGCTATCACATTTGGTGAAGCAGCTATCACAAACCCAACCAAGTGTCTTATCACTCTCTAAAACATTCAAAATACAAATTTCCAACTAAGCGTCACTGAACAATGTACTAAAGAGTGATGTAGAGCTACATGTGTGGTTTGAACATACTGAGGCTGAATCACAGATTTCCATGGGTTCATAGAGGGATGTTCACTACTTCCTCCTACCTTCAGCAGTCCAAATCACTCTCCAAGATAGTGGGGTGGATCCAACTGTCCCTAATGTAGTCTTTCAGTTTTTCAAGTGAGGAAAGGCCCCCTTTGACCACCCAAAAACATTGGGGACCACTGACCTCCACAGACAAAAGCCATGTGGGACGGGAGCTGCGATACGAAGGGAAATTGGTCAAGACTGTGTGAAAAAGTTGGTGGGATTCTCTATTCGTCAGGGAAGGCTGACCCCTATGATAGCTAAGGGGTGAACTGGAGGAAAATAGAAAAAACCTGTCCTCCTCAAACTTGTAGACTGGGATCCAACCCAACATTAAGCAGGGACTTGCTATGGTTACAGTGTCTATATGAAGACTAATGAAGTATTTTCTTCAAATATGAATAAAAGTCTCTTGAAACAACTTAAAAGTTTTTGTCCCCAAAAAGTAAAGTGAGAGCAGTAAACAATTTGGATATACATTCATTTTTCTCATTAGCCTGAGAGATACAGATTTGCCACATGCCATCCATTTAGCATATAGATTTGAACTCGGGTCCAAGTCCAAAATTCTAATTACTGAGCAACCCTGTTTCATATTAACAATTAATGGATCTATTTTAACTAATTACTAGAACAATTAAATATACTTTTGTGACAGACAGCAGGCATATACATGCTTAAAGGCAGTGCATATGATGGAACTGCAAATGAGTGACAGCTAATGGGACTCACTCTGATTGGGGAACTGCAGCTAACTGTCAAGAAAGGAGGTCAGTTAGGCAGCTAGAGAAGCAGTTGGAGGGTTGGAGACTTTGAGAGTGGATGAAGAAGAGTGTTGTTGCTTGTGAGACTCAAGTGTGAGAGTCTAAAACGGAGAGTCTGTTTCAGAGCCAGAATGGTGGGGCTTTGAACCTAGAAGAGGTTCTGGTGGGAAACTGTTCCCAAAAGTTAAATAGTATCTCTGTGTGTAAAACAAACACACACATCCTGAAAGGGAATTTTAGTTCTCCAGTTTTAAGCTTACTGTCCAGGGTGTAAAGATTGTCAGTCTGGAAGATAAGGATTGGGCAAAAGGGTTTGAAGTGGCTCTGAAAAGCCTTCAACATGCAAAGGCCCAGGTTATTTATCTTAAAGAGATAATAATGATCTTACCAGGAAAAGGGGTCTAGTGGGAAGACATTAGTCTTAAACGCAGGGACAAAGCTGAGTACACTCTCAAGATTGCATGTTTATCAAGTGGGAAGTTTACAAGGAACTCTATAACAAGTAAATTCTAAGAATACCTTTAGCGAAAGCCAAACAACTTTAAGTATAAAACCATCTCTTTTGAATTCAGCAACCTAAGAAACTATTCTGCGTTTATATTTAACTTTCTGCCTATCTATCCCAAATCCAAACCCTATGTAAATATTGATTCCTTTCCCTGCCAGATTGTTCAAAAACAAAAAGTATTTCAATCTTTACCTGTGTCTACCATGCCAATTTCCGAAGGGAAATAATTGGCAACTAAAGAAACAAAAGGGTGATCATTTTAGTAGGGTGATTAATAAAGCGGTCACCTTGTCACAACTTTATTAGACCTTGTAGCAGAGGAAAAATGTCCCTTCCTAATTCATACAGAGGGCATACAGAAAGGGAAGTGGGCAATCCATGCTGATGGCCAACTATCCAAACTCCTTACTATGGTCTCTTGTCCTGTTTCTGAAGTCCTCATAGATATCACTAATGTAGTGTTTCATAAAGCTGTACTCTGCGGCAAAATGTTCATTTTGAAGACACAGTTGACGATCAGCTTCATACTGTATTTACACATCTGTAATTTCAAATCTATTTAAGCTCTAGTATCTACAAAACAGCCTTCAATTATAGCTAGCTAGCCTAATTCAAAACTGGTTGGGTATACCAAGATAAAAAGTATTCTTTTTAAATGTAAAAACCATTAAAATAAAAAATTCAGCCTTCCGGCTAACATATATCAAGATGCTGAAGTATTTCAAGCAAATCATGAAAAACTGCCGAGTGGAGATGAGACCTAGAATACTTTCCTACTAAGAAATTTCTACACGTACCTAATGAAGATTTATGTAAACGCCTAAAGGTGATCAATATTCACGGTGTGAAAGATGTCTAGATACTTAAATGAAAGCTTACCTTGTAACAAACGGTTACTTAGCAATAAGTTACGATGCTATGGAATATCTAAATCTAAAGTGCTGTAAATAAGCAGGTTATGAAAATCTCTCCATTATTCAGAATGGATGTATTAAATCATTTTTTTTCCAAAACAGAAGCCAGGACAGGATCAAATTGATATGGAATTATAACATACTCCAGATGTGGGTTTTTTTGTTGTAATTTATTGGTTCTTGCGCCATATAACTTTTGGTAGAGCTCACTGAAGCTATTAATAATATGTTTTAGTGCCATCTGCTTGGACAATCAGTTTCTTTTAAAAGATCCTCCTATCTACACAAAATAATTCTTAAAACTTTATGTTCCCTAAAATATAAAGAGAAATCACTATCTTCAGTACTTTGAAGTGACCATGGTACACCAACTAAGCACTGCTTTTGGAACAACACCTACTTCAATATCAAATAGTTCACATTCTGTGTGCCTAGACAGCATTCAGGTGGTCTTTTGAATGATATAAAGGGATTCTACTTAGACCTCAAGTATCTTTTTCCTAAATGAGGAGTTGATGGCCAGAAATTACTGAGTCAGAATTGAGTCAGCTGGGAGAAGAAGCACGGGAGACAGCTGCTGGGAAAGTGAGTTGGATTTTTTTTTTTTTTTTTTTGCCTTTGCTAAGCTGCTGGGGAGCATTAACTGAGGTTGCTTTGTAAGAGGACAGTGTTTGAGGGTGACTGTGTGCTTGTAGCCTGCTGGTGAGTGGTGTTTTACTCAGATTTGTTTTGGTCTTTTGTCTGCTTTATTGTTGATTGAAACTCAGATAGAATGCAAATCTATATAATTGAAACTCAAATAGAATGCAATCCACAGGTTACGAAAGGCAGTGCCAAGTCCTTAAAAAGTCACGCATGCTTAACAACACAAGTCAGGAAGCAATAAAAAGTATAAAGGCTTATTTTAAAAAGTGGAACATTGACCTCAATGTATTGAACTGAAGGGACTACAGGCTCTGGAAAAATAAATGAAAGTCAATAATTAGGCGTGCAAAAAGAGATTTTGATGAGTGGTTTGCTAAAAGCATCAAGAGAAATAATAAACATTTAAAAATATATTTGAAGCAGGAAGCCAGCCAGAAAAACAGTAGGCCCTTCGTATGACAATGAAGTAAAGGGATTGCTAAAGGAAGATGGGGAGATAGCAGAGAAGCTTAATGACTTTTGCTTCTGTGTTCACTGTGGAAACTGCGAGCATGCAACAGTAACTATTTTCAGGAAGGGAGTCTAAAGAATTGAGTCCAATTGAGGTCACAAGAGATGAAATTCTAGGCCTACTGGGGAAATTAAAAACTGATGTCTCCAGTTCCTAATGGCATACATTTGAAAGTTATTAAGGACTCAAATGTAAGGTAGTTTATCTACTAACCTGTACATACAACCTATGACTAAATTCAGCCATTGTACCAGAAGACTGAAGAGTAGCAAATGTGACACCAATTTTTAAAAAGGGATCCAGAGGCAAACCAAGAAATTACAGACCAGTCAGCCTAATGTCTGTCACAAGCAAATTAGTAGAAACTGTAATTAAATACAGAATTATTAGATACGTTGAGGAACAAAGCCTACTGAGGGAAAATCAGCATGGTTTCTGCAATGGGAAGTCCTGCCTCACCAACCTTTTGGAGTTCTTGAGAAGACATTATATACCAGGACTTTCAAAAGGCTTCTGACAAGGTACCTCACCAAAGACTCCTGAGTTAACTTAGCAGTCATGAGATAAGAAGACAGGTTCTCTTATGAAGTTCAGGGCTGCTAACTGCAAGGTGATGCACACTGGCATTAAAAAAATCTACTTCAAATATAGGCTAACAGGGTCTGAACTTACTGCGGCTGAGAGGGGAAAAGATCTTCAGATTGTAGCGGATGGCTCAATGAAACTGTCAACTCAGTGTCTGATTCAGTAAAGCAGTTTAATGTGTTCATTATGTGCTCACAACAATGAAAAAGGCAAACTCTATGTTACGGATTTTTAGGAAAGGGACTAAAAGTAAACTGGCCAATATTATAACATCCTTATATAGCTCTATGGTTCAGCCTCATTTGGAATACTGTGTATAGTTCTAGACGAAGATGGGTAGTTGTGTAATCTGTCTGTAGCAGCAGAAAAGAGTCCAATAATGCCTTAAAGATTGTGGTAGGGTAGAGCTTTCGTGAGTCCCTGCTCACTTCTTCAGTGTGCAGTTTGGGTCACTGTATCTCAAAAAGGACATCACAGTGCTCGAAAAGGTACAGAAGAGGGCAATCAGGATGATTATGGGGTTGGAATACCTTCCCTATGAGGAAAGACTGAAGAGTCTGGGACTTTTCAGTTTTAAAGAAAGATGACTAAGGGGGAACATAATAGAGCAGGGGTGGCCAATGGTAGCTCTCCAGATATAACTCCCTTCAGCCCCAGCCATTGGCCATGCTGGCTGGGGCTGATGGGAGTTGTAGGCAAAAAACATCAGGAGAGCTACTGGTGGCCACCCCTGCAATAGAGGTTTATAAAATTATGTACAGGGTGGAGAAAGTTGATAAAAAATAAATTTTTCTCCCTCTCCTAAAATACTAGAACAGAAGCTGATGGTCAGTAGATTCAGGACCGATGAAGGGAAATACTTCTTTATACAGAGAGTGATTAAAATGTGGAATTTACTGCCAGAGGATGTAGTGATGACCACAGGAATAAACAATTTTAAAAAGGGATTAGGTAGATTCATGGATGACAGGCTATCAATGGCTACTAGTGATAGTAACTGATGGGTATCTCCACATTCAGAGTCACTAAACCTCTGAATCCCAGAGCCAGGAGGCAACATCACTTTCTATGTCCTGTTGTTGTCCATCCAGAGGAACTGGATGGTCACTATGAGACAGGATGTCAGACAATATGGACTACTGGTCTGATGCAGCAGAGTTCATCTAATGTTCTTACTGCCCCATTATGAAGAATCCACTAAAAAATTCAGGTGAATGTATAATTAATAGCCACCATTTTCTGTATGGTGCAGTGTCGATGCATCCTAGAACTACAAACAATCGTATTTTGAAATATAACTGAACATTTGCCTTCCCTGGGCAACAACAGCATGTCAGCTCCACAACTGCATTTCAGTATTCAGTCAGACTCTTTAAAACCCAAGTTCCCATGATCCACTTGCTACTTCCACTGGCATCTTAACTGAGCCTCATCTTCACAGGCTGCATTTTTAGCAGTCGGTATATAGTGGAACAAAAGGTTTCTCTTTTGGTGGTATATAGCCTGATCATAGCTGTGAGTTGATACTGCATGCTACACAGCCTGATCACAGTTGTGAGTTGACATTGGTTGTTGGAACATGTCTATAATTGTGTCTATAGCCTCCACACCTTGTCACAGCAATTGGCAAAGGTTTCCTGTGCAAGCATGGACAATGTTCACATGCTCTTTCAAGCCTGAGGCACACAGAGACAAAAGCAGCCATTGCTGACTACACATAAAGTAAGTAGTGAGGCTCCTACACAGAATCCAGGACAAAAGCAGATTCGGGGTTTTTTTTAAATGCTCCCTGCATTCAAGCCATATTTAGATGGTGGAAGTATGACCAAATCCAACACAAGCATAAGGGATGCGGAAGCCTGCCATGAGGAAGGAAAACTGGATGAAATCGTTTAGAAAGATTTCTGGGCTTGCCCCATCAGGAAAAGAAGAAGGGGCAATGTCATCTTATTTCTGTCGCTTCACTGCAACTCTCTATGCTTCATGGGTTTTTGCATGAGTTTTCCCTGACCCTTAACACTGGCTTCTCAGGAGGTCTTAGGGAACCAATGAAGGGAACGGCAATGAAAAAATACACCTCCATAAGCACATTTTACTCATGCTTGTAGGATCCAAACAGATGCTAGATTTTTTTTTCTGAGAATATAAAACAAATTAACAAGGAAGGGAACAGGAGAGATGGACCTGATTTTTATAACTGGCAACACTAGACCATATACAGTTATCTCAACCACATCTCTGTTTCACTATGGTTCAGTATGATTCATATGACCTTACCTTTTCACTACAAGCTTCAGCATCTTGTGTGAACCTTTCACCAGACAAATTGCCTCTTGCCTGAACCCAGAGAGCGCCACATCGTTGATGCTGACAATTTCATCACCAGCCAGCAACTTGTCAACAGCTGCAGCTTTGCTGCCTTCTTCAATCTAAGAAAAATAAATAAATTTGAAACAGTAGTATTTATCTTATTCTGTTCCATACTTGTACCAATATAGCAGATAACGGATATATGAAATGTATATTTTTAGGAGTATGTCTAAGCCAACACCACCACCCTGAGTTACAGGTGCTCTCTCTCATTCTAGCTGTGTAGTAGGCTGGACAGCCAAGAAGGTGCAAATGACTGTTATAGCTGAAAGATATTCAGGGCAATATGTTTAAGCTGTGAGTTGCTACAGCAAAAAACAACCTTAAGTTAGCAAAGACTGAAAAAGGGATATTTACTTCTTCGAATAAATATTTAAATTAATCTGGACACCCACTTAACAGTTCTGAAGCACAGGGCTATGATCTCTGATAAAATACCAACATTAATGAAAAGCAGACCTGATAGGCGTTGAGAGTATAATCTTCCAAAAATTTTAAAAATACAAAAAGTTTTATACTCCACTTTTCTTCTCTAATAGGAACCCAAAGCAGCTCATACATTCTCCTCTCCTCTGTTTTATCCTCATAACAACCACCCTGTGAGGTAAATTATGCTCAGAGATAGTACCAGATCCAAGGTCACCTAGCAAGCTTCCAAGGTAGAGTGGCAATTCAAACCATGGGTCTCCAAATCCAATCTGGCACTCTGAATATTACACCCCAGCATACTGCTTTGTGATTTAGTCCTCCTCCCAAAAATATCTTGACTCTTGTATCACAGCCTCAGTATGTATAGCTGTAAGGGCTTCACAAAGCATCTTAGCAGGCTATCATTTCAGAAATCTTTCAAAGACTTTCGGTGGTGTTGGTTTAAGAAACTTCCAGGATTTCAAAGAATGTTCATTGTTACTGGTGAGATTACTTGTTTTGTTTTTTCTTTCAGGCTGAAAATCCCCTGGTCACAGAGCAGAGCGCGTTCAGTTACCCCCTGTGAATGTCTTACTTTGGAAGCGGGTATGGCACATTCCACATAACATTCACTTCCCAAAAAGAATGATTATAGGCATCCAAAAGTTCTGAGCACAACTGGAGGAAATAACCAGACTTGCTGGAAACCATGAGCACTTTTTCCTTCCTCGCAGAATTAAATAAGGATGACACAGTGAAACACCCAGGGCTTTTTCTGAGCAGGAACGCAGGTCCAGCTGGCTTGGCATCAGGCAGTGCGGCCTAATACGCAAATGAGTTCCTGATGGGCTTTTTCTACAAAAACAAAAACAAAAAACCCTGGACACAACAATATGAAAAAGGGGAGAGTTTAAAAGATTGTTTTTAGAGGAACACCACTTTTTTAAAAAAAGACTGCAACAGTAGTTGGAAAATCTAAATGCAACTGTGTAGATAAAAATACAATCCACTTTTAACTACAAAAGTAATCTCTAAAGAAATCTTCACAGCAGGGAAAGAATGCAAGGACGATAATAAATTTATTACATGTTTCTATTGAATCTGACTTTTCTCCCTGCAGGCATATATACATACTCTCTGACATGTCAGATTATTGTTTATAAGTACACACTTTGCCAAAGAGCAAGAAAAACACACATTTTACTTACTGTTGCCAAACACCCTCATGAAAGTTATTGCAACACAGCTTTAGGGGTACTGAAAGGAAAACATATCTCAGAAGAAGAAAAATATTTCCCCACATCTTAGTATTTACTAGAAACACACACTTAAAGGAAAAAAAACAGGAGGGGAGGGGAGGACAGCCAGGTTAGAAAATAATCTGCTTTTAATTTATGCAGAGAACAGAATGTGGATTTTCTGTTAGAAAGCTTGTTGGTTACAGGCAAACTAATTACGTTACTGCTAGGAGAGAAAAAATCAATCATGAAGAAATCAGTTTCCTCCTTCCACTCATTTTAGCTATTCCTTCAGAATTTTCCCATAGTGTCTCTCAGTTCTCTAGACTGAGGAACCTTATGCTTGCCAGGTCCAATTCAGGAAATACCTGGGGACTTTGAGGGTGGAGCCTGGAGACTCCACCCTCACCGGGAAGACCACCATCTATTTGTTGTTGTTGTTCAGTCACACAGTCGAGTCCGACTCTTTGCGACCCCATGGACAAAGTCACGCCAGGCCCTCCTGTCTTCCACCATCCTCCGAAGTCTGCTCAAATTCATGTTTGTTACATCAGTAAAACTGTCCAGCCATCTCATCTTTTGCCGCCCCCTTCTTCTTTTGCCTTCTGTCTTTCCTAGCATCAGGATCTTCTCCAGGGAGTGCTTCCTTCTCCTTTGGTGGCCAAAGTATATGAGCTTCAGCTTCAGCATCTGACCTTCCAGTGAACAGTCTGAGTTGATTTCCCTTAGGACGGACTGATTGGAACTTCTTGCAGTCACTTTCAAGAGTCTTCTCCAGCACCACATCTCAAAAGCATCTATTCTACTGCGCTTGGCCTTCCTTATGGTCCAGCTCTCACAGCCATACATTACTACTGGGAATATCATCGCTTTAACTATATGGACTTTTGTTGGCAGGCTGATGTCTCTACTTTTTTTGATGTTGAGTTTCAAGCCTACTTTAGTGCTCTCCTCTTTCACCCTCAACAAGAGATTCTTTAGGTCCTCCTCACTTTCTGCCATTAGAGTGGTATCATATCTGCATATCTGAGGTTGTTGATGTTTTTCCAGGCAATCTCATTCTGGCTTGTGCTTCATCCAGGCCAGCATTCCACATGATGTACTCTGCATATAAATTAAATACGCAGGGTGACAATATACATCCTTGTTGAACTCCTTTTCCTATTCTAAACCAATCAGTTGTTCCATATCCCGTTCTGACAGTTGCTTCTTGACCCTTATACAGGTTTCTCAGGAGACATGTGAGGTGGTCTGGTACTCCCATCTCTTTAAGGACTTGCCACAGTTTGTTGTGATCCACACAATCAAAGGCTTTAGCATAGTCAATGTAGCAGAAATAGACGTTTTTCTGATACTCCCATGCTTTCTCCATAATCCATTGAATGTTGGCAATTTGATCTCTAGTTCCTCTACCTCTCTGAAACCCAGCTTGAACTTCTGGTAGTTCCCGATCGACATACCGCTAAAGCCTAGCTTGTAGGATCTTTAACATGACCTTGCTGACATGTGAAATGAGTGCAATAGTGCGATAGTTTGAACATTTCTTGGCATTACCCTTCTTTAGGATTGGAATATAAATCGATCTTTTCCAATCCTGTGGCCACTGTTGTGTTTTCCAAATTTGTTGACATAATGCGTGCATCACTTTAACAGCATCATCTTTTAGGACTTTGAATAGCTCAACTGGGATACCATCATCTTGGGCTCGCTTTGTTGTTAGTAATGCTTTCTAAAGCCCATTTGACTTCACTCTCCAGGATGCCTGGCTCAAGGTCATTGATTTCACTGTCATGGTTGTCCGGAACATTGAGATCCTTCTGGTATAATTCTTCTGTGTATTATTACACATCTATTAGCACTCTGCATTTGTGTGTTAGAGAGACCTGAGGAAGCCACTTTGCATATAGAGATACAAACACACAATGCTAAAAAATCTTAATTATAATGCTTCATTGTCTTTAAGAATTGAACAGCACCGGAATTGGAAAGGGTTTAGTTTACATGTGTAATTAAGTGCTGAAATATTAGCTGGAGAAGACAATCAGCTTATGTTTCTATGAAATTTACTTCACTAACAATTTCAACCATTTATCCTTTTTAGTACTCTGTTGCCGTGCAGAATCATAGATGACACTCAATGAACCATCTGCTCTAGCAAAATCAAACCTAACACCAAGGGTCCTTCAGAAGTCTCCCCGAACGGTCCAGTGCACCCATCATACTCCACATACATTATTGATTTCAGAATTAGAAAGCTAATGATGCTTTCCCTTAATTGGAAATTTAACATTTTCTCAATCATCTTGCCACAGAAATGTAAATCTTTAAAAATCTGATAGTAAAATAAACACCACTTTTCGGTAAAAACACTGCTATCTAGGAACATTAGTATTAAAAAGAAAAACAACAGTATGACTATCACTGTTTAACACTGTTGTCCCTGATGTACAGATAAAAGCTAAGCATGAACAGTATTCTGGGGAAGGGCCACACACAGAGAGGACAAGAAGAAGAGCTTGCTGGAAGCAATGTTCAGGTCAGAGATTATTTCTTTTCATCATCACATGACAAAATGGAACCGCTGCTCTTGGACACCAAAAAACCTGGTTTAAATATCCAGTTCACTATGGCTACATTGAAGTTCACAAGTACAGAGAACACACACACGTTCGTTTCAATTCATTTTTCTTGATCACTGCACGTACAGCTCATTGTGAGAGAGAAACAGCACATTTATCAAGTTACTGGTCCTCAATTTAATTTGTAAACTGAACACAGACATGTTCATTGTTCTGTGCAAGCAGGATGTGTTCACTGTAACATGTGGACAAGGTTTGTGAGATAACTGAACATAGGATTCCTACTACCCTAATTCCGTTTAATGTGAAGAGATATGTAAATCAAATACTGATAGGCAAAGACAAATTAACACCAGCTTACTTGCAGAAAATGACAATTAGAAAGGTCTACAAGGTTCCTCACAGTAGTTGCTACTTACTTTCTACTCATAAATAAAATCAGTGGATACAACATTTGTCCAAGTGCCAAGACAATCTTAATTTCTAAGCTCAAACTTTTATACAACACTGGTAAATTATATACTTCCCTTGTTAAAGAAGCTTTTGTTTTAAAAGACACTGAGCTAAACATTGCTTTCATCATGTGCTGTGCTTAGTTTGTTAAATGTTGTAGCTAGAGTAGGTGTCAAGAATTAGAAATTACCATTATAATTAAGTGTAAATAATTTTTTTCATTAATTTAAAAATAAATGTGGATGCAATGTGGCTTGAAAGCACCATCTGTTTCACACAGCACTATTTTATATGGTCAAAGAAAAAAATCTGCTCCCTGTAAAAGGGAAAATAGCTTAATGCAAAAGTGGTAGCACAGCACATTCCAAGAATAGTTACAAACCTATTTTCTAGGACTGATAACACCCAGGAGACTGGGGAAAAGGGGACCATGTCTGCAGATTTAAAGAGATGAAGGCTGATAGAGATACAGAAGTATTCAAAAAAATAGAGAGTGAGAAAGAGAGAGAGAGCCATTAGCTTATCAGCTTTCATTGGGAAAACCCAAATGCCTGCATTCTTCTATAGACACCTGTATAAACAATCAGGGGGCTGGGTGCAGAAGAGCAATGTCACAGACTATCTGGTTTCACGCCGTCTTTGTATCAGGTTCTTATCCTTGGAGATTTTACTTTTTCTTTTAATTATACAGGAAAAAATAGTTTTAGTTAGCAGAAGTTCTTTGTTATCAGCTATGACCTCATACAAAACATAACAGAATCTTTCAGCAAGACAAAAACAGACTTAGGATATCTTCTTGCAAAAAAAAATCTGTATATGTAAAACCATTTGATGGACACAGGCAGGATCTGTATTATTACTCAGTATTTGCTTGAATGGGGAGCTTATTCATTTTAAAGCCCATTTCACTTACACTAAATTTCCATTTCTGCCAAAGCTCACAGCACAGAATTAGTGTAATCATCTTGTTCTCTTTCTAGATGGGGTTTTGTAAAAAAAGAGTAATGCAGCGGGACACTGTGGTTGACACTAGCAGTGGAAACAGACTGCACCGCCAGTGGATCTGTCACAGCTGGGTTTGCTAAGCCCTCACTAGAGGATGAGTACAACATGGTGGATGAGTGTCTGGAGGCTGAAACATCTGGAAGCAAGCTTTTAGAAGACCCAGCTCCATCATGAGGTGTGGCAGAAAGCAGGTCCTGCTTGCTTTAAGTTCTTCCAGATTCCAGGCCACTCATACAACTGCAGTAGGCTTCCCAACCCTCCCGCCCTGGCGGGGGACCCCAGGATTTCCAGCCTCTTCCCCTGCTCCCCCCAAAAAACGGAAGTGGGGGGAAACGGCACCAAAGAGCGTGGCGAGCTGCCCCATCTCGGAGCGGGCGACGCCGCTGCGCTGCCGCCTCGTTCGCCTTGCCCCTCCTCTTTTTTCCCTATCTCGTGACACCTTGTAAACCAATCGCATGCGAAATAGAATTATCCGCTCAACCCTCGCCCCCTTTCATAGCAGTCTGCTAGAGACGGGTTTACCCGCTTAACAAAACTTACCCGCCACTTTAATGGCTTTTTAAACTCACTGGACTTGCCTGATCACTGTCAATCAGAATATCACCAACAGCCACTTCCGGCTTGTGTGTGACTCAGGAATGGGAGGAGTTTCTCTTTACTATTCCCGCCTTTTCCGGAGCAAATAAACCTCATATAATAAAAGAATGTTAGCGGAAGGAGGGAAAAGTGAGCGAAGCCGCTGTCGTCAAGACAACCAGCAGAGTACGCGAGGTATCAGAGCGCTTGCGTGGTGGAGTGGGAGGGCAACCAAAGGACTGAGGCTCAAAATGCAGTTTGTGGAGGAGGTGTTGACGAGGAGAGACATAAAACTGTCGCCGCCGTGTAGGGTTGCCAACCTCCCGGTGCCAGTAAGTTATCAGGTGGGCCTGGGCTGGATGGAAAGTTGTGGGGGGTTGCTGGTAAGTTTTTTTTTGGGGGGGGGGAAATCCCAGAGGCCCCATTCACTAGGGTTGCTGCCCCTTTAAATGTGATGGCCAGAACTCCCTTGGAGTTCAATTATGCTTGTCACACCCTTGCTCCTAGCTCCACCCCAGTGTCTCCTGGCTCCTCCCCTAAAGTCCCCAGATATTTCTGGAATTGGACTTGGCAACCCTAAACTGCAGGCACAAGATCCTACACAGAGCCTCAGTTTGGTGTTGACTGCTCTGGGCTGTGCTTGCTATCCAGTGACTCCTGGGGCCAGCCTCGACTCCTTCCTGTGTGCCGACCCCATGACACAAGCATAACAGGACCGCTGGCAAGAAGCAGAAACAGCCCCATTTATATAATGCCATAAACATTACTTTCTTTCCTTGCACCTGTTGGCTTACAAATTTGTCAAGTGACGAAGTTGGATAGTGCTTATGAATTAAGAGAAAAATTATGATTATCAGAACCAAAGTACTATGCATCCCTGTGCTCAGCGCCGGAATCAGTCACTGGGATCTAAATAGAGACAGCAATGAACATAAAGATGCCTACTGGAATATCTGATTTTTGTTCCTCTTTGGAAACCAGCCCCCTGTCCCATACCACATCATACTGCTTTAAAAGGCCTTGATCTCAAAACCAGTATTTTGAGATGGGGTTTCTGAAGCTGTGAGGCTACTGGTTGAGAAAGGAACACAATGTACCAACAAGTTGCAACCAACTCATGGAGACCTCAAGACCATGGAGATTTCAAGACAAAAGATGAGCAGAGGTGGTTTGCTCTTGCAACCTCTGTCTTCCTTGGTGGTCTCCCATTCAAATACTCATTACGGTCAATCCTGCTTAGCTCCCAAGCTCTGAGCAGATCTGGCTAAACTGAGGGTTGCATTGAAGAGGTAGAAAGTGAGCAAAATCTCCCCTCCCTGCTCTTTTGGTCAATGGATTTTCAAAAGCATTGCTGGAAGAACAGGCCAGAGAGACAATTTTTCTTGCCTTCTCCTCTGCAGTGCACTCAAACAGAAGCTTATACCTGGAATAAAATGTTGTTGGTCTTCTTAAAAGACTACAGGACTTCCTCTCTTTTTCCCCTTCCCTCCCCAGAGGAGGAGGAGGGGAAGAGCCCTCAGCCAATTGAGGGAAGGTAAGCTTGGCTTTCTTTTTCTCCTCTGCAAAGCAGGTGGGCAAAAGCCACCTCTGATGCTGTAAACAGGAAGTAGGAAGCAGCGGAGGGGGCAGCTGCTTATGGGCCTGATTGGAGCCCTGCAGGGGTTGAATGCAGTCTGTGGACCATATGTTTGACACCCCTGGGTTAGTATAACAGTGCCTCAGACATCTTGCTAATAAGCTTCTTATAGTTCCTATGAAGGCCAACAGCCAACTTGGTTTCTGAAACCGGTGATGACAGTGAGGTTTATGAACGAATTCCTTACACTTATTTTATTAAAACTTGGATTCCCTTACTACGAGGTATTATTCCATTAATAAGTAATATATGAACATCTAAAGTTGTCTTACATAGATTCAGACTAACTTAGCACCTTCGACTTTGACAAGCAGTGAACTCTGGCAGAGAAATATGTTTCCAAGCACCTACCACCTGAGATCTTTATTGTCAAAGCTGATTAAGTCTGGAACCTTTGGCATGTAAACCATGTGATCTACTCTACCACTGAGCCACAGTTCCTCCAATGGGGCTAATTCAAGCTGACTGTCTGCTGACTGATGGCAATCAGACCAGGTAGCCAAAGTTGGTAGCTGCAGCCTGCCGCTGGTGCATGACTTGACCTTCATAAGAAACTGTTCTACCTTCCCAGTGGCTGCAGCTAACTGATTTCTTTTTTAAGCCACTCTTCATA
This sequence comes from Heteronotia binoei, assembly GCF_032191835.1. Taxonomy (NCBI): domain Eukaryota; kingdom Metazoa; phylum Chordata; class Lepidosauria; order Squamata; family Gekkonidae; genus Heteronotia; species Heteronotia binoei. Next base: position 66,696,625 of record NC_083225.1, on the reverse strand, counting down.
GAATGATTATTGAATTTCATCTGCAGTCCAGTAATTTATCATAATACAGCCAGGAAAAGTTTCACAACACATGACGAAGGAAAAAGGAATATTGTGGGAGTTCCTTGGGCAATAGGCTGCCCCCACCCCCAAGTCTGGCCTTGCACTACAAATTCCAAGCAGCATCACAAGAATGCACATGTGCAATAACAAATCAATCCAGAACTCTCTGAAAAAGCAATCTTCCTCCCCAAAATCCTATCCAACAGAAGAAGCTTGTAATTATCAAACCAAATTTTATGCAAGTATGGGAGAGGCTTGCCCATCATAAGGTCTATGTAACGTACCACATTCCTTGCCTCTATGCATACCACAGTTGACCCTGCCTTGAAATTAGTTAAACCACACTGCAATGTATTTTATGGGGATAAGCACTGTTTGCACTTTTCAGACTCTTCAGGAGGGGCAGATTACTCTTGGGAGAACAGCTATGCTTACTATCTTCCTATGTATACAACTTGGAAACTGGACTCAAATATATTCAGATTCTATCCTTATGAAATGTGTCTGTGAGAAGAGTAGGATAGGGCTTGGCAAATGAAGATGGGGGAAAATGAATTCTTGGTATTTCAAAAAACAAAAATGTAATGGGCCTCAAAGGCAAGAAAAATTCAAAGCTAATTACTTCCTAGGGCTGGGACCTCCATTCTGCTAAAAGAAGCACTCTCCTCCCATGCAAGAGCACTTTACTGATGAAAGAAACTTGGCTGTGACAAACTGGCCTCTGGGATCCACATATTAGTTTTGACAGTAAGCAACAGGCCAAAGTCTGTACTATAAAATAAACACTAAAATAGTAAGAGTCAAAAAGATCTCAATACCTGTTTTCTTAATCTGGTCACAAACTGGAACAATAAGTAAGATTAAAATTGTGAATGATTAACATTTGCAAATGAAATAACATCATGGTATAGTATTAACTGTTGTCTTTCTATATTCAAAACTTAAATTTTAGTATTTGTGGTGTTTCTATCACTGTTGTATGGCTTTTCTTGTTTGTATCTGCTCTGAACAACATTCAATTTGTTTTTTCACTGGCTTGACTTCTCATAATCTCTTTCTATGTTGCAATGCAGAGCTAGCTACCACATTATAGCTACCAAGGGAAAACAACCTATTTTGTTATTTCCTTTATTTTTTACATTCAAAGAATCATAACCATCTTCCAACTCCATACTTAACACATTACTGGCTGCTGGGTTTTTTTTGTTCTTTGAACTCTATCTAATTTCCAACTGTGCCCCCCATCTATGAATATCGAAATCTGCAGATAGGGAGTACACTTACCCCAAAAAGGCTTCTGCAAGTTTGGGCAGCCTCCTAGGTTTGCAGGAAAAAATCTGAATTTTTTTTTAAAATACATAGGGGAGTTAATTCCCACAGACAACACACTTACTTTTGAAAATCCATGGCAGAGGCTATTGCTGTGGTGGCAGCGTAGCTTGGGAGTCAAGTTGCTGAAAGCCTTGATAGCCTCAATCTGGAGTAGCTGTAGGTGATCCAGTGAGGGAGAGGAGGCAAAGTCAGATTGGATGATTCTCCTGGACCAGCTCCAGGTGAGCCATTGAGAGCAGGGGGAAGCCTCAGCAGGCCAGCCGAAGTACCTCCAGGCAAGCCACTAAGAGCAGTGAGGTGGAGAGGAAAGCTTGGCTGGCCCATCCAGGGCAACTTTGGCTGAGTTGGCAAGAAAGGGGAGGGGGGGTGACCTTACTCACATGGAGCCGCTCTGGGCAAACTGGCAAGGGAGAAAGGCAGAAATAGAGAGAAAGATGGGTAGAGAAGTAGAAACAGTCAGGGAGAGTGAAGAGCTTGTAGACAGAAAAAGAGATGAGTACTGAGGTGAGAGTTTGGGGTAGAGGGCCGAAAGAGCAAGAAAGATTGAGTGATGGGGTAGGGGACCGAGAGAGTTACAGGCATGAGGGAGAGAGTAAGAGAAAGCATGGCAGGATGGAGAAAGTGAGAGGCATAGAAGTAAGGTGAAAGGGGGGGAAAGAACGGTGGAGGGAATGCCTCCTCCCTCACAAGTTTCTCATGGGTTCCCAGTTGTATTAATTAATACTGACCCAAGTATATCAACAAAGTTAATTATTTCCAGACAATATACAGTAATATAAATAGTGGTATATGACACTAAATGTCAAACAAACATTCTTGCCCTTCACTCATTCATCTACCAATCTCCCCAGCCCCTTTTGCACTTTATCCTTTGCTGTACTCACTCCTAACCACTACTTACCAGTATACTTGGTGCCATATATGTGACCTAACATTACCTTCAACAGCAGCATTTGCTGTGAATTCTGCATGGATGCATCCCTTTCTAAGTATGAAAAAGGTGTCTAAAATGGGTTTTTTAAAAAAACACGTATTCTGCAACAGCTATTGCTGAACAGTATTGAATGCATGGAATTTCTAAAATTAAGAATCTCAAGAAACACCGTCCATATTTCTATGCCCTTTTCTCTTCCACAGTTCATACCTCAACACAGCTGACCCTTGCCATTTGTGGGATTCCTCCTGAGATCACTGTAAATCACAACATCTTTAAATACTGGGAAACAAGGGGTGGGGATCTGCTAACTTTAGGAACAGAGAAAATAGGTCTGTTCCCTTCTCTCACTGTACTCTCCTTTATGGAAGGAAGTCTATCCTAGGTGAGCTGGTGACCAGCTTGGATGCAGCATTTTAGAGAGTAATGCAGCAGTGGTCACCTTGCCTGGGCAAGTCACATGGCAATGCTACAGATGTTGCCATAGAAGTCACTTGGCTGGCCAGACATGGTGGTGGCCTTGTCAGTCAGGCACAATGGCCATGGTGTGGCTCATCCACTTCCTCCATATGTAAGCACAGTGCTAATGAGGTGGCAATCATGCAGAGGGAAGAAGCAGGAAAGTGCATACAAGCCTACTTTCCCCACCCAATGTGAAAGCATCAAGCACTCGCAGCTGTCCATATCCCACAGTTGAGCTATGAACTGCAAATAAATGAAATCATGAATCAAAAAATCTGTGACTGTTGAGGATCTACTGGAGTCGGGTTTTCCTTCTTGTGAATCTCAAAGACTGAGGCAACAACACACAAACCTCTTCAATTTTCTGCATTCCCTCTTTCTTACCATGTAAACAGAACAAACAGGAGGCTGTAATAGGAGATTAAAAAGCAAATAACCTTAGCGTCATCCTTCGTGATCGGGAGCAGCTAAGGATTTTTTTTTTCTTTTAATGCTATTCCTATTCACTGCTGTTATTCCAAGAGCCTACATATGAATTGCCTGGGGATATGCACTGTTCATGAACCAATTTACTGACCTAGGTTGTGTATTATACCTGCCTTCAAGACCTAACATGAATGATTATTTTTTTAAAACCAAAATTATAATAAGCCTCTTGGGTTTTTTAAAAAATAGAGTATGTATCCAATTATGGCCATCAGATCACGATAGAGTTATACAAGAAGAATACTGCTGTCATTTCTCTTTTTAAAAATTACTGGATTTATTGATACAATCAACAAAAAAGCATCCCTCTCTAAACCTTCCATGCTGCAACTCAAAACAACACAATTCTAATGTAGGCTTACCAAGTTTTACATATCTGAAACAAATTATGAAATTGTTTGACTCCAAAGTATGTATGTAGTAGTATTCTAAGACAATATTAAGATACTTCAAATGTAATATTTAATTTAATAAATAAATTTATTAACTACTCAAATACTACTTCCATTTGGAGTATACCTAGAATACACCTATCATACTTTTAGGTATATGCTAAACTAAAAGAAAGTGCTCACAATTTTGATTTGTTTTTTCTAGCTTTCAGTCTACCATCATTCACTACTTTTTTTGAGGCTGGCCTAGAAGTCATTACAATATTAACTACACTTCCCTATGTCTGATATTAACAGCATGACTTTTACTCTGAGACTAAGGGCTCATTCTTCAGCCATTTATGGCTTGATTGAACCTTCTGAGGAATCACCATTGCCTCTTTAGAACTGACAATTATTTTCTGATCCTCCCATGGTTTAAAGAATGCTGATCAACCACACTTCCAACAAACATTAAAATACTTCTTGTTAAAAATCAAATTTGCCACCCAAGTTGTAAAATCCCATAGCTTTTGAAAATCCATTTATGAGGTCCAGTATTTAATTTTGTTTCCATCAACTCCTTTTGGCTCCTGAACTGGAAAACACTGGGTCAAACATCATTTATTATTGTGGTTAAAATCTGAGATTTGTACAAGTAAGTAATTTAACCACAGCAGTTTCACTTGTATTACATATATCATGGCAATTTGTGTTCCTTCCAATACAACCACAGGAAAACCATTGTTACCTTGTGACAAGGGTTAAATAAAGTTAAAAGTTGCTACTAATAAAGATGTATTATAAATAGGTGAAGTGGCTTGGCACGCATGAGTTAGATTTCAACCAGAATTTTTGGGGGACTTGGTAAAAAAGAAGGCAACCGAACAAAGTTATAAAACAGGGGTTGCTATGTTAAGCCTCTCTGCAAAAAGTGCCAGAGAGCCCCTGTCTCTGCGAAGAACACCCATTTAACCTACTCAATAGAAACAAAAAGCTGGTTAAGATGTGGTTCTATTCATGGCTTTTTTTGAGCAGAAACTCACAGGAACGCAGTTCTGGCAGATTTAGCATCAGGAGGTGTGGGCTAATATGCAAATGAGTTCCTGCTGGGCTTTTTCTACCAAAAAAGGCCTGGTTGTATTATTTACTATTCAGCAAAATCTTAGGATATATATTTGATGGGCCTGAAGATTTTGTTGGGGGAGAGGTATTTGTTTTTATAAATAGCTTTTATAAGAACTGTCAATGTGCCATCTGGAACAGCCACCACATTTCTCCTGATACAGAACACTACCTAGAAAAATGTGATTTCCTCACAGTCCTTATGATTTCCACACTGAAGAAACATGTGCGGAAAACAACAAAAAGAAAATTAAATGCATCTATTATATATAAAATCTTTTATCATAGACCTGATTTTGAATTTATTGACTTGGAAATGTTTCATTTAATGGAGGCTCTTTCTAAGAAAGAAAAAGGAAGAGGACAACAAGTATCCCAGTTTGACTATGACAAAACAAAGTGATTAATCACCTTTAGGATTATAAAAACCAGAACCTGAGTTTCTGATTTTGGTAAACAGTGCTTCCATTTCATGTTTTAAAACAATGCTTTTAAGACCAAAGTTAATTTTGCAGACTGAATTCACTGATAACTCATTGACTTCCTGCAGTTAAGAAACCAACCCTACTCCACACACAGAAGAATATAATTATTTTATTTATACATTTAGACTTTTAGGCCACCCTCCCATGCAAGCAGGGCTCAGGGTGTCGTACAACAGGAACAAATACATTTAAAATTTAAAATAAACAATAAAATACACTATACATACACTGAAGTGTACACTCCATTCCAAGATGGTGAAAAGTAACAGTTTCACAGGCCTCTTGAGGGGGCAGGGTAGAGAATGGTGGGCTATGAGAGTGCCAGGTAACATGCTGTACTATTGCAGCCCTCAATTGAAGGCCTGGCGGAACATCTCTGACTTACATGCCCTGCAAAAGACAACAGATCCTGCAGGGGACAGATGTTTCTGGCAGGGAGCTCCACCAAATAGGTGTATCTTGAATTAAACTGCCTTGAACTGGAGACACGACAGTAGATCAAGAGTAAGGCCACTAAGCTCAGGATGGGTTTAAGGTCCTCTTTGGAAATGCATCAGAGGAGCAAAAGGCTTGCAAAACTCTGTTTAGATTCTTACTGACGAGCAGCAACGAATTACTTCTTATAATAAAGTAAGTAGGACGGCATGGCAGTGGCTTCATTCACCATATTTTAGGCACAGTAACTCAAGTAATCTTAGCTCACATGACTTCAAAAGGTCCACTAGGGGACTGTGACCCAGTTCTCAAGACTGCAAAATTCATAGCTTCACAGGAGCAGCATCATAAATATAATTAGAATATTCATTTACTTCTGTCTAACTGAAACACAACAACTGGAAACTGTTGTTCTTATTATTGTAAGTAAGTGGATTATCTGGTGAACTATGGAAGGTATGTGCAAAGTTCCGTGTGTAGTGAAATATGAGATACAGCATGAGGAGGGGCTCCCAAATAACAGCATTCAAATAGAAATCTCTGTTCTGCAAGACACTTAAATATCATTTCAAATTGATTAATCTACCTAGTTACATATCATGCTCCTAATTTTAGAAATACATGATAGAGATTTTTTCAATGCTCTTTGGAAGGCAAAACCATTTATAACTCTTCTTTATAGTCTGGGCTGTAAAAACAATTCTCCAGGGCCTTAGCAATACAATGCTATGCTAGGTCAATTAGTTTTGACACATTTATAAACCTATTTGCAAAACCAGTAATTCTAAATGGATTTGTGCTATTTTCCAAGGTTTAACTTTTCTCTGTAGGGTTGCCAGGTTGAATCTTCTTCCAGTGGGTGGATTTGGGGGACGTTCCAGGGGGTGGGGACTTCCCAACATGATGACACCACATGGAAGTGACATCATTGCATTCAGGAAGCTGGTGCTGTCCATACCTGAACTCCATACTGCGAATTTGTCAAGGTGCAGGTGGCCCTTGCTTGCAAAAAATATTTAAAGGGAAGTGAAGGGGAACCTGCTCCAAGAACTGAAAAGACTAATAATGACTTTGGATACCATCCTCAGCAGTTGGGGGGGCCCACTCCCAGGGGAAGATGGCCCAAAGAACCTGGTCCCGGGAAGAGTCTACTTTGAGCATCAATTTCCTGGAACTCAGGGTTGTCCACATCACAGGGAAGAACAATACCCTTGTAAGACTGGTTCAGACAGAGATTTCTGAACCATTCGAAATGGATGTTGAACCAGGAAGCCTTCTAGCTGTCACAAATTCAGAAAAGTGCAGGTTGACCTCTTTTCTAGAGAATACAACCACTAAGTTTCATGGGTTGGAGAAATTAAGTAGAGAAAGAAGTACTTTTCTTCCTTTCTCACAATACAAGAACTCGTGGGCATTCAATGAAATTGCTCAGCAGTCAGGTTAAAACAGATAAAAGGAAGTACTTCTTCACCCAAAGGGTGATTAACATGTAGAATTCACTGCCACAGGAGGTGGTGGCGGCTACAAGCATGGCCACACACACATACATACACACACACATATATTGGCCACTGTGTGACATAGAGTGGGCCATTGGCCTGATCCAACATGGCTTCTCTTATGTCTCAAGGATAAGGTGCCCCCAAGCCATGGGGCAGACATACTAAGCTGCAGCTGGTCAGATCAACTGTTGTACATCTTTCCTCCCATCCAACTAATTCAAAGAGTGATCCAGAGAATCAGGCCTCAGAGCAGAGCATTAATAACTCTGTTCTGACCACAAAGGTCATGATTCCAAGATCTACTGAGGATGTCCTTGGCACCCTCTGAGCAGATCTTCTTCAGGGGTCCCTCGTTCATCAACAGCCTGAGTTGCTAAGCCTTACACCCTTGAAGGCTAACCAGTCAAAATGTAAGGAAATAGGGTTTTGGTTTTTAAAAGAAAAAGGTCAGTGAGACTCTTATAGCCTCTGGAAAGGATTCTACTAATACTGAATATAATAATACCTGGAAGGTTTTCATGTGCTCTAATCAAGGGTTCTCAGTCATGGAGGGAATCTCTCTTCTTTTTTGCAAGAAGGCTTGGATAAAAGTCTAAGCACTAGCACCCAGAAAGAGCAGGCAATGGCCATCTCCGCCACAAAGGGTGTTAAGGAAAGGGTAGAGTTCCTATATTCATTCTCATGTTAGGTTTCTTAGGGGTACATCTATAATTAATTCCCCTCAGGCTCACTGGTTCCCCTCTTGGAACCGGAATACAGTGCCTAAAGTTCTCTCACATTCAAGCCTTTTACCACCTGTCCTCTCAAAGCTCACCTTTAAGACCATTTTTCTGATAGTTTGTTACCTTGGCCAGGATGGGTTCAGAGCTCAGAGCCCTCACCATGGACAAAGAGGTCTGCATTTTCATAATGAAAGGGTGATGCTTCATCCTGATCCGGCCTTTGTCCCAAAGGTTAATTCTTGCTTTCATAGGTTAGGAGAACTAATTAATTAAGGGTAATTAAGGTTAATTCTTGCTTTCATAGGTTAGGAGAACTGATTCTCCCTTCCTTCTACCCCTATCCTAAGTACTCTCAGGAAAAGGAGAAGTACTGTTTAGACTTTAAGAGGGCCCTACATTTTTCCTGGACAGGACTAAGTCAATTTGTAAACCTGACACTGACTGATAACACCTTTTTAGTTCTTTCATCCAGGAACATGTAAGATTTCATTATACAAACTATGATAAAATAGTCATCCTTCAAGATGAGTAATCTCCAAACTGGGTGCAGTGAACAACCAACTGAAGGCATCTGTGAAACCTAACCACCCACCATTCACAGGGGCACCTACCCATTAAATCGCCTGTGCAACACAGTGCCCTAGCCTGCCTTCTTCCAGTTAGGAGACACATTTCCAACAGTCAGTACTGCACACACATGGAGTGGGATATTCTGAGGGAAAAATAATATCTAAATGTATTTATCCTAAAAGTAAAAATTTTTGAGACCATGAGTGAGGTGTATGTCCAATTTAATTCATCAAATGAGTATACTTAAGGTATCAGAAATGTGGGAAACAAGGCTTTCATTATTTTATTTATTTACCTTAAATTTACCTTAAATTAGTGGTACAGTACAGAATACGTGAAAGCAGCTACAGCCCCCTCCCCAGCAATCCAGCTTCAAAGAATTATATTATTATGTGACAATGACTATAGTACAGAGTTCATCTTTCAAAAAGCTGATGACTATATTTTTAAAGAAAAAGTTCACCTATAATTCCAGAAAGCTGATGACTATATTTTTAAAGAAAAAGTTCACATATAATTCTAGAAAGCCACTCGACCCTTGACATAAAACCCTCAGAAGGATGGCAAGAATAATTGCTCAAATACTTGTGTGTTTTGTAAGTTTTTAAAATCTTTTTTTAAAAAATCAGATCAGGACGCTTGTTTTGGAATATTGCAATTGCTATTAGAAAAGTCATAAACTTTAATGTGTTGTCCATTTTTGACAAGTCATAAAGAATTTTTAGGCGTCTGTAGTACAGAGTGGTAAGCTGCAGTACTGCAGTCCAAGCTCTGTTCACGACCTGAGTTCAAGTTGGGTTCAGGTAGCTGGCTCAAGGTTGACTCAGCCTGCCATCCTTCCAAGGTTGGTAAAATGAGTACCCAGTTTGCTGGGGTAAAGTGTAGATAACTGGGGAAGGGAATGGCAAACCACCTCGTAAAAAGACTGCCAAGAAAATGTCATGAAGTTACATCACCCCATGGGTCAGAAAAGACTCAGTGCTTGCACAGGGGACTACCTTTACCTTTAAATAATTTTTTAAAAACTCTTGGGCAAACATGACTGAAGCTGAACAAGCTTTGTGGTTGATTTAAAAACTGTGAAGTATCTCTATATTTCCTTTCTTGAATAATCATGATTCATGACAGTGTCTGATTTATATTTAAGCTCCAAAAGACTAGCTCTAAATACTTCAGTCAATTGGCCAAGGAACAGTCTTGTAATTGGTGGGAGAAATCACAACTGCTCATAGTCAAGAACTACAAGTGTGACCACCTTGTTCCAGGCTGCGAGGAGGCACAGACAACATGTGGGTCACTCACCCTCTTACAATCCACATGTCTATGGGGTTTAATGGAACTCAACTGCATATCTGGCAGAGGGAAGTAGCTGTTAACAACGCACACCTCAAGCTCTATAGTTCTCTCAGTGGCATAAAAACATTCGGCTTTCTGCAGCTGCTTCTACTCTTGATACCACTTCCATTTTTTTTTACGCACATAGCTAAAATAAACAGCTAGAATCCAAGCTTTTTAGCAAAAATTCAACTTGCATACAAATCATTACAGAATGCTATGTGTAGACTCAGTTTATCAACGTGTCATAACTGTTCATCAGAGATGAATCAAATATACTCAGATGGTTCAATGTGACAAATAGTGTTGCTTGTTTCATGAACACATCAAAGACTTAGATCCTAACAATGTTTTCTGCTTATAAGTGTCCAGTCAGAAAAAGGGGAAAACAATTTTTATGAATTCCTCTCCCACTGTAGATCACTACTTTACGACCTGCCTTTCTGGATGTCAACTGACCTAACCCAGGGTATAGTTTTAGACACCACAACACCCTGCAATAGGAGAGAGCCAGGAAAATTATCTTTTGCAAGTGCTGCTTCATGACCATTGTATATAAGCTAAGATAAAATTTCATAAACATTAAATCTGCAAAATGAATAAGTAAACCTACCAAATATTCCACATATGTTGGGGCACGTTATAAGGTCAGAATTTGCTTAGAACTCAAAGTGACTGTTACTTTGTACTTCTACCCCAATATCCATATAACAAATACATTCATAATACATCAATTTTCTAAAGTGCATAGGTATGCTTTTTAAAGGGAAAACTTGAGAGGAAAAGGACTAGAACCTAACTCAAGCATCTTTTTCAGGGCAAAGTATAATTCTATTGTCCATAGGCTCTTTTCAAGACCAATACAACGTGTAATCTGCTGTTAGAACCCAAGCCGCCATCTACTATACGATTATGGAACCATCTAAACTGGCAGAACCAGCGCCAAACAAGTTTACTGCTGCCAGATTTATTCTATGCAATGAATTATGTATTTTAAATATTTTAACTTAATTAACTGGTTTTTATTTTTAATTTCTTTAATTGTTAAATTTTAAAGTTTTATCCTTTGTTAAATATGTGAAATGTTGTTAGCCGCCCTGAGCCGCCTAGGCGGGGAGGGCGGGATATAAATGTAAATATAAATAAAATAAATAAAATAAATCCAGTCCTTAGAAGGTACAATGAAAGAGTTCTGTTTTTCTCCCTCTTCAGATCAGAATTAATAAACATATGCTGCCCCATGCTATTACGGGAATGGAAGGTCTGTGTTTGCCTCCAATATTCCTTCTCCCCTCTGCATAGGAGTTCATCTGCACAATGAAAGGGGGAGGGAGGGGGAATAGGACTGTGCTATGCCTTGTGAGGAAATCTCCCACATTTCTGCTGAGCCCAAAATGGACTCAAGCACCCCAACAATTTAGAAGATGACGACTGCAGATTTAACCGCGCCATTCTCTCTGAATCAGAGACTCAGGGCGGCTTACAATCTCCTATATCTTCCCACCCCCCCACAACAGACATCTTGTGAGGTGGGTGGGGCTGAGAAGGCTCTCACAGCAGCTGCCGTTTCAAGGACAACTCCTGCGATAGCTATGGCTAACCCAAGATCATTCCAGCAGGTGCAGGTGGAGGAATGGGGAATCAAACCCAGTTCTCCCAGATAAGAGTCCGCACACTTAAGCACTACACCAAACTGGCTCTCCAGTTCAGTGTATTTGCGTGCTTCACAGGGCCTTATTTATTTTAAGTGACTCAGAAAGACTTGACAAATATTTGTTATTTCCATGGAATCACAGATGTACTAGTATCTCTCTTTTTAAATGTGTTGAGTCTTCTAGATAGGTCTCTTATCTTTTTCAACATCATCTGCTATTTCTGAATTGGCAGAGATATGTGTATTGTCTACTCCAGTGCAACACATATACCTACCTGGTAAACGTGCCCTGCTTTCCGATGGCATGCTGTTCCTCCAGCAGCAACATACTGCCGACAGCTTACATGACGGTTCTTATCTGACCCTCCTCTTATCTGATCCTTTTCAAACCAATTCCCTTTGCACACTTTCGTTTTAACTGCTCCAAGGTAAGACTAGGCTTTTCATTTTGGTCTGTCCATTTCTGTTCTTTTATATTTTGTACTTACTAATTGTTATTAATAGAATTTTGCCCATCAGACATTTCTAAACTCCTTGAGTAATGAACTTTCAATTTCTTTGACATATTTACATGCCAGTTTAATTCAGTGTTAGACCTTAAGTGTAACACTGCAACTTCTCTATTCTTTTCCCACTGCAATCTGGTTCCCAAAAGACTTAGGAGTATAATAAAACTGGTGCCATAGCATTTTGCATCTAGGTCACCAAGAGAAAGGAAAACAGTTTCATGACTGGAAACAAATGAAGATGTGTGCTGTGCTGGTCTGTGTGCATAAAATTTAATTTGGCTAGCACTACATCCAGCATTTCCCCACCAACACAGGCAGCAGCCACTGATTGGCTACCTTACTCACTCGCACAGGAGTGGCACTGTACAAAACAGGAGGTGCTAGTAGAGCAGGAAGAAGGGCAGTAAGGCAGGACTATGCAGGTGAACTAGACTGCCTTGAAGTAGCTTAGCCTTGTTGTGATGACTCAGTACCAAAACTGTTAGCCAGTGCTGCTGCAGAATACTTCTGTCTCCTCATTTCTAACATGAGACCCACAGGCAGGAATGGGCAGTGGAAGAGAAGTACTAGGTCTGCTAAATGGTCAGCAATGGAGAGCTGAAGTCAGAGGCGGGAAATAGGGGAAAGGTATCAGTTAAAGAGCTCTGGATCAGAGAATGGGTTAGATTCTGCTTTCTAGGATGCATATTCTTGCATGTGATGATAGAGAAATCATGCGTGGTTTCTCCCACGTGATAAAATCTTTGAGGTATTTCCTACCTGCTTAATTCCTTACACAAATAATGCCTGTGGGTGACAACGATACCATGCAGTTTTCTTAAATAATCTTAATGCACAGTAGAAAACTCATTTCTTGCTTTCCCATTGTGGTGTAGCTGTAATTTGAATTAAATTGTCATCTACAGTAGCCTGATTTCATATGTGGATAGTGGGAGTGGACTAAAAAAGCACTGCAATAGCAGAACATCTTAGATACACAGAGCTGCCTCCTGACCTACCAGGCTCTGCCTTTAGACAACATTCAAAGTCAGAATTTATATGAAGAGCTGACAGCTCTACTTTGGAGTGGCTTGTTAGGCAGTACAGATTAGTGTAACGGGAGGAAATCAGAGACCTCTGAAACCCTGTGTCATGAGCCCTGCTGAGGAGGAGCTGGAAGGGTTAACAGACCTGGAAGAGTTGCCAGTCAGCTCCTCAGCTGAGCAAACAGCAGCTGGCCCACCAATCACTCTCCAGGCACCAGAGTCAGCTGTTGACGATCAATCTCCTCCAGGCTCTCCTCCTCCCATCTCAAGAGTTCGAAGCAGGCTCCGGAAAGACCTTTCAGAGCGAAGACATGAGGCATGCTGATGCTTCAGATCTCTCAGACCTGAGTTCTAGCAGAGTCACTGCCACCCAGGGAGCAGGCTGATTGAGACTCCCATATAGCTCCCACCCAGGACCTGGTAACCTTGTGGAAGCAATGAGCCTATTCTCTGGCTTGCATCCACGCTCCTTCATGATCCTGACCTGCTTGATTTCATTGGCACCCTGACCTTTTGGCTTTTGGACATTGACTTCTGATTCCGGTTTGAGATTCTGCATTGGTGACTTGGCTCCTGCTTAACTTCTTGGACTTTGACCTTGGACTGGCTTTGGACTCCTGCCTGCCTGCCCCCTGAAAATGTGAAACCCTGCTGTATGCACTAGCATTCGGGGAGCAAAAGAAGCAAAACAAGGGTGGAAATTGGTGCCAACCATGGTGTCACTTCCAAAAACCATAAAGGTTGGGGTGAATCCAAGAGTATCACCCCAATGCAGTAAGGTCACTTCTGGCTTTGCACCAGTTGTACTGTTGGTGCATTATTGAGACTCTGAACATCCAGACTCCCCCCCCCCCCCCCCGCATCTACGAGGAGTTGCCTTCACTTGACTGGTAGCTCTAGTAGACATATGGTTCTCCAGCACAGTGTTTTCAATGTCTATTAAAGTGAAACTGAAATATTTTAATTATTTGCAGGAGGAAAGAAGGGGACCTTTAAACTTCAATTTGTAACAAAAATAGAATTTAACATTAAGAAACTTATCTAGTCAAGATGATCTTTTGGAAACCAATTTTTGTCAAGTTCCACAAAGCATGGGGCCCAGACATTCAGTTATAACTCCTGTACAAACATAAGCTTCTTTCTACTGTTGGGTTATTAACTGGTAACTCTAATCCTTGATGCTAGCATAGGGTTACACTTGAACCTTTTATTCTTCTCCTGTAGGAAACTGGATACTTTCTTCTCTAGGACAATTAACTAGATTAGAAACAAATGGATTAAGCACTTCAATTATATATGAAGTTGAATGCATTAATTTAGTCTGCTGTTGGATCTGTCCAATGCTGAATCAGAAGACTCACTGATTCAACCAACATTATGCATCTTTCCTTGAAAAGACGATCAAAAAACAGCTACCTCATTTGATGAAAAGCCAACAATATTTCATCAATCCCTCCACACAACACCTCTATACCAGGGGTGGCCAACAGTAGCTCTCCAGATGTTTTTTGCCTACAACTCCCCAGCCCCAGCCAGCATGGCCAATGGCTGGGGCTAATGGAAGTTGTAGGCAAAAAACATCTGGAGAGCTACCATTGGCCACCCCTGCTCTATACCACCTTCAAAACTATACATCTTCAAGAAATTGCCACAAATATTGTTAGTTTTTAAGGTGCTCTGGACTCTTGTTTTTTATCATCTAGAAGTACATGTCCTATTTTGACACTACTCTCCCCCCAAGTACTGTTTCTGTACAAAGTGCTTTAAAAATATGTATGTACAGTTTATTTAGCTCTATACCATATTTTGTTAACACATTTGCAGCCCACACCATGTTATGCCTAGAAAGCTGATCAACTGCGACCAGATTCACTCATAACATGCCATAAGCATGATGCTCTTGTCCACTACTTCTAATGTGTATACATGAAGTGCTCCGCCCCACAGCTTCTTCAGAATAACATGTGAATGAAGAGCCAACCCATTGCAAGAAAACCATTTGTGCCTAAAATAACTGCTTTCCCAGAATTCATGCAGCTCCCCACATAGGAAGAGTCTTTTTAAACAGATGAGGAAGATGAACCACACAGATCAGGAGAACAAAGACATATACAAAAATTATTTCCAACCAAATGCAGCATAACTTGCACTGTTTTATGAAGACCCTAACCAGACAACACGTAAATTATGGCTTTCCTTTTTGAGTAAAAGTATGTCCTTTTGAAGGAACTTAAAGTGTTACTCCAGAGGGCACAAAATATGTTGAAAAATGTGCACTGCAGAAATATGTAAGATGACTTGGAGCAGAAAAACAGAATCATGTAGATTTCTACAAAACGAAGACTAACAAAGCCTAAAGTGCTACAGAGGAGGATTTTATATTGAAGGCTAATGTAATGCAAATATTTGGTTTGGCATGGCCATTATAAAGCATTTGTTTAATGCACTAAAACATTCCTCATCTTCCCATATTGGCTTTAAAATGAATAATTTTTACAAAATGTAAAAAACAAGAGCAGACTCTTTTTCATTAGAAAAGCTGAAAGTTAATTACATGTCAGGCATCTCCTTATGAAAACAAACTTGTCAGAATCAAGGAGCAGCTGCAGTATACTTAGCTCACTTGACAGAAATGACCTTTCATGTGTAATAACAGCATGCTGAAGGTGGTTAAGGAATTGACAAGAACTGGAGGCTTGATTGGAAATGTCAGTACCAGACATCATTACACTGGAAAGTTTGCAAATTGTGATGGGGAATGTCAGACCAATTAGGTTTTTGTTGTGACTGACCTTCTAAGGGTTCACATTCACCAACATGCACTGAGGGCATGCCCTAAAGCTAGACACTGAGAAAGAAGACCAGTGGTTATTAATATTAATTTCAGAGAAATGTAGCTGAATCTTCTCATGGTGAAATCCATAAGGAATTGCAGGATTGCCTGGAGCACAATTTGAAAACCACTGGCTGCAAGCTACTTTGAAAGCTACTGAGGGATCCTGAACTAGCACTGTTTCTTGCAAACTTCACATCTGGTAATAACAGGGAGCAAAGTGGTCCAAGAGTGCTTTTAGTTCAGCAAACTGCCAGCAAGAAGTTTCTGGGAAGCTCACAAGCGGATCATTAATGCAACCAGCTTTCCCGCAAATGGTCTTCAGAGGGATACTCACATTAAACAAGGAAGATCTATTTAGCTACCATGGCTATGAGCTGATAACAGACCGATCCAAGAATTTCTCTAATCCTGTTTAAAGCTAGCAAATGTACCACATCTTATAAACACTATTTTTCATAATTAAATATTGTGCTGTGGAATGGAACATCGGACTTACCATGAAAGTTCCTTTTGTTGAAGAACAAGTAGCACACATTTGGGTACTCCTCTTCCCATCATCCTAGAAGGCAGAACTAGACTGTTCTTTCCATTCCCCAATGGAGAGAGGAGTACCTGCTCTCTTCAGTTCAGAGGCTTCCACAGCTTCTAAACAGACTACTCCATGTGCCTTAAACCTTCCTCTAGCCAGACCTTCTGAAACAACTTGGTCAGGAGAGCAACACTTAAGCCCTAACAGGAACAAGTAATACTGTAGGAAACAGAGAAAAACAAACAACAATTTCACAAACTATCTTTCCTGTTGGTAGATTGTTTTCCCCACCACCAGAGATAAAATGTCCAAAAAAGTTTGGGGTGGGTTCAAGATGTCTTCCTCATTCTCATACAAAACGAACCTTCACAATGTTCAATGTTCCATTTACATCTGAAACGAAGAGGACATCTCAGCATGTCTGGAATGTCACGAAGTCACATGTCCAGTGGAAGGGTCTTGACTGCCAACCAGTAACGCAGACCTACCTATACCATCTGCTACAGCACCCTTTGGCCAAAGGAGGCATCTGCTGTTGCCACAGTATTCATTTGTAATGCCTGGCAAATGTTGACTTGGATGCCCAAGTCGATATTTGAATATATCTCTTCCACTGCAGTATTTGTATGAAAGTCTGCCATGGTAGATGTACTATGATGCCTTCAGGAAGCATGATGCCTTGCAGTGAGTAGGCTTTTGATTTGCACCCTTTCTGCCACCTTCTAAGAATAGCTCTAGAAACCTGCACCACTGGATGATAGCCTATGAACAAGGCCTCTGACCTTCTGGTTGGTTTAGTTCTTTTAATGTACAGTATATATGCATGGCCCTGAGCAGATCCAGTGATTTTTTTTTCTTTTAGATGTGATGGACTAGGATAGAAGGATGCTAAGAATAACTCTTGTGCCCTGGGACTGACTGAATGCACTTTATGCACAAATGTAGGATCTGAACACAGGACCACTATTTATTTATGGAACACACATCCTCCCTTGGAGATAAACAGTAGTCCCAATTTAGATATTCTTCTTGGTGAAGTAACTGCCACCAAGAACAGTACTTTAATACCAGAAACATGAGAGATACTTCTTGCAATGGCACAAATGGTGGCTTAGTCAGAGCCAGTAATCCTACATGAAGTCTCCACACTGGGAACTTTGGAATCACTGGTGGATTGGATAATGATGTGTCCTTAAGAAAACATTTAACTACTGGGTGCCTGGAAAGGGGGGAACCATCTATACTTGGAATGACAAGCCAAGACTACTACTTGTCTGCATACAGTGTTTGGTCTGAGACCTTGAGACAAACCATCTTGTAAGAATCGAAGTATCTGAGGAAGAAATTGCTCACTGTGGTTGGCATTGCTTCCACTTACACCATTTCACATATGCCTTCCAGGTGTAGGCATATAGACATAATGTAAATAGTGTACATTCAGGTAACATTGTGTGAACAACCTGCTTAGAAAAACCTTTTAGTTAACAACATCTGCCTTTCAATTTCCAGGTGGTCAGATGTAACCACGAAAGGTGAGGGACAGGGTTCTGTATTAGCATATTCAGAACTACTAGTAGTTCCCAGGGTGGTTGAGTGGACAGGGCTACCAGACTGGAGAACCACAGCTACCTGGACCACCAAGGAACCACACATATAACCGCTGCCTTCCCTTATTTGATTTTGTGCAGCATTTGGGGGATGACTGGAATCAGAGGAAAGGCATAAAAGAGAGATGTCAGCCAAGTCACCATCAGAGCATCTACTTGTTCAGCCTGAGGACAAGTAAACTGGAAGAAGAACCTTGATACCTTTGCACTGTCTCTTGCTGCAAACAGATCTACATATGGGCAACTGAAGGGATTTGCTATGATTGAAATAGGTCAAGGCTGAGTGCCCACTCTCCTGGATCTAGCTGGCTTCTACTGATCCAATCTGTTTGAATGTTTAGCGAGCCTTGGATGTGTTTTGCTCTTATCGAGGCTATGTGATTTCAGCGTACATCAAAATGAGTGCTGCTTCTTGATGTAATGATCTCAAGTGATAGTCCCTCCTTGGCAATTTACATGCACATTGGCTGTATTGTTGTCTGTCATGCAGACATTCACTTTTTAAATTTTCTCTTTAAAATGCTGTAGGGCTAGCAGGGCCAGCGTGTGGGAGTAGGCCAAGTAGGTGGCCGCCTTGGGCGCCACTTGGCCTAGGGGCACCACGCTCGGCTCCACTGCCATCCTGACTGTTTGGGGGCTTCCCAAGCCTCGGGCAGCCTCTGCAAAGTTGGGAAGGGCAGCGAGCATGTTCTGGGCACGCCTGCTGCCTTCGGGACTTTGAGGAGGCAGCCCAAGCCTCGGGTGACTTCCGCAAAGTTGGGATGGAGGGGCGTAACAGTGATGTCATTGTGATGTCATCAGCGAACTTAATCAGTGAGGGGAGGTGGAGGAGTGGCAACTGGCCTGGGGTGCTAGAAACTACAGTGCTGGGCCTGAGGGCTAGGTGGATTGCTCCAAACGCCAGAATTGTTTATGCTGTGTATGGATTTTGTTTTGGTCCTTGTGCCACATTTATTTATTTATTTATTATTTTTCTATTTATAACCTTCCCTTCCCAAGAATGGGCCCAGGGCAGTAACAACATATAAAAATTACGATCAAGAAATATCAAACACCATTATGTTAAAACATCAGATAAAATTTATTTAAAAACCAGGATGACGACATAAAATATATATGTACCAGTCAGCAATAAAATATATATGTCCCAGTCACCAAACAATCATGCTCATGTCCTCAGTAATATGTATGTCTGCAGACCAGTGAAGGTAACTTAGAAGCCTTGTGTTATAAAATATATAACATGGAAAAAATAAAGAAAGTTCCTATTTAAGGCTCTGCTTACAAAAAAAAGTCAGTATTTTACAGACTCCATTGTTACCTTTTAGATATGTTTAACAGCTTTTCAATCACCCTCACCCCAGGAGTTTCCACCCATTCTTTCCCTTAATAGTCATCCTGGAGCCTCCCCTTTGGCCCATTGTTACCTGGAGGTCCAATCAGGTAACCAGGACCAAGTCCTCTCATTGGCCAGGAACAGGCATCCAATCAGATGCCCACTTCAAGCTGGCCATTGGCTATCGCACAAGTCCAGCCTTTATGGTCACTGTGGAGCCTCCCTTTTTTCTGAGGTCATGCACCAGCTGACCACCTGGCATTCGCCCCTGTACCTCCCATCCCCTAAGGGCTCAGGGGAAGCCTTATAACCTCTGACCCAACCTTTTACACATGTGCATCTAGCAGTGCCCCTTTTCCGCTGTTTAGATCCACCCCCGATTCCTGATCAGTTGAGGGTCCCCTCCCCCTAGTCCTCATTTTTCGCCATTGGAGCCTTCCTTGGAGACTACGATTGGTAATTATCACTCTGTTTGTACATCCCAATGTTACCTCTATATTTTTCTCTCTGTTTTTATTAGGACTGTATGTCTGTTGTATAAATCCATGACCTTGTATGTGTGTGTGTTCTACATTTTTCTGTAATAAAGTTTTGATGGTTTCTCTAAGTTAGTGTCCTTGGTAAATTTAAGCAATAATTTCTGGAGGTGGAATCCTGTATACATAGATTCTAGATCCTTATTAAGCCAAAGGTGCCCACCTATCAATTCCCCAACCTCTTTTGAGGGCATTTTGGCTTATAGGAGATGTGTCCCCCCATGTGGGGACTTAGATCTATGAGTGCTTCCTTGTTTCTGGACTGCCTTGGTGGGCCATGAATGCTTTTGTTGCCTACCCGGCCCTCAGTGAGGAGATGTTGAAGGGGAGGGGGGGAGGAAGAATACCCGGTAGAACGATGGTGTTTTCGCCCCCTGGGTTTGCACAGCTCAAGGATTTCCCCTTTTAACTGCTCTTTAAAAGTAACAAAGAAGTAATGAGGGAGGAGTACTGGCACTAATTCTCCTTCATTACCAGGCGTTTCGCACCCTTCCTACTCTACTCGTGAGTAACGTGTAAAGGAAGAAACCAGCCCCTTTGAGAATGCGATTGCACTTTCTGCCAGATTTTGGGCTCCCTGGCTCGTCACGGCACTACTCTCACCACTTCCCGCGGAGTACATGGTGACTGGTCATCCTTTCTTCCTGCTGCAACTCACCTTGTTTTTAGCAGCCATGTTTTTGGCACGCTTTTTGGCGGCAGCGTTGCTTTTGATCTGCTGAGGCTTTCTAGAGGTTGCAGCAAGCCGCGAGTGGGTCTTACCAGCTCCGCTGTCCAAAATGTTGCCCAGTAAACCTCTTTCTCCCTCAGAAAAAAATCCTCCTCGGAGTTGGGCATAGATAGAGCCGGTGTTTCGGCTGTTGAGGCTCCAGGAACTTCGTCTTGTGGAGCCTGCGCAAAATGTTGGCGGGAAGCAAGGGCTGGCTTCAAGTAAGAGAAAAACAGAAGGGACAAACAGACAAAGAAATGAAGAATAAGCAAATAGAGGGGGTTTTTTAATAATAGAAGAGTAAGAGTAAGGAATTTGAAAGAAAAGAAGTTAGACAAAGCCTATTGAGATGCTCTCCCTACTGAGGCAGGAAACGAACTGAAGAAAATGGGTGACTCCCAGCAGGAACAGGAAGTTGAAAAATTGTTCCTGCCTCCCTACAAGTAGGATGGGAAATCACCCACAAGATGTCCTCCTGCCTCAGAGGGAGAAATCACCTTAACTTCAAGGTCACTCTTCACTAATGGACACTTACAAAGTTACTTGAACATATCCTAAGTCTATGCGATCAGTTACTGTATTTTGTGGTCTATGAACAATTATCTATTTTTGCAACTCATGGCCTTTGTTTCAGGTCAAAACCACTAATAAAGATGGAGAGAATCCAATTACAATTTTTTACACACTTATTAAAGCCAGTTGCCTTAACTTAAGTGGATTTCATTGCATAATACAGTCAAAATAGTTAGAGAAATCCATGTCCCCTTGACCCTAGGTTTTTTGGGCTTATAACTTCTTGATGAGTAAGACTGGCTAGCCTAGTTAAACACCTACAAGAAAGTCTATTAAGAAACCTGCTCAAGTCTCTCTAATGTGACTTAAGCCCTTATGTTCTTAGGATTGTATTGTTAATATGTATTTTCAGATGGTCATTTATCATCTGCTTTGAAGGAGACAAAAGTTCATCTAATCTGGGTGGTTTTTTGGGGGGGGCACATCACACTGACCTGGCCTACTTCAGGTTAATCTCAAGTATTGACCAAGGTGCTCAAAGGACTGGATGTCCAGTTTCCATAACATACTCAAAGGCAGCTCCACATAAATAACATTATAGATGTCCAATCTTGAAGGTCACCAAAGTATGAAATAAAAGTGGCCAGTTCACTGACCTCCCATCAGGTTCTTTCTGGGCAAAGTGATTGAGAGAGCAGTAGCAGACCAACTTTAGGTCTTACTGGACAAAGTGCTCTGGAACCTTTTCAGTCTGGTTTCAGGCCATGCTATGGGATAGAGATACCTCTGATGGCTTTAGCTGATGACCTCTGCCTAAATATAGACAAAGTGCATCTCTCTGCTGTTTCTGATAAAGCAGATCATGTAATCTTATTGAGGCATTTGGAGGTAGAAATAGGTATCAAAGGAGGTGCCTTGGACCAGGGTGCTGTTGGAGACCAGAGTTGTCCTGGGGTTGCCCGGGGCCCAACGTTATCCCCTGTGTTATTCAACCTCTATGTAAAGCCTTTAGGACTAATCAGTCATAGCTTTGGAAATGCATGTTATCAATATGCAGATGACATCCAGGTTTAGATCTCTCTATCAAAATTCTCTTGATGATGTGGAAGAGGTCTTGAGCTGCTGTCTGACTGCTGTGGTCAAATGGAAAAAGTGAATAAAATGGAAACTGAACCCAGACAAGATGGAAGAGACATTGGTAGGGAAAGGGGGACATCTTGAAGAACATTATGCTTCCCACTTTTGATAGGGTTCAGCTGACCCCAACAGACTTAGTTAAGACACTAAGGGTTATACTGGATCCAGAATTGTTGCTGAAGAAGCAAGTAAATGCAGCTGCAAAAAAATGTTTTCTTCCAACTCAGTCTAGCTGCAAGATGGACCCTAGCTGCAAGATAGCACAACTCATACTAGTTTGCTGTGCTCACACTCTCTCTTCTCTTTTCCCCTAAAAGAAAGCGCATAATTGGAAATAGCCTGGTTTAGAAATCAAAAGCCAATTCATTGTGATGTCTAAATCGGAGAATGCTTCCCTCCCAGAAACCAAGAAATCAAACTAGGATTAAATCATAGGATTTAATCATTTAGGATTCTGGTTTCTAGGAAAGTAATAAACTCCAGGTTGCCCAGGAGCCTGCATTAGGGCTCCTAGCTCAGGAAGCATTGAATCAAGATTCAAAAGCACATCCTGCGCACAAAGAA